>NW_006262339.1:32122758-32243662 GCF_000493195.1 Citrus x clementina | reverse complement strand
TAACATTAAAGTTATTGGCCCAAAGTTATATGATTTTTTTTTCAATTAATTTTAGATGGATGAGAACTCAAAGTTGTCATGATACTTATTCCTTGGAAACGTTGGCAATTACTCAAAATATTCATCATAATAAGCAAAAGTATTCACATATTTGTCCCTCACTAGTCTTTTTTACTATTTTTTTAGGGAAAAATATATATTGTCCACCTGTTTTTTTTTATTTTTTTAAAAATACACAATTCTTTTTTTTTTTTTTACTAGAATCCACTTAAAGTTACGTTTTATTTCACTTTTCCACTTCCGTTTGGAATCTTTTAAGTAAACTAACGGAAATTTAAAAAAAATGACCATTTTACCCCCCAAAATGAAAATTATAATTTCACCCCAAAAATTGCCAAAAATAATCAGATTAAAGGAATTAATTCCACAACCATCAATGCAAGGTTTTTTTTTAAAATATGTCTGTAATTAGAATGCTAAATTATAACAGTAGTATTAAAAATAGTCAAATCTCGCAAACCATCAATTGAATTTAAGATAAGTAGGGTTTTATTATTCATTGAGTTATAATATCTAATAGTTAAGATTTTTTTATACTTCATTAACGTACCAATAATGATATTCATCATTAAATCTTATTATTTTTGACTTTTTTAGGGTGAAATTGTAATTTTCGTTTTGGGGTAAAATGGTCATTTTTTTAAGTTTCCGTTAGTTTTCTTAACAGATTCCAAACGGAAGTAGAAAAGTGGAACAAAATGTAGCTTTAGGTGGATTCCAGAAAAAAAAATTGTGTATTTTTGAAAAAATTGAAAAAAATGGGTGGACAGATGATATTTTTCATTTTTTTATTTAATATAGAGTTTAGATTAAGTGTAACAACGAAGGCGATAATTTTCAATTGATGTTATTATAATACTTTTGGTACGAAGCATGTTCTTTTCCAAATTTACTCTTGTCTTTGTAATTATTCAACATTATAATTTTTTTGTTATTTTATTTATTGGTGAAGGAACAAACTCAATTGACCATGGAAGCTCGTAATGAAAGTATTGTTGATGGAAATGGTTATGGTGGATTGTTTTAATACTTAAATTGTGTTGTCTTGTCTTATTTTGAGTGACATGGACATTGTTAGAGTTTTGGTTTATAATGGGTTAATACTTTTTTATTTTCTTTCTTTAAATTTACTTGTTAATGTCATATTTGTATAAGTTTATTGTTAGAGTTTATGTTCTCATTTATTAAGAATAAAAATTTTCTTTATTAAACTTTATTTTATTTTTCTAGTATTATGTGATTTGCAGTTGAAGTTACTATAAAATTTATTTTGTGTAATTTGTTTATCCACTATATATTTCTCATATTTTAATATTTATTTAATGATTAATATGTATAATAATTAATAATTATTATAATTTTGATATAAATAAATTTATTAAACAAAAGATATTTTGATAGTAAAATTCAAACAAAATTCAAATAAGTTGATTTGGATTGAGTTAAAAATATTTAGATTCGTCTGGATTGAATCTAAACTTTTTTTGTTTAAAATGGATTGAACTAGAACTCAATACAAACCAACTATGTCCGCCGTAAATCCAACTCGCATGATCCTTCAGCAGACATCAAAATTCTCCCACTTGCTAATTATTTCAGTACAACTTTGGCAAAACACAGGCAACATAAACTGCAACAAAAGCAATAAAACGATGGCACTACGGAATTTAATATTCCATTAGTAAAGCACAGGTGAATAAAAAACCTTGGGCTTCTCTTAGTAGAATGGTGGGCTGATAATCTTCCTTTGTTTAGCCCACTTTGCACCCTCATGCTCAACCAGTTTGGTTGCCAGTCTCTTTTCCAGTGGATTAGATTTGGGTTACCGAAAAATCATTGATTATCCTAAATAAGTTTGCTCATAGGTATTGAGCCAACCCACCAATGAGAACTTTTACCTCATTTTTTCCACTATGTGCAAAGTGAGAGGTTGGCAGAACATCCAACATGTTTTGAGATTTAATTTTGTTCTTTCTTCATATGAGCGGCAGGATACGTTTGCAGAAATCTGATAACTGCCTTATTTCTTATTACAAAAAATAAAATTCAACTTTATACAAATCATGGTTCCATGAATGTATGTTGCTAAAATAAGGCCACAAGATCAAAAGCTAGCGGATGGTTTCCTTTATCTTATCCTTAGATTTTTTAACTTCTTACCTCTCTCGTTCTTCAAAATCGAATGGTTAGTCAAAGAACGGTATTTGAAGAGAGTATCACAAATAAGTTGTAACAAATAAAAAAAATACTATGAAATTACTTACCATAAAATTCTACCAGTTTAACAAAATTGTCCTTTGTTCCAAAAACAAGTCATTGTTCAAGCATTTTCCTTTCTTTCCTTTTTTCTTTCAAATACTATTGAAGCAGTTGAAGTCTAACAAAGTGTAGTAAGAACATAGTTTGTCTATTTGTATTTCGTATGGAGAATTCTCTGAGACGGCCCCCAGGTCTTGATGAATTTGGGTCAGATATAGACCTCCACAAAGCCTCAAAAATGAATCAGGGCTATTTTGGGGATGTGCCCAATATCCAACAAAATTTTAGGTTTAGATTTGGGAATCTTGTTGCTGAACCCAAAATATTTTTTAATTAATTAAAAATTATATAGCGAACACAAAAAGCTCTCTTTCTTCTAACTTGTTTTTTAAGTTCTAACTTTGAATCTTGAAAAAACAAGAAAGATTATTTTTTCTTTTATTCCTGTTTTTGATCACTCAAAGTCCATCTTCTTATTCTTGTTTATATTTGCAAATGCAAAATCCATTGAAAGAAGATATACTCACACTCACACACCTCACCCTTGTATTTTTTTTATGTATTATTATCACTTTAATATTGAATCTAATTAATTTCCTTTCTTTGTTTTTTTTTCTCTCATAGTCCTTTTTTGCTTATTCATTCTTTTATTTCCATTTTTGTTTTTCTTTAATTTTTGCATTTTTGCTTCATTTTTTTCCTTCTTATTTCAAAAAAGTTCGCTGATCTATTAATTATATATTCAGTGTTTGGTTCATAAGAACATCAATCAATAAAAGATGCAAGTAACGGTAAAAATATCATGTTTTTAAAGTTTTAACAATAGTATAATTAGTATTTTTTAAAAATAAAATATTAAAAAATTGAGGATTGGGTCTTCCTTTTAATACCCATCCCATTAAGGAATTATTGGAAATATCCCCGAATTATTGCCAAATATAAATTTGTTGGCACAAAGTAGGTTCAAGAATTACTTCTAATTCAAGAATGGGGTAGGGACCATGATTTCCATCGGGAAATTTATAAAAATAATCATAAAACTTTTACTATTTTCACAATTAACCCTCTAAGCTTTTTTCTATCAACATTAGTCAAATACACGCTTTTCTCCCTAAATTACCCTTGTTTACAAACCAAAAATAACTTTCTTTCTTCCGTTTCATCAAACCAAACGCAACTTTGCACTTTTGAAACATCATCGGCGACGGCAAAAGGCAACGGTAAACGCCGAAGGTGAACAGTAAAAGTGAAATCCGATCATAATCCATTCAGATCCAACACTAATCGGCATCACTTAGTGGTATGAGTTATTTTTTGAACTTGCGCGAGAGTTTCAGTGCGGTTGGTCGCTGCGAGTCGTGGGTGAATCTGCCTTTTGGTGCGACGGGCAGCCTGTCGCATCAAAAGCGTGCAACATGCATCCTGTCGCATCAAGAGGCAGGTTCATTGCAATTGACTATTAATTTGATAGTGCGCAAATAATTTATTTATTTTTTATAATTTCAGGCTTAATTGATTCAATTGTACTTGAATTGTGTTATGATGGTTGGTGGGAGACGTTAGAGGATGGCCGTATGGAGTATGTGAATGGTAAAAATAAAGCTTTTTTGGTTGGGAAAAATTATCTGTTTGATCAGTTTTTGGCAAGAGTATACGAGGTGTTACAAATAAATCCTAATGAATATAATATCACAATGAAGACAACTTTTAGGTCTAGTAACATATCGTATATGTGCACTGCCCATGGATATATTTGATGATGAAATGGTGAGGGTTGTGTTGCATATGGCATCCAATGTAGCCAATTTTGGATGCATTCCTATATTCGTTACCATATCACCTCGAGTTCCGAGCGAAGATATTGAGCCACATGTCGAAACAGAAACTTCCTTTAGAGCAAATATGTCTGGCCTCGATAATGAAGAAGATGTGTTGCCAAGGACAATGTCGCTGCAACAATATTACGCTTCAATCCACGACAATTATGACAACATTGATGACAACGGCTTTACGTTACAGGATGTTGGAGAAGAGGTATTTCTCCGTTTCACAACAATAATTTCCGGGACAATGATGAACTTCATGATGAGATAGAGGGGGATAATGTTTGTGCAGAACATTCTAATAGTATGAAGGACATTCATTTCAATAATGCTGGTGATGATGAAGGAGTTGGTTCTTCGAATATTCCGTCATTTCAGCACGAGGATGAGTGTGAAGACAATATTCTGTGAGTAACAAAGGCAATGGATCTATTTTTTCAATGGTTCTATCGAGAAGGAGGATTGACCCCCTCACACGTCTTGCTCCAATTTTACCTTCGAACATGGTTGCTCCAAGCTTTCTTAGCATTTGTGACTCAGATGATTTCAGTGTGGGTAAGCTATTTGCTGAGAAGAACGAGGTTATATTACAACTACGCAAGGTTGGATTTAGGGATAAGTTTGATTTCAAGATTGCACGGTCTACAACGACACGTTTCGAGGCTCACTGTTGTTCGGAATCATGTAAATGGCATATTCGAGCAACTAGAAGTTCGAACGAGCAAAATATTCCTTGGGTGGTGCGGAGAATTGACAATGTACACACTTGTCATAATGAGGTATTGGTTGATGGACGTCATTAAGTAAAGAGTCGGGTTGTCGATCATATTATCACAGATAAATATATTCAAGACAAGAGGATTTATACTCCGAATGATATAAGAACAGATATGCAACAGGAATACGATGTTTAGTTAACATACTAGCAGGCATATCGGGTCAGAGAAGTTGGTTTTGAAATAGTTCGAGGCAACCCTGCAGAGTCATACAACTTGCTCCCTAAATACTCTCACGTACTGACTAAAGCAAATGAGGGTACAGTCACTCACCTTGAGCGGGATGGAGATGATAATTTCTTATACTACTTTGTAGCACTTGGATTTTCCATAAAGGGTTTTATGCAGTACATTCGGCCTGTCATTGCTATAGATGGTACTAATCTAAATGGGCTATATTGTGGAAGCATGTTCTTAGCAACATGTCTTGATGGTAACAATCAATTGTATCCGTTATCCATTGGGGTCATGGATTCAGAAAACAATGATGCTTGGGAATGGTTTATGATGAAGTTACACGGAGTGATTGGCGATAGACCTGAGTTGGTAATTATCTCTGATCGATGCACTGCCATAAGAAGAGCTGTTATGAAAGTATTTCACAATGCAACTCATGGCGTTTGTTTTCACCATGTGAAAGGTAACATTAAGTCAAAGTTTAGGATGTCCAAAGCTCTTTGGGATGAATTTGAGCCTGCCTTTATTAATGCAGCAAAAGCATATGGCCACAAGGAATTTAAAAGACAACTTAAAAGGTTGTGGATGATCCACTCAGGTGCGGCTGATTACTTAGAAAATAATATCGGTACGTGTAATTGGGCAAGGTCTCAGTTTGAACGTAGGAGGTACAATATGCTTACCACCAACATCGCGGAGAGTGTTAATTCTTTCATGAGGGAACCGTAAAAATTTCCTGTTACTCATCTTGTTGATTACTTTAGGAAAACATTGCACTAATGGTTTTATGATAGAAAAATTGTAGTTGAATCAATGAGCACTCGGCTAACAACATGGGCGGATGAAATAGTCACTGAGAGGAGAGCTATAGCTGAAAGAATAATAGTTCGGCCAGTGTCTTTGTATCAATTTCAAGTTGTAAGTGGTTGGATTAAGGAAGATTTGATTGACCTGCAAAAGAAAACTTGCTCCTGCAGAGTGTTTCAGCTTGATCAGCTTGTATGTGCTCATGCAATTGTGGCGTGTCTAATTGTCTGAGTGGATTTCATTAACCTTTGTTCGGAATTTTACACTACAGAATCGTTGGCGATGGCTTATGCACAACCAGTGGAGCTGGTTGGCAACGTGGCTGATTGGGAAGTTCCAGATGAAATTCAAGAGATGCAAGTATATCCACCAGTTGAGGTACCACCACCTGGTCGTCGTAAAGAGCTCAGAATACCCTCGGCTAGTGAGGACGTTAACCGGCGGACTGTTAGATGCGGGCGGTGTAATGAACTGAGACATAACCGTAACCATAACTGATCCTCTCGGCTGTCTTCTTCATGGGCCACTTGCCTAAGTAAAAGATTGTGCCAAATTATACCACTAAATGGAAAGCTTTGACACTCCAAGAAATGTCCAAATATGTCCTTATTGAACAGATTCAACTGCTGATTTGTTAATTTTTGTTTGATGGCTTTTACGACAGAAGATAAATTACACATGCTCGAAATTTGACCCGGAAAGTGATCGGCATAAGCAAAATACATCCTGCCTAGTTTGATTTCTGATGGTTCTGATTTCACCATGTATGTGTAATATTTATAACATTATTACATTGCATTTACAACAAAAATAAAAGAAATTAACTTCACGGAAAAAAAAATTAAACCCACTATAATTTGGTGTGACAGGATGAATTTAGTGTGACAGTAAGCGCGCTCGCGCCCGTCGCTTGCGCGCGCGCTCTAGCGCCCGTCGCTGGACAACGGTTCCCTCGATGGGCAGCACCAGTCAACCCAAAACAATATAATCACAAATTACTCCCAAAACAACGCACTCCCGAAACAATAACCACCACTACAAACACCACCACCACCACCACCATTATTCTCAAACTAAAACCACTATTATTCTAAAATTTTGTTTTAAATTAATGAAATATAAATAAAATGGCTAACCTAGGTTTTGTTGAAGGCCGTAGATGGTAGATCAGACGCCGATGATGGATGGAGCCGCCGCCAACGAGGGCTGATGTTGCCGCGGACTATGGGTGTTTCTTCGGTTTGGGAGAGATGAGTGAAAGAAAGATTGTTGGGGGAGAGATGTGAGAGGGGTATTTTGGTCTGAAATTTTTTTTTGGCTAATGTTGATAGAAATTAGTTTGGGGGGTTAAGATGAAAAAAGCATAAAGTTTTATGGTTATTGGTGTAAATTTCCTCGATTTCCACCCTGAACTTGTCCCATTGCCATCCTTATTGATCTGATAGTAAATGACCATTTCAGATTTTATGTTCTACTTGTTATTATTAGATAGGGTTTGATGAAGAAGTCTTAGTTGCTTCTGTTCCGGGAGTACAACATCATTTGTTAATGTGATATTTTAATTGAATGATAAGTTCTTACATAGTAATTTTAATTTTTTTAATAAAAAATATTAGATTAAATTAAAAATTTTAATATATACTACATACAATACAACCAAAGTCAAAAGTTTAAATGTACAATCAAAGTTCATAATGTAATGAATATATCAAACTTAAAGTATAAATTGAAGTTGGCATTAAAAAAATAGAAAAAAATAAACTTTTACTTTTCGGAGAATATTGAGGTACTATCATTTTTTAAACTATAATTGTTATTAGAAAAAATTATAATTATAAAATAAAAATTGATAATTGTTATAAAAATGATTTTTAAATAACAAGTTTGATAAAAATAATAAAGATGTTATATATTTTTCATCATACAAGTATAATATAAAATTAACTTATCTTCTAAATCATTACAATAAGTATTTACTAAATACTTTGATATTGTTCAAGCTATAACTATCAAATTAAAAATACAAATTTTAAGAAAATTCGAGTACGATACAATATCTACAGTCGTGTCATTAACAAAGGCTAACTTAGACAGACACCTATTTTCACTTTACACCTCTGATACATGTTTTAAGATTCTTTTTTTTTTTTGGTACGATCGATCTCAATAGAATGGAATATTACTGTCACATTTACATCCCTCCGATTGGATAAAGAACTATCCAGAACATTGGCTTTTTGTTTCATTCGAAGGCCATCTACGGTTCTTCTTAAGACCTTTTTTTCCCAAAAAAAAAAATCCACTTCGACTGAATAAAGAAGTAGCTGGAATATCGTTTTTTTTGTTTCATTCAAAGACCACCTATGGTTCTTCTTAAGATGATTTTTTTTCCTAAAAAAAACCTCAATATTGGGGCTTAAGCTTAGGATTTTCAGGTGTCCATCCCAAAATAATTGTCTATTGGGTGATGGCACCTATTTTACTTTTAAATTTAAGTAACTTCTTTTAATAGTTAGGCACCCATCATACTTGTAAATTTAAGTAATTGTCTTTTACTAGTTAATGTAGGATACAACTCAATAATCCCCCTTGAACGAAACCACCACTAGAACCCAGTCTTTTCGTTTGACACACTTGAGTTACTCCACTATTACATTCTAGGTATCCAAACCAATGTTGGGAATTAGGTTTAGAATTTCTAAGTATCCAACCCAAAAGACTAGTTTATTGGATGGAGGGACTTATTCTACTTATAAATCCAAGCAACTCTTCTTTACTAGCTAATATAAGACACAACTCAACAATCTTCCCTTAGACCAAACTACCACCAAATCCAGTCCTTTCGTCTTACATACTTGAGCTATTCCATTGGCTATGATACCATTAATGTAATTTTGATGATAACAAACATGTGTCTTAAGTGATTTGACAAATATTGAATTTCATATTTTCACTAGTTTTTTAAGGATAATGTTTATGCAAGTGAAATCAAGTTCAAGACAATCAACAGACAACTGCTTGATCAAGAATAAAGTTTAGAGCTCAACGGACTCATTATTACGACAATTCTTATAAAGTCGGTAAGGTTTAATATATGCAAGGTTCAGTGTTGGGTATAAATTCAAATGCTATTGGTGTTAATGTGCAAGTATACACAACAAGTAATATAATGACAAGTATTCAAGATCATTTCTACATGGATAATGTTATTAGACTTGTTACAACAATTTTAACAGTGTAGATTTTGTTCTAAATTAAAATAAACAATTAATGAAACTAATGAACTAATGTACTAATTAAAATAAAAACACAATAAGTAAAATGCAACAAAGTAAATTATCATGTCAAATTTTGACTATTTTTCTAATGTTTGGCTCGGTTGCTACAACATCTGCTACAACACTAGGCAGAATTCTTATGTATCCTCAGCTGTCGCATGTTGAATATCTTATATATATATATATGTAACCTAACAGTGATAAGTTATTATGTCAACATAAGATATAACATTACATACTTAGGTTCTATTTACCCTACAAGGTGAATCCTTATGTTTAGTTCATCACTAATTTTAGATTAAGTATGACCCTTTTGGGATCAAGTTAAATCCAATCTAGAAAATCCAATCTAAAACCAAGTATTGCTCTGATATGTTCCACTAAGATAGGCCATTTTGTGGCTCTTCCTTAACTAGTATCATTAAATGGGTGATCAACTGAAACAATAAATAAAAATAAATGCTATCAAAACAAAATGCCACAGCAAACATGCAACAACACATATATTCAGTCAATAAACCATCAAGATTATTTATCACTCAACCAAAAATAAATTTAGTTCGTGGTTTGCAAAAGAAAAATAAAGAACAAAGTTTCAGCGATCAAACACATCCTTATGGCTAAAAAGTAAAGAAGAAAATAAGAGAAGAATAAGAAGGATTGAGTTCCCAATTGATTTTTGCAAATTCTCCTCTTGTGCAGCCCTTAATCTCTTTCTTAAATTCTATTTTTCTTTTGTTTCTTTATAGTTTTTTCTCCTTGGGTGACGGCCCTTTCCTTTTCCTTATGATGTATGCTCATTTTTATAGTTGAAAATTAGGGTAAACGGAAACCTAGGTCTCGTGCCTTCCCAATTAAGAAACTACAAATCCCAATATTCTGTAAAATTTTCTCTGTCGTTGTTATAGGATTGCTACAACAATGGCAATGATTGCTACAGCAACGACTACAGCAACTGCACTGTTCCAGATTTGTTTCAATTCTTCTGTAGCCAAATTCTTTTCCATCTTTTGCAAGCCTATTATATTAGCATTCCTTCCTTGAAATTTGAGCTTCCGGTCACCTATAATTATGCATATGATTTAAGCACACAATTTATTCTAAATCAATTCTTCTGTAGCCAAATTCTTTTCCATCTTTTGCAAGCCTATTATATTAGCATTCCTTCCTTGAAATTTGAGCTTCCGGTCACCTATAATTATGCATATGATTTAAGCACACAATTTATTCTAAATCAAAGAAAATTTATTAAGAATAACTAAGATGAATGTTTATGCAAAATATAATAAAAATGCAATGAAAACACATCATTTACTCTCTAAGTATTATTGATTTAAGTCTAAAAGTGTCATGATAATTGATAACTCTCATTTCATAGAGTTATCACTGAGAATTATCACACCCCCAAACTTAAACCATTACTTGTCCTCAAGTAATGACAACAACGCTACACTTCAATCACGCAACCATACAACAATTAACTTAGCTCTCTCATCAAATTTGCAAGGATTCTTCAATCCTCATATCACACTCAATTATGCAAAATTGCCATAGCAGTTCAAGTTTTAGACTTAGGCCTCATTATATCCAAAGTGTGTGTGTGCCACTTTGATTAAATTCCAGAGGTGCTACAACATTACACAGACATTGCATATAATTTAAAGGTAGAGCACAAATAGATTCACATATGGGGGAGCAGAATTCACAAATAAACTCAAATTGTGCTACAACAAAAATAATTTTTTTTGTTTTTTTTTCTAACTTAACCTCTCTTCAATGTATCATTGATTTTTTATGTGAATGTCGATCACTTGTAATGATGACACCCAATTACTCAACCAATGCACAGATCAGAGTTACTGCAGTAATGCTTATACCATAGTCTTACCTAAAGATATCTTTAACTCAAGACTGAACATGGTGCTCATGAACAGACTTGCTACTCAATATCCTAGATAGAGGACCTTTTTTTTTTTGGCTACAACAATGCTCATAACTCTTGTTGCCTTTGGAGTCAAGTCTGCATATAGGGCGCATACTTAGCCCTGGTTACTCAGCAACTTAAGCAATTTGAGCAAAATTTATTGCATAACAAGCACAATTCAATAAAATTTTCCCCCCAAACTTGAGATATTTTCTACTCTTTTTGGTTTTCTTGGCTCTGCTACAGCATTCTCATAAAACTCAACCAAAGTCTAAGTGTCAGGACATAATTTCAACCTTCATCTCTAACTATCCCTACTTGGCATTCTCATAAATACTGAATAACACTCAATTTATCTTCATTAAGTTTTCAAATCCATACACAAATACTAGATAATAGAGCTTCACATAACATACAACACAAACACATGCATGCACAAACATTTTACACAATAACACAACCCCCTCCCAACTTATAGAGGTGTTGTGTCCTCACAAGCACACAAAACAAAACAACACAAACTAGACATGCATACACTAAATAAAAGGACATACATAATGAATCATAAAATTAAAACTAAATGAAAGAAAAGTTTTGCAAAAAGAAGTAAAATAAACTGGCGGGTATGGGGTACTCCCCTATTGCTGGAAGCACTGTTGCAGTACAAGCTGTAAAATGTCACTGATTCTTTGATCCACTTCTCAAATGCTTCTTATCATAAAATCTAATCGATCCATTGCTACTCCAAAAGCAAGAAATGCCTTTATTGTTTGAGAATCTTTTGTTATATGTCATACTGTAAATGATGCTGCAGCAATTCCTTCCTGCTCTTTTTGCCCGCATTTTTTTACTTGCTGCAATTTAACAGAAAGACATAAAAAATTAGATGCACACTTGAAAAACCTTCCCTTATTGGGTTGCCTCCCAATTAGCCCTTGATTTTAGGTTCTTCGGCCAAACCATTCTTGATTTCTCATGTTGGATCACTTATCTAATATCTTTCTGCTATCGCCCCAATACATCTACCAAACTCTTCTCTTGATCTCTTTAAGAGGTCTAAAAATGCAAAATGTTTGTCATTTCTCACGGGTTGCTTATCTCCTGACCATGCTATGTTGACTGCTCCATGACCTTCATCATCAAGTTCTTCAAATGTTATAGTATTGATTTCTTCCTTACTGCAACAACTGTGTAATCTCTTTGCTATAACAAAGTCCACAACATTGATAAAATTACAGTCTTTGACCTCATCGGGACTCTTAATGGCATCCAACACATTGAATGTAACTTGCTGATCATTCATCAGCATAGTCAACTCTCTTTTTTATACGTCAATTAAAGTCTTTCCCGTGGCTAAGAAATGTCTCCCTAGAATGATTGGCACTTCTTTACCTGCCTCAAAGTCTAACACAATGATAACCACTGGAAAAATAAATTTATTCACCTTCACCAACACATCTTCAATCTTTCCTTCTAAATAGGCATGAGATCTGTCAGCAAGCTGTAAAGTCACTGTTATAGGTTTACATTCACCAACTCCCAATTGCTTAAACATTGACAAAGGCATAAGATTAATGCTAGCTTCTAGATCACAAAGTGTTTTGCCACTGTATTTAGTACCTATGGAGCATGGGATTATGAAGTTTCCTGGATCCTTCATTTTCTGTGGTATATTACTCTAAAACTTTCGGCTGCACTCATGTGTTAGAGTAACTGTTTCAAATTCTCTAAGTCTTTTTTTCTTTGTCAAAATATCCTTAAAAAATTTCGCATAATTCGGCATTTGCTCTATAGCTTCCACAAAAGGGATATTGATATGTAGTTGTTTCAGCACTCCCAAGATTTTGTTGAACTACTTGTTTTATTACTGCCTCTGTAACCTTTGAGGAAATGGTGGTGGGTGCTTAAACTGTTATGCTGCAGCTGGTTGTGCAAATTGGTTCTCTTTTGCTATACTCTAGTGTGTTGCTTTTGGTGTTGTAGCTTCCTCACTACCAAGTGCTGGATCATAACTTTCTCCAGATGCTATAGCAGAACTGTGTTGATTTGCATTCTGAAAAGTAGAAGACTGTGACTCTTTCTCTACTTGAGTGTCTTCTTGGCTTTCGTTGGATTCAATTATTCTTTTTAGTATACCAACTGGACTATCAACATCCTTTTCAGATCTCATGTTAATCACTTTGTAGTGCTATTTCCCTTTTCTTCTTGTGTTCTCTTTGTTGTTGAGTAAATTACCCCAAGGTCTGTCGCTTACTATTGTAGTAAGCTGTCCAATTTGATTTTTCAGGTTTTTTAAAAATGCAGCATGACTTTGGACAACCGCTTCATTCTTCACAATATAATCCTTAATTAAAGCTTCAAGGGAGCTGAGTTGATCATTGTTGATGCTTCTTTGCCCTTGATTTTGCTGATAAAATCTAGATGGTTAAGCAGGTCTGTTCTGTTCACTAGGTGCTGCAACAGTCTGGTTCTGATAACTCCATGAAAAGTTCGGGTGCTATCTCCATCTAGGGTTATAAGTGTTTGAATATGGTTTGCTCTGGTTCTGTCTATTAAAGCTGCCCACATAATTGACTGAAGTTGGATTCCCATGACAATTATCAAATAAGTGTCCCTCTTCACAATAAACACAAGGGATCTTGGCAACTTGGTTGACAATTGCTGGAGCAATGGTCATGACATTTACTATATTTGTTAATGAGGTTACTTGGGCTAATAATGCTATCAAGGCATCTACGTTATGGATTGCTACTATTCTTCTTGTTGCAGCTTGTCTGGTTGATGGCCATTGATAGTTATTGTTGACTATCCTCTCCAAAATTTCATAAGCCTCATTGTAAGACTTAGATAACAAGACCCTATTTTTTGACGCATCCATCATTAATCTAGTGCTTAGGTTGAGACCATTATAGAAAGTTTCCAATTGTACGCAGCAAGGAATACTATGGTGAGGACATCTCCTGAGTAGCTCCTTAAATCTTTCCCATACATCATACAAACTTTCATCTTCAAGTTGATGGAAAGATGTGATCTCGTTCCTTAATTTTGCATTATTGGTTGGTGGGAAGTATTTCATCAAAAATTTGTCAGCCAAGTCATTCCATGTAGTGATAGAATCTGGTGGTAGAGAATTCAACCATGCTCTTGCTCGATCTCTCAAAGAAAACGGGAAAAGTCTGGGTCTCAATTCTTCCTGTGATGCTTTAGCAATCTTGAAAGCATCACTCACTTCCAAAAATAACTTAAGATGTAAATGAGGATCTTCTTATGGCAGTTCATTAAATTGCCCCACTGTTTGTAGCATCTGAAACATCATTGGTTTGAGCTCAAAATTATCAGCTTGAACGTCGGGTCTAACTATTCCCGAATGTATGGCTTGAGAAGTCAACACTGCATAGTCTTGAATGGCTCTATCTCTATCGTTCATCATGTGAATAATATTGTTGTTCCCTAGTTGCCTTTGAACACATTATCCATTTAGACCTTTATGTACATTGACTGGTTGTATCTATTCTCAAGGGTTCAAGTTTTGCATATCTTGCAAATCATCTATTGCTACAGTACTTGTAATTCTTGATGCTCTCTTCTCAATCTCCTTGCAGTTCTTTCAATTTCTGGATCAAATTGGAATTCAATAGATTAATATTTGCGCATGCAAGGGTTGCTAGATCACCTACGTCAACAAAATAAACAAATTAAAATAAAATTAAAAATTAGCACCGTTAAAACTAATTTCACAAGTCACAATAAACAATCAACCCCCGGTAACAGTGCCAAAAACTTGTTGGGTATAAATTCAAATGCTATTGGTGTCAATGTGCAAGTGTACACAACAAGTAATGTAATGATGAGTATTCAAGATTGTCTCTACAGGAATTGATGTTATCAGACTTGCTACAGCAATCTTAACAGTACAAATTTTGTTCTAAATTAAAATAAACAATTAATGAAACTAATGTACTAATTAAAATAAAAACACAATAAATAAAATGCAACAAAGTAAATTATCACGTCAAACTCAAGGATAAAACCAATGGAAATATAGAGTAGTTGAGTGAATAAACTCTCTTAATGGTTTTAATTATTTTTCTAATGTTTGGCTCAGTTGCTACAACATCTACTACAACAGTGGACAGAATCCTTATGTATCCTCAGCTGTCGCATGTTGGATATCTTATATCTATATGTAACCTAATAGTGATCAATTGTTATGCCAACAAAAAATATAGCATTACACGCTTAGGTTCTATTTACCCTACAAGGTGAATCATTATGTCTAGTTAATCACTAATTTTAGATTAAGCATGGCCCTTTTGGGATCAAGTTAAACTCAATCCAAGAAACTCAATCTAAAACCAAGTATTACTATGATGTGTTCCACTAAGATAGGCTCTTTTATGACTCTTCCTTAGCTAGTATCATTAAATGGGTGATCAGCCGAAATAATGAATCAAAATAAATGCTATCAAAATAAAATGCTACAGCAAACATGTAGCAAGACATATATTCAGTCAATAAACCATCAAGATTGTTTATCACTCAACCACAAATAAATTTAGTTCATGGTTTGCAAAAGAAAAATAAAGAACAAAGTTTCAACCATCAAACACATCCTCATGACTAAAAAGTAAACAAGAAAACAAAAGAAGAATAAGAATGACTGAGCTCCCAATTGATTTCTATAAATTCTCCTCTGTGCAGCCCTTAATCTCTCTCTTAAATTATGTTTTTCTTTTGTTTCTTTGTGGTTTTTTCTCCTTGGGTGATGGCCCATTCCTTTTCCTTATGATGTTTGCTCATTTTATAGTTGAAAATTAGGGTAAACGAAAGCCTAGGTCGCGTGTCTTCCCGATTAGGAAACTACAGATCGCAATATTCTGTAAAATTTTCTCTGTTGTTTTAGGATTGCTATAGCAATGACTACAACAACTGCATTGTTCTAGATTTGTTTCAATTTTTCTGTAGCCAAGTTCTTTTCCATCTTTTCCAAGCCTATTGCATTAGCATTCATTCCTTGAAATTTGAGCTTCCGGTCACCTACAATTATGCATATGATTTAAGCACACAATTTATTCTAAATCAAAGAAATTTTATTAAGAATAAACTAAGATGAATGTTTATGCAAAATATAACAAAAATGCAATGAAAACACACCATTTACTCTTTAAGTATTATTGATTTAAGTATAAAAGTGTCAAGATAACTCTCATTTCATAGAGTTATCATTTAGCATATGAGAAGCTCAAAATTTTATTTAATAAATTATCATTTTTCATAAACCAAAGGTTTTGCAATTATAAGCAAAGTATTTTATGAAATTAGTTATTTTTCAAGATGTGGACTAAAATGAAAAAAGTTTTTTAATCTTTGATTTTAATAAGCATTGTTTTGAATTCTAAATTTGGACCTATTTACAAACATTCAAAACATTTTGGGCTAAATTTTAATTTTTAAAAGTTTTGGGACTAAAGTAAAATATTAAAAATTAACAGAGAGTGAGCGGCTAACCACCTAAGGGCTAGTGGCTAGCCGCCTGAGGAAAATTTCAAATTCTCAAATTTTATACTAAATTGAAAAAGTTTTAAGAACTTTGAAATTTATAAGTGTTATATTAAATTTTGAAAAGGGATTTTTAAAAAATATTATTATACTTTGGGTCATATCATAATTTTAGAAAGTTTTGAGAATAACGAGTATTATTTAGTAATTCTGAAATTGGACCCTTTTGTAAAGTTTTATAACTATTTGAGCCAGAGTATAATTATAAAAAAATTTGGG
The DNA here is from genome assembly GCF_000493195.1 of Citrus x clementina. Taxonomy (NCBI): domain Eukaryota; kingdom Viridiplantae; phylum Streptophyta; class Magnoliopsida; order Sapindales; family Rutaceae; genus Citrus; species Citrus x clementina. The sequence goes on along the minus strand of NW_006262339.1, from coordinate 32,226,780 downwards.
CAAAAATATAATTTTAGTAAACAATATTATTGTACCAAAATTCAAATTTTAACGATAACTTTCACTGTACTGAAGCGGTGAGCCAGCTAATTAAGAGGCTAGCCACTTGCTTGCTGGAATTTGCCTATAACAGCTAGTTTTTGGGCTTAAGCTATATAATCTCAAATCCAATTTATTTTTAAAGACTTTTGTAAGTATAAACAAGTGTAAACAACATATTTTGAGCTTCCAATTTGGAAATCATCATAGATTAAATCTTCATTGAGCTATTATTTGCTTATCCACTCTAAAAGAGAGTTTTTGTTGTAATCTTTATTTTCTCATCAAATTTGTGAGTGTATAAGTGTGAGAAACACTTGGATGAAGAGATTGAGAGATAATCTCTTGATTGTAAAGGTTTATTGACACCTTTGAAGTCAATTATAAAGAACTTGAAGCCTTGGGAGGCTTGGATAGTGAAATCCTCAAGCTTAGTTAGCTTAAAGGCGTGAATGTAGGTGGAAATTGCCGAACCATATAAAAATTATTATGTTTGCTCTCTCTTCCCTTATTATTTTTTTATTTTGCTTTATTAAATTTATTATTTTTTTATTTCATTAATGCAATAGATTGAATTGTTGTATGGTTTGTTTAGCTTAAGTTTTAAAATTTCAATTCACCCCCCCTCTTTGGTTGCATAACTAGCATTTCCACTAGCACTCTCATGGTTTGGTGAAATAATCAAAAATATTTTACGTTTCCAGAAATATTTGAAATTCTAGTTATACAACCCAAAAGGGGGGGTGAATTGGAATTCTAAAACTTATTCAATTCTAGAACAAAACTCAATGCAAATCTAAAACCAATTTAAAGTAATAACAAACAAATCAATAACAATATAAAAAGATAAGAGAAGAGAGATTCAAACATAGAGATTTTTACGTGGTTCGGCTAACCTCACCTACGTCCACGCCTCCAAGCTTTCTAGGATTGATGATTTCACTAAGCAAGGCTCCAAGGCTTTAAATGCTTACACTTGACTTCAAAGGTGTCAATAAAACTTTACAACAAGAGATTATCTCCAATTTCTTAACCCAAGTGTATCCCAACACTTACAATCACTCAAAAACAAAAATTATAGATTTTGTTCTTCACTCACACAATACTTAAGATTACAAATCAATGCTCAATATGTGAATAAATGAAGTAAGAATGAGTTTAAAGCTCTATAAAAGTTGTATTCTCGATTATAAACTCAATGATAGTGTTGTGATCAACCTGTGTTTGAATTTGAATGAGTTTATTTATAGTTGGAGCTGAAAAACTAGCCGTTATTGACTTTCTGGGAGAAAACGGATCACCGTTAACAGTTAACGATTAACCGTTTGTTCTGATCAAAGTTACCGTTGATCCAAATTTCAAATAAATAGTTGACCGTTTGTCATTACCCTTTCGCCATTAAATTCTAGAGACCTGCAAAACAAACTCTAGCTATCCGTTCTTACTAAACGGTTAAAGATTATTAAGGAATAACATTCTAAAATTTATCGGTTAGCCGTTTGTAGATAACTGTTCGCCGGTTATTTCCAGTGACTTGCAAAAACTAAATAGCCTTATCCGTTTATGTTAAACAGTATAAGATTAGCATATGCTTCCAATCTGGAATTTATCGGTTAACCATTTATTACTAAACGGTTCGCCGTTTAATTCCAGTGACCTTCCCAACATATTTGTGCTTTCCGTTTTGGCTAACCGGTTAGAGCTTAAACAATTTTTTCTCTCTGGATTTTATCGGTTAACCGATTTAAAGAAAATGGTTCACCGTTTATTTCCATATTCACTTGGCTAGCCAAATATTGCACGAAATTATTTTTCAATTTGAGTTTAGCAATTATCCATTTTTCATGAACATAATTAGAATGATTATACGACTTTTGTTTATTAATGAATAGCTCCAATATTTTAATCAAAGTCATTTAAAGTTTGTTATCATCAAAATCAATATTATGAACATATACAAGTTAACAATATTCACACAAATCCTTTTATAAGATATACAAATTTCCTTTTTTGATACTGTTAAATTGTGAACTTGAATCAAGACCTTTTGAAGGAGATGACTTTGTCGTTTCGGGAATTGGATAAGAAACGACAAAGCAAACACACAAATAACAATGTCGTATGACAACCAGCATCTATCATACGAAAGGCTTAAGTAACTCACGTGACTTGCACGATCAAGCTTAAGTTAAACGGCAGCTACTGATGCCGTTTCACTTTGAAGAGTTGTTACATACAGTTAGGAGTGGCGGGAGTTTGCTGGGTTTGTTGAAACAAACCCAGAAGAAGAGCTGGTGTACAGCACACATATCTAGACACCTTCCGAGTAGTATATATAGCCTTGATGGCTATACTTAGTGATGATTTTGTTCCTTGTAGCAATTACTCTAAGACTTGTAATCTGTTAAAGCATAAAGAAAAGCTATGGCTTCTGTTTCTCAAGAGGATGTAGGCTGCAAAGCCGAACCTCTATAATTCCTTTGCATTTCATTTTGCTTCACTCTTTCTTAATCCTTGTATCTCTGGTTAAAAACCCTTACTCTTAAATCTGATTTCTACTTTGATCTTTCATTCTTGGCTTAACAAGATCAGTGTGTGGTAATTTCTTGGGAAAAAGAATTAAGGTTTTGTCACTCTTAATTCTGACAAATTGGTATCAGAGCTCACATCTCTGAATCTTGTGATCAAGAATGGCAACACAGAGGCTTGATGTGGAGAAGTTCACGGGAGAAAATGACTTTCATCTTTGGAGGCTGAAGATGAGAGCATTGCTGGTTCACCAGGGAATTGAAGAAGTGCTTGAGGATCCAAAAACCTTGAAAAAGATCAGCAAAGTTAAAGATGAAGACATGCAAGAAGCCATGGACAAAGCTCACAGCACTATAATCCTAAGTCTAGAAGATGGAGTACTTAGAGAAGTGGGAGACCAAACAACAGCTGCAGGCCTTTGGTAGAAGCTAGAGGATTTGTACACAAAGAAATCTTTGACAAAAAGATTAAGTACAAAGAAAAGGCTCTACACACTCCAGATAGAAGAAGGCAACTCTTTAACTACTCACATTGATGCCTTTAATAGGATCATTTTAGATCTAGAAGACATTAATGTGAAGATTGAAGATGAGGATAAAGCCATTATTCTGTTATCTTCATTACCACCTTCTTATGAACATTTTGTTGACACTCTCTTGTATGGTTGACAATCTCTGGCTATGCAGGATGTCAAAAAAGCTTTGAGTTCCAAAGAAAGCTCCAAGAAATCAGAAACTAAAGATGGTGAAGGGTTGACAGTAAGAGGAAGATCAGAGAAGAGAGATGGCTGGAAAGGGAAAAAGAAAGGAAGATCAAAATCAAAGAACAGGGCCTTGAAGTGCTTCCACTGCCACAAGGAAGGTCACTTCAAAAGGGATTGCCCTGAGAGAAAGATTAAGCCTAAGGATGCTAACAACAAAAATGGAAATGCTGTTGTTGCTTCTGAAGACTCAGATGAGGGATATTACTCTGCTGGTGTTCTGGTAGCCTCAAACATGGAAACTGAAGGTAAATGGGTTCTTGACTCTGGCTGCACCTATCACATGTGTCCCCATAAACACTTATTCAGTAGCTATCAACCCTTTGAATGAGGTAAAGTCTTGATGGGTAACAATGCTTCCTGTAAAGTCATTGGTATAGGCTCTGTTAGATTGAAAATGTCTGATGGTATAATTAGAGAACTTGATAATGTAAGGCATATTCCAGAGCTTAAAAGAAACCTAATTTCTCTAAGCATGTTAGACAAGGCAGGGTGTTGTATCAGACTTGAATCAAGCTCCTTAAAGGTTATTAAAGGGTCTTTGATACTGATGAAAGGTGTAATGCAGCATGGTTTATACATACTGCAAGGAACAGCAATAACTGGGGATGCTGGGGTAGTGATAAAACAAGATCAAGACAAAACTTTACTGTGGCATTTCAGGTTGGGGCATGTAAGTGAAAGTGGGCTGAAAGAACTAGAAAAACAGGGAGCTTTAGGGAGTGATAAGATAAGTACTGTTGGATTCTGTGAGGAGTGTGTCCTAGGAAAGTCCTCAAGAACCAAGTTTAAAACTGCAGTGCATAATACTAAGGGTACTTTGGATTATATTCACTCGGATCTGTGGGGACCAGCACAGATTGAATCTCTAGGTGGAGCTTGTTATTTTTTGTCTATGATAGATGACTTCTCTAGGATGGTATGGGTGTATCCAATAAGGAGCAAAGATCAGGCTTTTGAAAGATTCAAAGCCTGGAAAACCTTGATTGAAACTCAGACTAATAGGAAAGTCAGAAGGGTTAGGACTGATAATGGACTTGAGTTTTGCAATAAACAGTTTGATGATTTGTGTGAAAAGAGTGGAATCCAGAGACACAAAACTGTTAGGCACACACCACAACAAAATGGTTTGGCAGAAAGAATGAATAGAACACTAATGGAAAGAGTTAGATGCATGTTATTTCACTCAAAGCTGCCAAAGACATTATGGGTTGAAGCTTTGTGTACAGCTTGTTACCTGATAAATAGATGCCCCTCAACTGCAATAGAACTTAAAACACCTTATGAAGTTTGGTCAGGGAAATTAGCTGACTACACCCAGTTGAGAATTTTTGGCTGCACTGCTTATGCACATATCAAGCAGGGCAAGCTTGAACCAAGGGCATTGAAATGTGCTTTCCTAGGGTATCCTAGTGGAACTAAGGGTTACAAGCTGTGGTGTGTAGACCTTAAACCACCTAAGTGCATAATAAGCAGGGATGTAATTTTCAATGAGTCTGAGATGCTGAAAAATCAGACTTCTGCTCAAAGCACAATCCAGAAAATCCCAGGTGCAGAGACACCTCACTTTGAGGTGGAGCTATCAAAAACTGAGGATGGTAAGAACACAAGTCACACTGGGGAAACTCAAGGCTCAGATGAGACCAGTGCTCAATCTCAAGAGCACATCTCAATACAAGATTATCAGCTTACCAGAGACAGACAGAAGAGACAAGTGAGAGCACCAGAGAGATTGGGATATGCTGACTTAATAGCATATGCCTTGACAGCAGCACAGGAGGTTGATCAAGAGGAGCCAAAAAATTATGAAGAAGCTGTGGCATGTAAAGAATCAGCTCAATGGATCAAGGCCATGGTAGATGAGATAGACTCTCTATATAAAAATGGCACTTGGAAATTGATTCAAAAACCAGAATGAAGGAAAGTTGTGGGCTGTAAATGGGTCTACAAAGTAAAAGATGGAATCCCTGATGTTGAACCCAAGAGATTCAAAGCAAGGTTGGTGGCAAAGGGCTTTACCCAAAGAGAAGGGGTTGATTACACTGAAGTCTTCTCACCTGTAGTCAGACACACATCAATAAGAATTATTCTGTCACTGGTAGCTGTTTATGATATGCATCTTGAACAACTAGATGTTAAAACAACCTTTCTACATGGTGATCTACAAGAGGAGATTGTAATGTCACAACTTGAGGGCTTTGTGAATGCTCAACACCCTGATTGGGTCTGCTTGCTACAAAAATCTCTTTATGGGCTCAAGCAGTCTCCTAGACAATGGTACTTGAAATTTGACAGCTACATGCAAGAACTGAATTTTCAGAAATCCAGTTATGACTGCTGTGTATATCTCAGAAAGACTTATGGGGAGGAAGTAATCTATCTTGTCCTGTATGTTGATGACATGCTTCTGGCCAGTAAAAGCATGAAGTTGATTAATCTGCTAAAGCAACAACTCAGAGATAAGTTTGACATGAAAGATCTTGGCCCAGCAAAAACGATCTTAGGTGTTGAAATGATAAGGAAGAGAACAGCCAGGACATTGTTTCTTTCACAAGAAAAATATGTCAACAAAGTTTTGGAAAAGTTTGGGATGCTGAACTGTAAACCAGTGTCCACTCCATTGGCAGCTCATTTCAGGTTATCAAGTCAGCAGTGCCCAAACACTGAATCAGAACAAACTGAAATGTTGAAAACACCATATGCTAACTCAGTGGGCTGCCTAATGTATGCAATGGTCTTGACAAGACCTGATTTGTCATATGCAGTAAGCTTGGTCAGCAGGTTTATGTCAAACCCAGGAAAGGAACATTGGAGGGCTGTGAAATGGATACTAAGGTATCTAAGAGGGACTACAAGCTATGGTCTGTTGTGTGGAGGGGAGAGGGCCAACTACAATCTGGTTGAGGGGTCTGTTGACTCTGACTATGCAGGAGATCTAGACAACAGAAGATCACTCACTGGTTTTCTCTTCACACTTAATAACTGCACAATCAGCTGGAAAGCAACACTTCAAAGTGTAGTAGCCCTATCTACAACAGAGGCAGAATACACAGCTGCTGCAGAGGCCTTCAAAGAAGCAATATGGTTAAGGGGCATGGTAAATGAATTGGGGTATGAACAATCATCCATAGCAATTCTATGTGACAGTCAAAGTGCTATCAGTCTAAGCAAAAACCAAGTCCATCATGAAAAGACTAAGCACATCGACATCAAGCTCCATTTCATAAGGCTGGAAGTCTCTAAAGGCACTGTGAAGCTTATGAAGGTTCATACCAGTAACAATGTTGCTGATATGTTGACAAAGCCAGTTCCAATAGCTAAGTTTGAGCATTGCTTAGACTTAGCAGGCATCTGTAGAATATGAAGATACAGAAGCTCGAGAAGAAGAAGCCATAGAAGTACTGTGATTCAGATTCAAGGTGGAGATTGTTAAATTGTGAACCTGAATCAAGACCTTCTGAAGGAGATGACTTTGTCGTTTCGGGAATTGGATAAGAAACGACAAAGCAAACACACAAATAACAATGCCGTATGACAACCAGCATCTATCATACGAAAGGCTTAAGTAACTCACGTGACTTGCACGATCAAGCTTAAGTTAAACGGCAGCTGCTGATGCCGTTTCACTTTGAAGAGTTGTTACATACAGTTAGGAGTGGCGGGAGTTTGCTGGGTTTGTTGAAACAAACCCAGAAGAAGAGCTGGTGTACAGCACACATATCTGGACACCTTCCGAGTAGTATATATAGCCTTGATGGCTATACTTAGTGATGATTTTGTTCCTTGTAGCAATTACTCTAAGACTTGTAATCTGTTAAAGCATAAAGAAAAGCTATGGCTTCTGTTTCTCAAGAGGATGTAGGCTGCAAAGCCGAACCTCTATAATTCCTTTGCATTTCATTTTGCTTCACTCTTTCTTAATCCTTGTATCTCTGGTTAAAAACCCTTACTCTTAAATCTGATTTCTACTTTGATCTTTCATTCTTGGCTTAACAAGATCAGTGTGTAGTAATTTCTTGGGAAAAAGAATTAAGGTTTTGTCACTCTTAATTCTGACAGATACCTTAGATATTTTTAGGAGTTTATAATGATTTTTTAACACAAAAAGGGATTTATGTATCTAAAAAATGGTTTATATAACCATTTCTAAAAACAAAAGGAAGTTTGTATATCTTAAAAAAAGTTTTGTGTGACTATTTCTGAAAACATAATGTTTGTAGCCATTTCCTCAAACTAAATGAATGTTGGGGTTCCTTTTCCCTTAATTTGGATTGTTTTCATTCATAGGTCATCATCTTGTAATAAACAAAAATTAAAATTTCATTATTTGCTTCAATTTCATTGCAGTGACAGACAAAGTCAGACCACCAAACGAAAAATGATTGACAAAGTCAACGACTTCAACTGCGGAAATTGGGTATGTTAATGATATGCGTGTTGAAGAGTTATAAAAGGAGGAGAGCTGAAATCTCATGTTACAATTCAAATTAACGAGAATCACAGCCTGCTGAGAACCGCAGCAAGCTTTGAGATTCCCCAAGCCGCCAGTCCAACAGTAGTTGCACTCACGGGTAGTAATGTCCCTAGTACACTGAACAAGACCATATATAGTTCCCAGCTTTGAAAATTGAAGTGCACCGACAGCAAACATCCCGTTTGATGTATCAGATGAGGCCATGAATGAGAGGTTAGTCATTAATTAAGTTAATATTTTAATGAAACGAGCAGGATTTGACACACTCTTCCACTGATTATTCCACTCTTTCGCGTATCGTCTGGCATAAATCATCATTAAAGGTTTCTGGTATGAGTATTGAATTTGACATAATTCATACCATATGATTGCCTCTGCATCAGTTATGCACTTTATTAAGATTTCTAGTCTTGCATTTTCGAGGTAATTATGACAAACTGTGCGGTTAATATCCCCTCGACAAAGTGCTTGCCCAAAAACTCGATTAGGATAATCACCCTTAAACAACTTGTAGAAGCCTTATGAAGGATTGGTAGCTAATGACTGTAGAACAAGCTTGAGGTTATTTTTCAAATGGGCTGTTAGTAACAGTAAAGAGCATGATGAGTTGCATGACTACGAGAAGCATGGCTGAAATTGTAATTTTTACCATCTTTCCAAATTCGGGAGCACTTTGGGATTTATAGCCTATAGGAGGCCAATGGGTCGCTGCATGACATTTTTTCAGTTGACAATATTTTGTTGAGGCTTGGACATTATGGAACAGAAACTTTCTGGTCATCGATACGGAGTTTTGTGCTGACAACTGATTGGTGGAAGAATTTACCTTGTTTTTGGCATTATTTCTTGACTGATCTCACCCACGACAATTATATTACATAAATGAATATAAGTTCAAGAATATTTCAGATGCATAATCACAGAAAAAAAAAATGTATTGTTATTAACAATTAAAATTTCGAAAATAATGATTTTTATAAAGAATAATAAAGGTTGTTCGTCATACAATTGTAGTTGCGATTCAAAACTACAATTATATATAAATATTTAATTACCAGAAATTTTCTAGCTATAATTTAAAAAGTACAAGTCTAGAACTAATAGGAAGAAACCTTAACTAGACTGCTTAAATTTTGGGAAGACTCCACTTAAAATGTTCACGTGATGGCTGTTTAGATTGGATATTTCATTTGGATATTTCAAGAGCAGAGCTTTAACAGCTATAGCTCTGCAATCAATTTTCAACGAGCTAGCTTAAGCCCTAACAAATAGCCCTGCAAGCAGCCATACCTAATAATATCAAATCATGCAATCAATAAAAATGATGATCCCATGACTAGTATTGGTAGTAATAAGTCGCTAGACTTCCAAAATTTTGTCAGATGATATTTCATCACATGGTCATTATTCTTGTGTTGGCGAAACAAAAAGGAAGCAGCTGTATAAAGCACTTTCTGAATTCTCATCTATCCCAGACATAATGTCGTAAATAGGTTCACAATATTTTAGTCAAATTCAATTCACCCCGTGCAATCGGTTACCTATTCTGTGATTAAAATTATGCAAGTGAGATTAATAGCAATTCATAAGATATAGACAGGCCCATTGAATATCAACTATATCACTATCACTTGACTACTAGGTTTAGTTATTTTTCTTTGTTGTTATCATCTCTTTCTTTAGATTTATCTCAGAAATTTCCAAGTACTAATAGGGTTTGTCAACAAAAAGTTAACTCAAGACTTCGTGGATTACTGAATTTATTTTTTAGAAGATATTTATTTTGTCCAATCCCTTGGGCCCTATTTAGTATTGAAGTACTCAGTTTTAAACTATAATTGTTGTAGAATAAAAAGTTATAGTTGTGAAATAAAAGTTGATAATTTTTTTTAAAAATGACTTTTAAATAATAATTTTGACAATATATATATATATATATATATATATATATATATATATATAATAACTTTGACAAAAATAATGAAGATTATGTACACACACACAAACATACATACATGCATATATACATACAAGTGCAGTAAGTGTTTTACCAAATATTTATCTACTATTCAAATTACATTTGTCTAACCACAATACAAATCATAAAAACAACAAAAAGAATTCTCATTACTAGGAAAAAAACTTCGCTTGTGAGATTGTAGAAACAACAAAATGGAGCAAAAACTTTTTTTTCCCTTGTTTTAAGAAAATACGGGTACCATACAAATATCTACAATTGTGTAATTGACAAAGGCTAGCTTACAAATACGCATTGTTCTTTTCAAGCAATGTTGTGAAAATTTTAATATACTCGCAAGCGCACGAATTTAGAAATAGAATAGTGGTAACGAGGTCGATCCCACAAGGATTTTTATAAATTGAAAAGTTTAATTTAAATCTAAAATTAATATTAATTCTAACCTAGTTGAGCAAATTGAGTTTTAAAAGAAATTAAACTAATTAAACTAAGAAAATAATTAAAGTAAATGAGATTTCAATAAGACAAAAATTACCAAGGTTTCAGAATCTACCACTATTCAACTAGTAATTATCTAATTATTAATTAATCCTCAATTTTAGATTGACAACTCGAAATCAATCTATGTCATCTCATAAATATAACAATTAAGCCCAATTAAAATTAATCTTGTGTAGGTTCTTTTTCTGCTTAATAGTATGATATCTAAGCATCTCATGTAAACATATTGAATAACAAAGAGTCAAAGTTTTCTTCAGTGCTTTGTGTAAATAATTTAATGAAAAACACAGAATCAAAGATAATCATGTATAAACTTTATAAATTCAAGCATAGATTTAATCGAATATCACTCCTAACAATCAATAATGCATGACAGAATTGATGAAAAGATTTTAACAACATCCAATTAATCATGTGAAATAAAAACCATAATTATTAAAGAACATGTATAGGGAATTAAATAAATAAAAAGATAATTATTTTATTAAATATGGTTTCATCCTTAACTTCAATATAAGAAAATTAATTAAACATAGTTGAATTGGGATCAATAAAATAAATAAATTCAGCCATGGGAAGCCGAATTGTTGCTGCTCTCACTATTCTTCTTCTCAGGCGGCTACTCCCCAAAAGCCAAAGTTTAGCTTTCTTATATAGCCTTTAAAATGGGCCCCACCGACTTTTCCAACTCTTAAGGCAAAGGCCAAGCCTTTTAATTTGCTTTGGCTTCACTCACGTGCTGGGCACTTGGAATTTTCACCCCTTTTTCCATTTATGAAAGCCAAGTGCGGGTCCCTCCTTAAAGCTAAAATCAGTTTCTTTCCTTTGTCCGCATGTGCACGATGAATTAACTTGTTGATTTCGGTTCCTTGATTGCCACATGCATGTATGTCTAATTGTTTCCAAAAATGAATTAATCTTTAATACTTCTAAAATTGAGTTCTTTTATCCCCTTTTTATCCATAATCTCAAATTAATTTCTTATTCAATAAAACAATTCAATTAATTAAAAATAAGAAATAAGAAATAAAAATAGCTAGCAAATATATAATAAATGATAAAATGTGTATATAAATTATGAACATCAAATACCCCCAAACTTAGATGCTAGTCCTCGAGTAAAACTAAGAATTAAAAACAAAAATAAAAGTAACAAAACAAAAAAAATAATAAATCCTAACTAAACCACTTTTGCAGGTAATTGTGATTGCATTTAGCGTATGCAATAAGCCTTTAAAATCCTAGGCGGCCCTAGTGGACGAATTATAGTCTCATGAGAGCTTCAGTGATGATCTCCACAAACATCATTTTTTTTAAAGAATAAAAATAAAATAAAAAGAACAAAAAAACTTTAAATAAAACATGAAAATAGCCTCAAAGATTGCATAAATTATATAGCTCAAAGAAAATTTCAAATATTGGCAAAGTTCTAACTTTAATTCAATAGTCAATCCCATCTCTCTTTTGATTCTTGTAGTGTGTGTGTGAAATCAAATCAATCAAATCTATTCTCAAAATCTTTAATATCAATAGATTTTGTCTCAAACAAAGAAAAGAGTAGGTCAAACTAATATTATCATCTTAATCTCCAAATGTTTGTTTTCACAGGCTTCTATGTGCATTTTCTCTTGATTTTTTCATTTCAGCGCATGCACTTGATTTTTTTTTTCTTTTGTTTTTAACCATAGTCAGGAACTTTCACTCTACCTCTTAAGGTAGCCTTCTTCTCATGGTAAATTATCCTCTACATACTGGTACTACATAGGCCCAAATTATTCAAGGATAGCTTCACTCTTAAGGGTTATAGATAGCTATTTCTGACTTTGGCGCCTATGTATACTATTTTATATTGTGAAGATAAGAATAAAGACAAACAATCATTTACTCTATCTAAAATTCTCAATTCAGGCTGCGTCACTCTCAAATTTTGAGTCGAAATTATGAAAGAATTAATATTAGTGCTCATGGTTAAAGAATCTCAATCAAGAGGAATCAACAGAAGAATCAAATATAAATTAAGACCATATTCAACTCTTTCTAAGAGTCATATTCATTGTCAATCAAATTCTTATCATTGGCTTTTCACATAAAAACAAAAAAAAACAACACAATTTTTTTTTGAAATTTTGAAAATTTTTAATTTTTTTTATAACAAAGCACACACTATTCCCACCCCCCAAACTTATTCGGAACATTGTCCTCAATGTTTCACAAACAAAAGATATGCATGCAAAAAGATGAAAAAAATAAAAACATAAATAATAAAAGAGAAAGTTGGAGAGAACACACCTGAATGGGCTGGGGAAGCTTAAAAAAATGACAACTAAAAAGAAAACGTTAGAAGAAATATAAATAATAAAATAAAAAACAAAAAAAAATCCTACTAACTAACTAATTAATGTAAACAACAAATCAACCAGGATCAATAAGAATTTGGTGAAAATCAAAGCAATTACACAGAAAATACCAGCAAACATAATTGATTAAGCACTGGAGCATTTTATCCATAAAAGGATGATGGTAATGAAACTCCTCAATATCGCACTACTTTGATCTCTTCTGTTCTAAGATTTCCTAAGAGTTATCTGAAGTAGTATAAAAATCTAATAATTTAAGCACTTTAGATCTGACCACATTTTTCATGTCAGAATGTGACGTATGTTGTACTTTTTTAGGAAGTAGCTCCAACTTGAATGGCTCAATCTTTTCTTTCCACTTAAGTAGATCTATGATAAGAGTCGAATAAAGTAAAGCATTAACTTCTTCAATATCACTGTCAACATCAATAAGAAATTATAGTTAGTTGTGCATGGTGTTAATAGATTGTCATAGTGGTTAGAAATAAGTGAATCATCAATTGATGCTTTTATCATATCTACTTCAACGACTTTAACATCTTCTTGTGCCTGCTTGGGAACATTAAAAATGTTTAATTCCATGGTCATGTTACCAAAAGACAATTGCATGTTTCCAGTCCTGCAACTAATATGAGCATCAGCTGTAGCTAAGAAATGGCGACCTAGAATAACTGTGGTGTGTTTCTTAGGATCTTGTACATGATGAGTATCAATAACAATAAAATCAATAGAATAATAAAATTTATCAATTTGTATCAACACATCCTCTATAATACCACGGGGTATTTTCATTGACCTATCAGCAAGCTGCAAAATAATGGAAGTTGATTTTAACTCACCTCATCCAAGCTGTATGTAAACAGAATAAGGTAAGAGATTAACGCTAGCGCCTAAATCCAATAATGCTTTATCAAACAATTGGTTCCCTGTAACACATGAGATAGTAGGAGAACCAAGATCCTTAAATTTTGGTGGCATTTTACATTAGAGTAAATTGCTAGTTTGTTCAGTTAAAAATGTCTTTTTGGTGACATGCAAAATTCTCTTTTAGTGCATAAATCTTTCAAAAATTTGGCATATGAAGGAACTTATTTAATAGCATCGAGTAAATGGATGTTTATACTTACATACTTGAAGATTTCCATAATCTCACCTGTTGAAGTCCCTTTCTTTACCTTTGTTAACCTTTGAGGAAAAGGAGCCTTGGGAATGTTAGCTGGTGGGCCACTCTTTTCTGGATCATTTACTGATGAGTCTTGTGATGGAACTGGATCTGAAGAAGTGGGCTCAGATGTCTTTCTTGTTTGAACCTCCACCTTGTTGTCAAATAATTTTCCTCTTCTCAAGGTCATAACAGATTTTACTTCTTTATGCTGATGGCTTGAACTTACTCCAACTTCATGCACTCTTTTAGGATTGGGAATTGGTTGACTTGAGAATTTTTCTTTTTCTCTCTCAGCTACAGTAGTTGCTAATTGACCCAATTGATGTTCAAGCTTTAGAATAGCTTGAGTGTTTGACTGAAAAGCTTGTTGGGTTGACTGAATGAATCTTTGAAGTGTATCCTCCAAAGAAGGTTTTCTTTGTTGGGGTGCAACAAATTGAGACATAGGTTGTTGGGCAGGAGGATATATTTGGTTAGGAGGGACAAATTGTTGATTGGGCAAGTTAAATTGTTGTCCTCCTTGGTTTGACAAATGTTGATTTTGTTTACAAGAAAAATTAGGGTGATTCCTCCAATTAGGATTATATGTGGGTGAATATGGATTATTGGAGGTTTTCTCATATGATTGTAAGGCATGTACCTGCTCAGAATAAGCCTCTTGATGCGCTGCATGAGACAAGTTAGAACAAAGAGCACAAATCTCATTAGCTACATTAGGATGATGTTTCGTTGATTGGTTCAGAGCTAAAACATCTACTTTCTTAGAAAGTGTAGCTAGAGTGGATTTCACATCAAAATCATCCTTAACTTCATATAACCCCTTTCTAGAAACTTGAGATGATTTTTCCCTTTGATTTGAAAAATCTCACTGTTGAGAATTCTCAGAAAGTGAATTAACGAAATCCCATGCAACCCCTGCATGTAAGTTCAAAAATCTCTCACCATTCATAGATCTATCACATGACGATTCGACATGGTTAAACAATTATAAAAGCATTGTATAAGTCTCCATTTCTCAAAACCATGGTGAGGACACTTGAGGAGTAAATCACTAAATCTTTCCCAACACTCATAAAATTGCTCACTCTGTCTTTGATAAAAATCACTTATCTCTCTCCTAAGGGCATTTGTTTTAGACATAGGGAAAACTTGGTGAGAAACTTATTACTCAATTCATCCCACGTAGTAATAGAGCCAGCAGGAAGTGAATTCCCAAGCTTTTGCTTTGTTTTTTAACGAGAAAGGGAACATACGTAGTCTAATTGATTCATCATTAAAATTTTGAAAACAGAATGTAGAGCATACGTCAAGAAATTCCTTAATGTGCAAATATGGATCTTCTCTCTCTAACCCATGGAAAGATGGTAAAAATTGAATGACAGAGGGCTTGAGTTCAAAGTGTATTGTTGTGGTTTGTGGCAACACAATACAAGATGGTTGGTTGGCTGCAAGTGGTGAAAAATATTCTCGAAGGGTTTTCTCTGCTTGCACTGGTGGAAGTATTGACAATAGTCTATTTGGGTCATCTATCACTTTTAAAGAACTATCTAGACTACTTTCAATTTTTGACTTTTTTTTTACCAAACGATTTGTTGAATCGCGTTCCCAAAGGCTCATAAACTAACTAGACAAAAGAAGAAAAATAAAACAATAATAATAAAAAAATTTAAATAAAAGAAATCAAACAACCAACACAATGAATTCAAAGTAAAAATAAATAATCTTTTTATATAAAAAAATAAATAAAAAAAATAAAAGACAACCTAAATTATAACTAGTGGAAGAATTAAATCAACCTAGATTAAACTGACTTTCTGACACAATCCCCGGCAATGGCACAAAAAACTTATTGTGAAAATTTTAATATACTGCAAGCGCACGAATCTAGAAATAGAATAGTGATAACGAGGTCGATCTCACATGGATTGTTATAAATTGAAAAGTCTAATTTAAATCTAAAATTAATATTAATTCTAACCTAGTTGAGCAAATTGAGTTTTAAAAGAAATTAAACTAATTAAACTAAGAAATAATTAAAGTAAATGAGAGACAAAAATTACCAAGGTTTCAGAATCCACCACTATTCAACTAGTACTTATCTAATTATTAATTAATCCCCAATTTTAGAGTGACAACTCGAAATCAATCTATGTCATCTCATAAATATAACAATTAAGCCCAATTAAAATTAATCTTGTGTAGGTTCTTTTTCTGCTTAATAGTATGATATCTAAGCGTCTCATGTAAACATATTGAATAACAAAGAGTCAAAGTTTTCCTAAGTACTTTGTGTAAACAATTTAATGAAAGACACAAAATCAAAGATAATCATGTATAAACTTTATAGATCCAAGTATAGATTTAGTCGAATATCACTCCTAACAATCAATAATGCATGACAGAATTAATGAAAACATTTTAACAACATCCAATTAATCATGTGAAATAAAAACCATAATTATTAAAGAACATGTATAGGGAATTAAATAAATAAAAAGATAATTATTTCATTCAATAAGATTTCATCCTTAACCTCAGTATAAAAAAATTAACTAAACATATTTGAATTGAGATCAACAAAATAAATAAATTCAGCCATGGAAAGCCGAATTGTTGCTGCTCTCGCTATTCTTCTTCTCTGGCGGCTACTCCCCAAAAGCCAAAGTTTAGCTAACTTATACAGCCTTTAAAATGGGCCCCACGGACTTTTCCAACTCTTAAGGCAAAGGCCAAGCCTTTTAAGTTGCTTTGGCTTCACTCATGTACTGGGCACTTGGAATTTTCATTCCTTTTTCCATTTATGAAAGCCAAGTGCGGGTCCATCTTAAAGCTAAAATCAATTTCTCTCCTTTGTCCGCATGTGCATGATGAATTAATTTATTGAAGTCGGTTTCTTGACTTTCACATGCATGTATGTCTAATTGCTTTCAAAAATCAATTAATCTTTAATGCTTCTAAAATTAAGCTCTTTTATACTTTTTTTTATTCATAATTTCAAATTAATTTGCTAGTCAATAAAACAATTTAATTAATTAAAAATAAGAAACAAAAATAACTAATAAATATATAATAAATGATAAAATATGTATATAAATTATGAACATCAAGCAGCATTTAATAAATTGATTAGTTTCACTTTCATCCTATGATATATGTTTTAAGATTATCTTTTTGGTACACAGTCAATTTCAACAGAATAGAATATTGCTGTTACATGTATATCCTCTCCGACTAGAGAAGAACTAGCCGGTCCAATGGCCTTTTGTTTGCCATCTATGGTTCTTCTCAAAACTTTTTATTTTTATTGAAAAAAAAACCTCAATCAAGAGGGAGCTTCATTAAAGAAGAAAAAAACAAAGATATGAAAGGGGAGTTCGAATGACCCCTAGATTAAACGAGAACAAGACAAAGCAGAAAAGCTTCCTCATTAGCCAGATCATTTATATATGAAATGAACTTAGATTATATTTATGGGTCTTGCTGAGTTATAACCAATGTAACTTGTCCGTGTAACACGGTAGTGGGCCCCATTGTTTTTTTACTAATTTTTACGGGGTTGTAATTTACGTGGGCTGTGATGTAGCAAAAACCCTTTATTTATTATGGAGCTCTCAAATATCAATTAAATATAATTCTTTTTTCGAGTTTGATGTGATTGGATTCAATTTCTAAAAAAGAAAAGCCTCTTTTGATGGAATAGAGCTGCGCTGTGGTAGCCTAAATGAGTTTTTAACTTAATTCAATATCAATTGCGTTTGCCAGTGCTGCACTGTGTCAGACCAGCTACGTCACAATAGTCCTAAACAGAACCTAAACCTCTTGTTTTAAAGAAATAATGTAAAGCAGTAAAAGTAGGTTACTCTTTTGAAGGTGTAAAGACGGAAATAAAGTAGTTTGGCCAGTTTTTAATAAAAGAAATTTATATAGACTAATTACTTCACAATGTATTGAACGTTATTTTACCATCCATGAGTGCAAGTTGCTATTTCACTCGTTCACAAAATAGGGACTCATGAATTAATTATTACATATGTAAAATCCACACATCACATTTTGTTAAAATTACAAGCAAATGCGAAATAACACTGTTTATGGCAAGAGAGGCACCAGCCGAGTGCATAATCAAACTCATTCGTTGCCTGAATCACCTTGGCAAAAGATTAGAAATTGTTAAGCCATTGGCAGAGCAATTATTATTGTTGCAATGACCATCCGTAACTCTTCCAATAGAAAAGGCGGGTTTTTGAGGCTGGGGAAGAGTGACGGTCTCACCCTTCAACATTGGCGCAACAGATGACATGGTAGGTCTGTCAAATGCATCCTCTTGAACACACAACAATCCAATATGAATGTATCTTGAAAATTCATCATCTGAAAAACTTGTATCCGTCAACAATGGATCAACCAGCTCCAATACGTTCCCTTCATTCCAGAGATGCCATGCCTGAATCGTGTTAGAGGATTAACAATTTTGCAGTCATAAATTTAAATTCCTGAAATAAAGTGATCATTCTTTATTGTAGATAAATTTACATAGGCTAGGAGTTGATTGGACCCTGCGTTTCTCCTTCCAGTTATAATCTCAATCAAGAGTACTCCGAAGCTAAAAACATCAGACTTCTTGGAATACAATCCCTCCATTGCATATTCCGGAGCCATATATCCACTATTCACCAAAAAGAAAGATGTCACATAAATTATTCCAAATCTATATATATATATATATATATATAGACACACCGAGAGTCCCTTAAACCAATCTACAGAATTTTTTTTTTTTGGTCAGCGTGATGGCTGGCGACGGATTTTCAATCAGTTCGGGCAATAGATTGTCTTCCACCCATTATCCAGTTTGAGAACAAAGAGAATTAAAGGCGATGATTTGGATTGATTTTGACGGAAAATGTTAATTTCGATAGTTTCAATAGAAAGAGTTTTGGTAAATGTATCAATAATACAAATTATTTATTGAGAATAATATATTTGACTTGAGACCTACTTAGTATTAAGGTGTTGTATTTTTTTGTCGT
Source organism: Citrus x clementina (assembly GCF_000493195.1). NCBI lineage: Eukaryota > Viridiplantae > Streptophyta > Magnoliopsida > Sapindales > Rutaceae > Citrus > Citrus x clementina. The sequence goes on along the minus strand of NW_006262339.1, from coordinate 32,207,947 downwards.
GAAGAAAAATTAGTTTTGATTTCATCGTAAAAATATGAGATAAAATTAATTAATTAGCTTCAAAACCACAACAATGTAACCATTTTAAGACATAGTTACCCAACCATAATACCAAATAAGCCTTTAATGATAACTATAAGATTTTTCACTTACTATGTTCCAACTATTCTGACAGTATTAGCTTCACCTTCACTTTCGGCGAATATCCTTGCCATTCCGAAATCTGAGATCTTTGAGTTCATGTCGGAGTCCAACAACACATTACTAGCTTTTAGGTCTCTGTGAACAATTCTAAGTCGAGAATCCTCATGAAGGTAAAGCATTCCCTTGGCAATTCCATTTACAATATTAGTACGTTTGCTCCAACACAGTATCCCACGTTTCCTTGGATCTACCAATCAAAAGTTACAGGAAGAGGAATGAATCAAGGTTCTTAGAATTCTTTAAGGCAATAGTAAAGGAAAAAGAAAAGCGCATACCAAAAAGGATTGCATCAAGACTGCCGTTTGGCATAAATTCATAGACAAGCAGCTTTTCATCTCCATCAACACAAAAGCCCAGAAGCTTGACGAGATTTTTGTGCTGTAGTTTCAATATAAGTAGCACTTCATTTGTGAATTCTGCAGTGCCCTGCTCAGAACAGCTGGAGAGTCTCTTCACTGCTACTTCCTTTCTATCACTTAATACACCCTGCAATTTTTATTTTTTATTTTTAATGCATATTAGTGGGTATTTTTTTTTTCAATATTTTTTAAAATAATACTGATACCTTGTATACAGGACCAAAACCACCTTGTCCTAGGATATTTGAATCAGAGAAGTTACTGGTTGCCAAATTTAATGTTTCCAGATCAATAAAGAAGTCCTGAGCTTTTAGATCATTATCTCTCCCCTGAACATGTTGATAATGGAAATCTGTGTCGTTTGCATCACCAATTTTATGTAACTGAATCTGCTTTCTAGCAGTACCCTTCCCTGAGAAGCACAAAAAAAAAATAAAAAAAATGAAAGCACTAAATGCATAAAAATAAAACTAAAGGTTATTACAGCTGACGCCAGAACAGAAAAATATAGCTAGAAATGTGGAAACTTTCCGATAAAATCTTTACTTTTCCGGGTTATTTTTTTGGTTGAAAAAAAGTAGCCGGTGGAAGCAAAGACTACCAGCAGAAGTGGTACCACACTGGCTAGAACGATAATCATCCACATCTTCCTTTGCTTGCCTGCATATATATTTGAGACCATAAATGAAATACTACATTAAGCTCCATTTTCTTCATACACCACCAACACCGGTTAAGAAAATAATTCTTATCCTGAAATAAACTACTTACCTCTCCCAGATGCTTGGTTTCCAGCTAAGATAGATGGTTCTGTGGCACCTTTGTAAAAGGCATATAATTCATACCTCAGATAGCAGTTACGACTAAGAAGTCGTGCTCCTCTTGAAAAATAGCAGCAAGATAAAATATCTGCTGTAGCATTGTGGAGGCATGTAATACAATCATCAGCAGGTAAATCTTTGGTGCATTGAACTAGAGCATAGAAAGTGTCTGAATTTGTGAAGGGTACTTCATCAGTAGCATACATTTCAAAAGGATCAAAAGCTGACAGTTTGGTGATCAGATCACTCAGAGTATTGTTCACAACAGATCTATACCTCTCTGGTTCTGATATATTTAATCTATTGTATTTAGGAATGTTTCCTGAGACATCCAATTGACCAAAGAAATTTTGGTAAGCGTAGCGCAATTGACAGACCTCTTCCCACACAATTGCTTCGGTTTTGTTTGGACAAAGTTTGCTAATGTCTTGCGAAGCTGTGGTTATGCAGTCGTTGCAAGTTTCAGCTGAAATATAGTTGAGGCACATGTAGAGACCATAGACTCTATCCGAGTCATTCCCAAAAGAAGCGTTGGAAAACTTGGCTGCATTAGCATTTGAGGCTAAAGAAGTGAGAACATTTTGGAGGTTATCGTCGATTGTGCTAGCGCGTGCAGAACCGGCAGTACTGGTTGAACAAATATTATAGGGAGGACTATCACCAATAGCAAGATCATGAAGATTGGCCGTGAGACAATAAATTAGAATTAATTGAATGGCTTTATGAACCATTCTTGCCTTTGAAACCCCCGTACAATAATTTTTTTATTTCTTTTCAGCTAAAACCGCTCTTGAGCTACCTATTTATGGCGCTTCAACCACTTAGTTCATGGTATTTTCTTGGAAGAATTCTTAGAGAAAAAATATATTAATCATTTTCCAGTAATGGGCCTATAAATTAATTGAAATTTTGAACGAGTAAAAGTTTAACTTTACTAGGGTGGGTCTACTTAACAAACCCATCATCATCATTTAAAATTTCATGTTTTACTTAGCAAATCCTACTTAATACTTATTATACCATTATTGAACAAAATTATTATAATTTCGCAAATTTTTTTTTTCATGTTTCTTCATCCTTTTCCATCTCTATAATTATTTATGAATCTCTCTCCATTATTATAAATGTTAAAGTTTCACTCTCAAATTCATTTTTTCCATCTGTTGTTTCTTGTCTCGTTAACCTCTAAATGTATTTCTATAAATCACGCCAAATAATAAAATCTTTCTCCACCATTATTTATTTGTTCTATATTTTCTCACACGTGAATATAGAAATCTTTACAAAAAAACCTACCTGAGTAATAATAAATTGAGTTAGAAAGAACTTATTAACTAAATCCAACTTCCTTCAATTCATTCCACTAGCATGTGAGAAACAAAATTCGAATTCTAGCATATCTAAACTTAGAAGCAATGCCAGATCAAGCAAGCAAACAACTTTCATTCCTCTTGCACTTTCCTTCTTTCATTGACAAAGAACGTCCTTCAAGTTGTTTTTATTTGTGATTCCAATTAATTTAATACCATTGAATATGATTCAATCAATACTTATTGAACAAAGCGAGGGCATAATACAAAAGAGATCAAAATGGAAAGAATAATCTTTTTTTTTTAATTTAACTATATTATCTCGTCTATAATTATAATTTATTTCTAAGACATTTTAATAATAAAATAATCATTAAATATAAAAAAAATATTTTGGTGGATTCAAGTATTCTCATCCTAAAAAAAGGTGGTAGGACTTTAAACGATTTGATTGTAGCTTCTCGGAAAGGGGTACTACAATAAACAATCGGTTAGTCTGACTTGAATTGATTTGATGTCTGGACTGATATATATACTTAAGATGCATGCATTGACTGGAAAAAAAATTAGCGAGAAGATAACATCAGACTAAACTAGCTAGTAGTAATTTCCAAAACGACAATGACAATAACCTAATTGTAATAATCTTCAGACTGACTTTTAATAAACAATAAGTCAATTTAGAATTTTTGTTGCAACTTGCAAGGCAAAGTAGTTAATTTCAACATGTAATGCAAGACCCATCCATATACAAACAAAAAGAAGCACTATAAGAAAACAAATAATAAATAACGAGAAAAAAATCAGGAGATGGATAATAGAGAATTTATCTATCATCTATGCACCTATCACTAATTTATGATAGATTTAAAACCATCATGAAATCTATGATAGATGTTTTGAGTCACGAGTTTGTCACACCTTAATTTAAAGATAAATTCAATTTTTTTTTTGAATTTTTAGCATTATTTTGTTGTTTTTGGCACGAAAATTTGTATATTTTATTTTTATATTATTTATGAACATTATTTTGAATTTTACTATTATTTGAACTATACTATTATTATTATTATTATTTGCCACAAATTTCTTTTCAGAAATAAAATTTAATTAAAAATGTAATGAATAACAGTATATATGAAATTTAATAAATAATCAAATTACAATATCCATTTAGTCGTACAAACTACAACAACCCCAATAGTTGAAATATTTAAACTACATCAACCCAAATTCTAAAAGATATCCCAAGTAATCACCCAAAATACTTGTACCAAAGTTTAGTATATTCTATTGGTAAAACCTTCATCAACTACAAGATCCAAATTCGCTAGTAATTGAAAACAAAAAGAACACAAATGCTGCATAAGGAAAGTAAAAGAGAAGAAATAACTATCAGTTTCCGCATATGTAATTAATAAATGTAATTACCCTCATAATATGTCATTACGCATCTCCAAGAAGTGTTGTATATCTAAAAACATTTTATGAATCTTGCAAGTTTTATTAACATGTACATTCCCATAATGATCATTTTGATGATAACAAACACGTTTTAAAATTGACTAAGTTTGAAGAAGTCTTTAATCAGATCAAAATACTGAAGTTGAATAATGATTTGAGCTTAGAATAACTTTCTGGAAACAAATAGATTCCTGTTAACTTAGAAAACAACTAACCAATTGCCTGGAGGCAAGATTTCATCAATTCTGGATGAAATCGGCTAACCATTAGTGGAAAAACGGCTAACTGACATTGTATGGGACTGGAGTTTAGTTTCTGGATGCTAATGACAAACCATTTATCATAAAACGGTAAGCCGACAACTTCTTGCAGGTCACTGAACACTAACGGCAATCCGATATCTAGAAAATAGTGATCCGTCAATTTGAAAATATAGCATAACGATCAGCTGCTCAAGTCAAAATAGCAATCCGACAACAGTTAACAACGATTTGATAATGTGCAGAAAATCAATAATGTTTTCAGCTCTAATTACAAAAAGACTCAATCAAATTCAAATTAGCAACGAGATTCTACAATTATCATTGAGTTTACTATTGACTATTCAATCTCTTGAACTTTAACTTGTCATAATTTTTTTATTAAATCACACTTTGAGCTTTCATTTGTAAATACATACATTGTGTGAGGAAAACTCTTTGTAATCTTTATTTAAAAATCAAATTTGAGCGATTATAAGTTGAGAAACAATTGGGTTAAGAAATTTAAGATAATATCTTGTTGTAAAGGTTGATTGACACCTGTGAAGTGAATTGTAAGAGTTCTTGAAGCCTTGGAGGCATGGTTAGTGGAATCCTTAAGCCTGACGAGCTTGGAGGCATGGATGTAAGCAGGGTTTGGCCGAACCACGTAAAAATCTCTGTGTTTGATTCTCTCTTCCCTTCTCTCTTTATATTTTGATTGCTTTACTTATTAATTATTGTTTTGTATTTGTTTTATATTTGTATTGATTTTTATTCAAGCACTGCACAAATTTTAGAAACACAATTCACCTCGTCTCTTAAGTTGTATAGTCACTATTTCAAGTTTCATGTCATTCATCAATAATGAAATTATTGAAATTGTTCCTAAAATAAGCACAAATTTAAAATTTTTAAGCATGAACTGATCTTTTTATTAAATAGAAAATAGGCTCTCTCGCGCAAATTTATAACATATATGTCAGAAAAGAATATTGGCAATCCATCACAATGACAACAGCATAATATAGAAGTGTGGCTTTTGCATACATACTGAAATTATATCACTTAAGAAAGCCAGAATGTGGCTTATGGAGCAAATGCAACAAGTGAGAGATTGAAACTGAAACTTGTAGCAAGACGTGAAGACCAATAGTCTAAAAAACGAGAAAGTACATGATCCAACTAGAAGATATACAACAGAAACAAAGCTGCAGAAAAGTGGAAACTTCTCTTTTAATTATATAAGGGATAGAGTTTTTTATTAAGGCAAGGTTAGGATGAAATGGGTGAGTGTAGCAAAAGATTGTAGTCATCCACAGGGATATAGTAAAAGTATACTTGGATATGGGAAATAATTATAGACCTACTTGTTAAGTATGTTGAAGATGACATTTAAGTAAGTAGGTAGAAAAAAAATAAAAGTGGCTTATAGATATAGGAACATTAAAAGTAGCTAAAACTATTCTCTATGAATACACAATTTATATACGTAAGGCATCAAGTGAAAGCAACTAAAAATTTAAGTGCATGTTGCAAATTTAATTATCTATGAAGTAATTAAGAAAATAGTCTCCTAATGGCAAAATTCAATTAAGCAATCCCAAATTCCACCATGATTATTAAAATTTTATTAGCTTAACACTTAAAGAAAAAGAATCCACTGACTAGTGCATGAGATCATCACCGAAGCTCTTTGATGTCACCTTTGCATACCTGTAGTCCTATCAAAATTTAGTTGGTCCAAATGAAAAAAAAAGGGTCAAATCAATTATAATGACAGATCTTTGTAGTTACTGCTAAGTTTGGTATTTATAAATTAATTATGTAATAACGGTTGTTACATAAGATAATTCTTGATGTAGGACGTTAATTTAGGATTCTATAATTTTTATTATTTTAGGATTTTTTATTTTAATTAGAATCAATTATATTATGTGTCTTAATCTTTTATTTTTATTATAATTGTGATTTAGTTTCTCGTTTAAAGTTAGCTTAGAGAAGTAACTTACTCTATTATAAATAGAGAGGCCTTTATTGTAACTTCAGTTTCAATTATTCAATAAAACCTCTTTTTCTATTTCCCTTTGGGATTTTTTGTTGAAATCTCTTTTATAGAATTGTTTGGACTAGAGCATCATCTAATCTCGCTTTAAGCATTATTAAAAAACTCATTGAGTCATTTTGACTAGAACAGAACTAACCATGCCTCGATTGGAGCATAAGCCAATCGCGTTTGCTTGGTCCAGTACTAAAACAATATCTAGTGTTTCCTACCTTATCAATTTCGCTTTTCTACGCCCACTCTATTAGTTGGTATTAGAGAAGTTTTTTGTGAATCTCAGAGCTTTCTTGGCTACCTACAACCATCCCATTAAATCCACCAATAAAATAACAAAACCAAAAACCAAAAAATCATAAAAATTCAAAATTTAAAAAGCTAGCCGTTGTCCCCTCCACCACTACTTCCTCTAGCAGCCACTGTAACCATCAAACTCTCCGACCATTGCACCCCAAAAGCATATCAACTTCAGCCCTTGACTGCCGCCCACAACCTCCATATGAAAGCACCCAAACCTGCGACTTTCCACAACTCAATCCACCATTATCAACTACCTTCACCGTCAGCTAACACTACCACCAAATTCGTCAGCCTCCACTAATCAAAACTTGACCAGCTTCCATGTGAACCAACCGTATAGCCGTTGCAAATCAACCAAAAATCGCGAGCTCTCTGCCCACTCGCCGCTGCAAAATAATTGCCCTTTACTGTTAGCGGACACCACCATCAGACTCCTCTCTAGCCACACATCCAAAACCAATCATCAATCACCACAAAACATTGGCCAAAAACTGCCACGAAATACCATAAGTGATGGTTGCCGAAGCCAGCAAAAATAAATACCTACTCTAAATAAATTGTATATAGTGATTGAGTAGGGTCGTGTCCACAGATATCGGTAATTATTTAAATCCTTTTAAATTGTAAAATGTAAAATGGGGGGATTGTTGACAATAATAAAAATCAAATTAAAATAACAAGAATGAAAATTAAAATTGTAATTCAAATTGGGAAAAGCTCTGGTTGAAGGAATTAACTCAGCTTGATTCGACTATTGATCATTCATTCAAATATAAATCATTACTACTTATGAATAGACCGATTATACCTACGGAGACCCTCTAATAGCCAATCTCTCCTTAACTAGTTGATAACCAAGGTACAACCATTGGTTATTTCCCTAATCAATAGACAACTCTAGATATGATCATAAGATTTAATCAATTGATAGCCTGAAAAACCAGAGAGACCCAAATCGTAATCAACACATACGATGATTCATTTAAATTAGATTATTTATTCTCACAACACAACGCACTGCTATGCTATTTGTCACAAACATTAAAATCTTCATACGATGAATCTTTTAATTGACAATAGATTAAGTTGATAATTAAATAGTGGCCAATTATCTAATTAACAAACATAATCATGACAATAATTTAGAGAACAAACAAATACCCAAAAAGCAATAAAACAATTAAAGCATAAGAAAGATCTCACAGTAATGATGAATCAAAACTTTATTAACCTTCAACCAGAATAATAGGTTTAGTTCCTCATAGAGAAAAGAGAAAAATTTAGATCTACGGTTTCTCTTTCTCTCAAAAATCTCCTCCTCTTTGTTTTTCACGTCTCTCCCCTCTTCTAGAGGTCTCCCGAAAATAAAATACTAATATCTAAAATATTATCTAAATATTAAATTCAAAATTAAAAAAATAACCAAAAAGATAAAACAAGTTAAAATAACAACTACAGGTTCTTAGTTGACAGCACGCGCCCACGCCTTATCAACAAAGTTCTTCTGACGCTCATAATTTCTCCAAGAGAACAATCATCTTTAAACATCATCTTATAGCTCAATTTTATCACAAATCAATAGAATTGCACCTACAAAAGTAAAACACAAGTAAATCATTATTATTAAGTGCAAAACATCGATATTAAGGGAAGTAAACAATAAAAAACTAGTGCATAAATTGCACTCTAACAAATTCCCCCACACTAAGATGATGCTTGTCCTCAAGCATATAACTCAAGATTAATCCCAAATCTCCACTCAATTCTCATCTCAACTCATCCAAAAACAATCTTAAGCAAGCATACCTCAAGAATTTAAGTCAATCAACATTCGAGAGACAAGGATTTTAAAGCATATGATCTCATAAGATAGAATAAGAACATTCAACCACCAAGAAGATCCATTCAAAATTCAAGTACAACAAGATTTAATAGCCCTCTCATTGACTTCACTCCATGCACTCAAAGTGTTTAGGGTATCATTTATGCACTCAAAGTGTTTAGGGTATCATTTATGCACTCAAATCAAATCAAAGAATGCTATTACCATAAGCTTGCTCATATATCACATCTCAATACACAAAACATGAATTAAATACAAAAATCTTAAGGGTCTTAAAAAGGTTGTAACAGGGTTAAATGGGTTAAATGAAAAAGAGATCAAAATGAGAAGAATGAACTCATTGAATGAACTTTATAATATCAAAACGCTTATTTCTACTCAAGTCGCCAAGAATGTAAGCACTTTTTTCTCTTTTTTTTTCTTTTTTTATTTATTTTTATTTTTTTTATTTTTTTCTCACAGTAATGGTGAACCAAACACAAGAAATGAACCTTGCACAATTTAATTCAAGCATAATGCTTGTTGATCTAATTGAGAAACTTTAATTCAAGGTAGCAAGAGCAATGTATATATATCCAAACAATGAGTCCAAAAATCTCCTTAAATTGAGGCTCAAAAAGAAGGAAAATGGGTAAGTAGATGGAGAGAATTAGATGGGTAAAACAAGTGAAGAGAATGGTTAAGGCTCAAACAAAAATAACAAATAAAGGTCTTCGGGTGGAGAAAAAGAAGAAAAATGCGAAAATAGAAAAATGGAAAGTGGTTTGCCCTTATCATTTTAATGCATAAAATCCTGTAATGCGGCTTCAACATGCATAATAAAGCAAGTTCTAGAATAAACAAACTAAGATTGATATTTACATAACAAAAATAATTAGAGCAAAGTGGTTGCTCATAGGCTCAAATCCTCACAAAGTTGGTAAATTTGCCATCAAATCATGTACACTCTTCAAATGAATCAACCATCAATAGTGGTGTAGAATGAGAAGAAGGTATGAGTGAGATATAAAAGGAAAGGTAAAAAGGATAATAAGCGAGAAAGATGTATGTAGTTAAAAAAAATGAAAGATAAAATGTGAGTGATGAAAGAGTATGATAGAATAAAAATAGATGTAAATAATTTAAGATAGATGTTAAAAGAGTAGTGAGAGAGAAAGGAAAAGAAAATTAATAATATATGAAGCATACTAACTCCAAAATCATTTAAGGATGAGTAGAGTAAAAATAATACTTCCAGACATCAATAGTATAAAAATCCATCCCCCACACCAAGAACTTACATTGTCCCCAATATAAGATAATTAAAGGCAAAACATCCCTGAATTGTGAGCTTTGATCCACATAACGTCTATGGGCTTGGTGGAAATGGTAGGATAAATCCCATACTCTCAAAGTATGCGGCCAAATTCTGCTCTATCTTGTTCAGCTTGTGCTCCATTTTCTCTAACTGAATGCTCAAAGGTAGTGCAGATGTAGAAGGAATAGTTGGTGTGACAGTAGTTTCGTCGTCAAACTCGTCATCAGAGGTAGCACCACTCCTAGTATAAAGCTTATTTAGAATTTGAGTGGGTCCTGGTTCAGTAAACTAAAATCTCCCCTCCTTGAATTCGACCACACATGTTCTTTCAAACAAAGACATATCTAAAAATTCCTTTTTGCAAGCAAGATGTAAATCATTATTGTCAGGATCAAGCACACATAAGTTTATAGCTAACAGAGTAATGTATGGACCAAGAAATAAAGTCCTATACCTTTTAAGCACACTCTGAATTGATCTGCTAATCAAAAACCTAGATTAGGCCGCACATCATTTAACATGCACCAAATAAAATAAAACTCAGTTTTAGAGAAAACTCTCGAGTGATCTTTCTTACCTAAACAATTATATGCTAAGAACTGATGCACACATTTCAAAACAGGATCACGTAAGAAAGAGCTCTTTGATTTACTCGGGTCATAGGCATTGTGATCAAAAGATAAATTACACCAAAGACCATAAGGCTCAAAATTTTTGCTAAAGTCACAAGTTGTTCCTAAATATGCATCACTAGAAGAATAATCATCATCAATGAATCCTAATGTCACAAGTTGTTCCTCTTTGGCATTGTTACAGTAATTTCACTCACGGGTTTTGTTTGAATGTGAAAAGCGGCAGTCCTTTGAACATAGGAGAGTGACGCGGCTGCTGACTGCGCGAGATGCAGCGCTGGAGACGTGGGCTGGATACTGGATGGAGCGCGCGGCAGGGCTGTTGTAGACGCACGCTGGAGCTGCGGGATGGAGCTGAGCGTGGGCTGCTTGCAGGGTTGGTGCAGACGCGCGCAGGAGATGCGGGATGGAGCTGGGGATGCGGATGCAATTGGGGGGTTGTTGGTTGCGTGGCTGGGGACGTGGCTGGTGCTGCACACTAGGGATTAAAATCCTAAAAAAATCTTCTTTTTTTTTAATTTTTTTCAAATAAAATAAAAAAAAACCTTTTTATTTTTGATTTTTTTAATGATACTAAAAACTAAAAGAGACACATGAGACACTAAAAAAAATTACATAAGTACTTTTTTAATAAGCATATGTGCCAGCCTTAAAACCATTTTACTTTAAAATCACAGAAGTACTTATTAGTTAAAATGTGGCCACGCCTAACCAAAAATTTTCTTCTGGCCAAAATAAGCAAAAACATAATTTAAACAATCTGAATCAAAATTAAAAACAAAAGATATAACAAAAATCAAAATAAATAAATCTTTCGGGTTGCCTCACAAAAAGCGCCTTTGTTTTATGTCTTTGGCTAGACACATAAATGCATCAATCTCCATAAATGAGACTCTCGAGAGCCACTTCCTCCACAATATTCACCAAAAAACCTTCATAAAAAAGTTTTAAGTGATGACCATTAACCTTAAAAACTTTGCCAGAGGTCGGACTCCGAATCTCAATTGCACCATGAGGAAAAACATTAGTAACAATAAAAGGTCCAACCCAGTGAGAACGTAATTTACCAGGAAAAAGTTTAAGCTTAGAATGAAAAAGAAGAACTTTTTGACCAACAGAGAACTCATTTTTCAAAATCATTCTGTCATGAAATGTCTTCGTCTTTTCCTTGTAAAATCGTGAACTCTCATCGGATTCGTTTCTAATCTCCTCCAACTCTTGCAGCTGCAACTTCCTCTGATTTCCTGCTTCATCCATCCGCATATTGCATTACTTAACCGCCCAGTATGCTCTGTGCTCAAGCTCTACAGGTAAATGACAAGGCTTACCAAATACTAAACGATAAGGAGACATACTTATGGGAGTTTTGTACGCGGTGCGATACGCACACAATGCATCATCTAATCGTAAGCTCCAATCCTTTCGATTTGGACTAACCGTCTTTTCAAGAATAGACTTGATTTCTCTATTTGATATCTCAGCTTGTCCACTTGTCTGTGGATGATAGGTGGTAGACACTTGGTGGGTAACATGATATTTCTTGAACAAAGTCTTCACTACCCGATTACAAAAATGAGTGCCTTTATCACTTATCACTACTTTCGGTACACCAAACCTGGCAAAAATATTAGACTTGCAAAAATTTACAATAACTTTAGCATTATCAGGTCGGGTGGCCTTAGCCTCTACCCACTTAGAAACGTAATCCACTGCTAAAAGAATGTAAGCATTGCCAAAAGATGAGGGAAAATGTCTCATAAAATCAATGCCCCACACATCGAATAATTCACACACAAGAATAGGGGTAAGTGGCATTTGATTCCTATGACTTAAATTGCCAGTCTTTTGACAATTCTCACATGACTTACAAAACATGTATGAATCACGAAATAAAGTAGGCCAAAATAGACCACATTCTAACACCTTAGATGCTGTCCTTTTGAGACCAAAATGACCACCACATGCATATGAGTGACAAAACTGAAGAATAAAAGGAATTTCAAACTCAGATACTCACCTTCTGATGATTTGGTCAGAGTAATGTTTCCACAAGTAAGGGGTCATCCCAAACATAGTACTCATCATCGCTCTTAATCTTATTTTTTTGAGCCCTCGTCAGATCACTAGGTAGTATTCTTGTAACTAAGTAATTAACAATGTCAGCGTGCCAAGGAACCATACCTTGAGTTACAAAGAGATGTTCATCTGGAAAATCATCATTCAAAGGTGCTACTTCTTCACTCGTGATCAATCTACTAAGGTGGTCTGCAACCAAGTTTTTTGCTCATTTCTTATCACGGATCTCCAAGTTGAACTCTTGAAGTAGTAGGATCCAGCGGATGAGTCTTGATTTCGCTTCTTTCTTGGCGAGCAAATATTTAAGAGCTGCATGGTCAGAAAAAACAATCACTTTAGTACCCAATAAATATGAACGAAATTTTTCTAAAGTAAAAACAATAGCCAAAAGTTCTTTTTCCGTTGTTGAGTAATTGCACTGAGCACTATTAAGTGTCCTTGATGCGTAATATATCACATGAGCAGCTCTTCCAACCCTTTGTTCGAGAACAACACCAACAACATAGTTACTGGCGTCACACATTATCTCAAAAGGGAAGCTCCAATCGAGTGGCTGTATAATTAGAGCTGAAGTAAATAACTCCTTAATCTTATCAAAGGCTACCTTGCATGCTTCATTAAAATTAAACGTCACATCTTTCCAAAGCAGCTTGCATAATGGCTGAGCTATCTTTGAAAAATCCTTAATAAAACGTCGATAGAAACCTGCGTGACCAAGGAAATAACGAACTTGTTGAGTGTTAATCGCAAGTGATTTAACAATTTCTTCAAGAGATATACCTGACTTGGAGTTTGACTGTGAAAGGGCTAGTTGTCTTAGTGGGTATTGTTGTGGGAATCCTGACGGCCTAATTCCATAGCTGAAGTTGGGATGATCATTCCATCCCGGATTGTATGTTTGTGCATAAGGATCATACCTCCTTTGAGGCATGCTTGGAAATCCTCCAACTGCATTGGCTTGTTCAACGAGTTCTTCTTGAAGTGTAGGACATAGATCAGTTGAATGACCCATATTGGAACAAATACCACAAGTCTTCACCTATTGCACATTACCTACAACAAACTTTTCCACAAGAGAAGTAAGTGTATCTAAACATTGTTCAATAGAAGAAATATTTACCTCATTTACCTTCCTTGAAGTGGGATCTTGCCTGCTGCCAAACTGTTGTGCATTGGCAGTCATATTTGAGATTAACTCCCTTACTTGAGTAGGCGTCTTGTTCACCAACACACCTCCACTAGCAGCATCTATCATACTCTTATCCATCAATGACAGTCCTTCATAAAAGTATTGAATAATAAGTTGATCAGAAATCTGATGTTAAGGACAGCTGGCACACAATTGTTTAAATCACTCCCAATATTCATACAAAGTCTCCCCAGTAAGTTGTCTGATCCCATAAATATTTTTTTTTTATGTTAGTAGCTCTTGAAGCAGGAAAGTACTTCTCGAGGAACTGCTTCTTCAAACCATTCCACATTGTAATCGATCCAGGAGGCAAGTAGTACAATCAGTATTTGGCTAGCCCATCTAAAGAGAAAGGAAAAGCACGCAGCTTAATCCGCTCTTCAGTCATGCCTTGTGGTCTCATACTTGAACATACAACATGAAACTCCTTGAGATGTTTATGAGGATCTTCACCAGCGAAACCATGAAACTTGGGTAATAGATGAATAAGACCAGACTTTAATTTAAAATTTACCACCAAGTCTGCATATTGAATGCAGAGTGGTTGCTGATTCAAGTTTGGTTCAGCTAACTCTCTAAGAGTTCTTTCTATAGGTGCAGCTCTATCCATAACTTTTTCTTCTGAATCGCTAGATGATTCAACCAAATCAGGCACTGTATCTGTTTCAGAAAGCAAAGGCGATGAGGATCGTTGATTAGCTCGCTTCGTCTGCTGTCTCAAATGGTGAGCTGTCTTCTCAATTTCAGGATCAAACGAAAGTGTACCTGTACGAGAAGAACGAACCATACACTAAGTAAAACGTAAAAAAAAATTAAATAAACGACACCAATCCCCAGCAATGGTGCCAAATTTTAATGTGCCAAGTTTTAATGGTTGTCGAAGCCAGCAAAAATAAATATCTACTCTAAATAAATTGTATATAGTGATTGAGCATGGTCGTGTCCACAGAGATTGGTAATTATTTAAATCCTTTTAAATTGTAAAATGAAAAATGGGGGGATTGTTGACAATAATAAAAATCAAATTAAAATAACAAGAATGAAAATTCAAATTGTAATTCAAATTGGGAAAAGCTCTGGTTGAAGGAATTAACTCAGCTTGATTCGACTACTGATCATTCATTCAAATATAAATCATTACTATTTATGAATAGACCGGTTATGGCTACTGAAACCCTCTAATAGCCAATCTCTCCTTAACTAGTTGATAACCAAGGTACGACCATTGGTTATTTCCCTAATCAATAGAAAACCCTAGATACGATCATAAGGTTTAATCAATTGACGGTCTGAAAAATCAGAGACACAAATCCTAATCAACAAATGCATACGATGGTTCATTTAAATTATATTGTTTATTCTCATAACACAACGCACTGCTATGCTATTTGTCACAAACATTAAAATCTTCATACGATGAATCTTTTAATTGACAATAGATTAAGTTGATAATTAAATAGTGGCCAATTATCTAATTAACAAACATAATCATGACAATAATTTAGAGAATAAAAAAAACCCAAAAAGCAATAAAACAATTAAATCATAAGAAAGATCTCACAGTAATGATGAATCAAAACTTTATTAACCTTCAACCAGAATAATAGGTTTAGTTCTTCATAGAGAAAAGAGAAAAATTTAGATCTATGGTTTCTCTTTCTCTCAAAAATCTCCTCCTCTTTGTTTTTCACGTCTCTCCCCTCTTCTAGAGTTCTCCCAAAAATAAAATACTAATATCTAAAATATTATCTAAATATTAAATTCAAAATTACAAAAATAACCAAAAAGATAAAACATGTTAAAATAAAAATTGCAGGTCCTTAGTTGACAGCACGCGCCCACGCCTTATCAACAAAGTTCTTCTGAAGCTCATAATTTCTCCAGGAAACCAATCATCCTGAAACATCATCTTGTAACTCAATTTTAGCGCCAATCAATAGAATTGCACCTACAAAAATAAAACACAAGTAAATCACTATTATTAAGTGCAAAACATCGATATTAAAGGAAGTAAACAATGCAAAACTAGTGCATAAATTGCACTTTAACAATAAGTTGCCGACAATTTAAGTTAGCTTTCCGGCCAAACCGCTGCGAATTTGGCCAATCCTTGGCCACCATCATGTTCCTCACCATAAATCCTCCAAATTCGACCTCTTTGGTCCCAATCACATCAACCAGTCGTTGGCCACACCAAACTCAAGAGCTCAGCCTTATTTACAGTTTTGCCATTGGTTTTGAATTTGTGATTCAAATATTCAAAAGGCATCATGATATGGAAGCTTGATAGAAATTGCAGTCCTAAATATTTTCTTTCATGGTTGGATAAGGTTGATCAAGAATATATGATTAGATTGCCAAGGTACGATTGAGTACAATTTGTAGCCAATTTTCTATTAACAGGGAGTGCTTTAGAATAATGGACTAGAATGCAAAGGTGTAGATTACTTGTCAAAGGTTTTTTCAAAATTACTTCATGGACTCATATAAAGTGAATGTTGAGATCGAGATTTATTGCTCTTGGTTATTGTTTAGTATGATAAGGTACAAAATCAATTTCTAATTATACTTCTAAGTTCGAACAATTTTATGGATGCAAATATTATTATGAACTTGAAAAGGATAAAATTATGAGATTTGTGAGGAGGCTTGGTTTACAAATTCAACAAAAGATGCCTATTATCTCCACATTACAACATGCAATTCATTTAGCCATGCAAATCAAGTCGCATATCGAGTTGCAAATTCAATGAAGCTTAGATGATGCAATTAAAAGAATTTATGAAGTTTTAATCAAACAATTGCTTAACTTGAAAATTTATCCAAGAATGTGCAATATACTTTCTTGGCAGAGAAAAGACTAGCATTGAAGATGATGGGGTTATTGAGCTATCTGAGTTTTTTAAAGAATATGAATAACCTATTCTTGATTTGAGCATTGAGCTTAATAATACAGTTAAGGTTGTGCAGCAAAATCAAGTTGAAGAAGATGAAATGATCGGAATAGTTCTACCTATTCACATTAAAGACAAGAAGGTTAGGCTTGAAGAAGATTTGATTGAAAAGGTGAAATTCGTTGGAGAGTGCATTGAGCAACAATTAGGGAAGAGCAAGAGTTATTTAATCATTGTTCATTTTTTGAAGTCATCATCGCCACGAAGAATGTACAAGCGAAGGAAGTTGATGAAGTATGGATTCTTCAAAGTATTGAGAAGAATTGATGAGAAAGACCATAAGTTCGAATTAAAAGATGATATGGCCTTGCACTACAAGTTTCACCCTGCAGATTGTATTCAAACTCGAGGACAAGTTTTTTTTTAAAGGGAGAGAATGATGTAGGACATTAATTTAGGATTCTAGAATTTTCATTATTTTAGGATTTTCTATTTTGATTAGAGTAAATTATGGTATCTATCTTAATTGTTTTTTTATTATAATTGTGATTTAGTTTCCTTTTTAAAGTTAACTTAGGGAAGTAGTTTGCTTTATTTTAAATAGAGAATTCTTATTATTGTAACTTCAATTTCAATTATTTAACAAAACCCCTTTTCTCGTTCCCTTTGGAATTATTTATTAAAATATATTTTGCAGAGTTGTTTGGATTATATCGTTACCTAATTTGCTTTAAGTTATTAAAAATCCCATTGAATCATTTGAATTAGAAAGAGATTTAGTCACACTTCGATTAGAGCGTAACCGAATCGCGTTGGCTTGGTCCAGTAATAAAATAATATCTAGTGTTTCCTACCTTATCAATTTCGCTTTTGCTACGCCTGCTCTATTAATTCTTTTATTGATCCCATATGCCATAAAGGGTAGCTCATATTGATCATTTTAAAAACACATCAACAACATGCTTGAGTAGAAGAATGAATAATTCTCACTTATTTTTACCTACCAATAGAAAATTAAGTCAAATCTAACAAATAAATAAAATAAGTAAATTCTAATCAAGTGCATGTATTTGTTTGCCTAATTGTCTCAATTACTCAAATTAGTTAACTCAATTTCAAACTTTCAATTCATTATCCAAAATTTTCAAGCAACCAAACAGAAGTAAGATTCATAACCCCTCACACATAGATAGAGATGGCCAACAGGTCGGGCAGCACACGGCACAGTACGTGTCCTTAGAACATAGTACAACACGAGCATGTTTTGATAGCGCATGTAGCACAGCACAGCACGCGTGAGAGTTTTAAGTATGTTGGCTTACAAGTACGACATAATTAGAGTTGAGTTAAAGCACGACACGTGAAAAAATCTACAATAAGGACATTTCACTTTTTTAATGAAAGTAAACTTAAAATTTTATGATCTTACAAATAACTTGAAACTGAATATTTTAATATATTTTATTAATCTAAGTTTTTTAGATTCATTTAATTCATAGTTTCAATTTTTAAAGCTGAAATAACTATTTCTAAAGCTAAAATAACAGAAAAAAATATAGCGCACTAGTTTACTCACGGCACCCACTAAACATCAAACTTTCCCATAAAAAGTTAAAATACGAAGGCAATCAAATAAGAACAGAAAAAAGTAACAATAACAATAACATTAATTTACCAATGTCAAAAAAAATTAAGTCATTAACAAAAATTTATCACTTTGATTATTCAATAACCAATTTACATAATGTTGATGCGAGATTCTGGTTGTCCTCGTTCTACGACCAGGGTCTCTGCTCGATCAACTTCACCACGACCAGGATCTCTCCTCGTAAAGCTTCTTCTCCAGAGGTTCCTGCGCACACAGACAGGTCAGAGTACGCCGGTTGTTTTCCCGGCGCAAACCCTCCGACGCTCAAGTCAGATATGAAGGTTCGGGGAACGCTTGCCACAAATCTTATGGCTGTTAGGTTGTTTTCTCCCTTTTAGAATCAAAATTGCTAACCTTTTTACCTTCGTTGGCTACCTTTTTATAGGCTTCCTCTGAATCCCAGTTTTCCGCAGTCTACGTCTGTTATCCTCCCACCTCTCGAACGTGGATTCCCCATTTTCGTAGTCGTGGGTGGTTGCGTGGCCTTCGTGCCTAGATTCTCGGGCTGGAGAGCATGCCTCGCCAACTATCGTTGACCGGGTCTCCTCGAATCAACCCTTAGCAGGAATACAGCAGGAATGGCTTTATGCTTCTTACAGGAGATTGGACTCGCGGCTGACGTGCTCGTGGATGAGCAGGGTATTTCTGCTCTTGCTCCCCAGGATACCAGGCTCTTACGGGACACACCGGTTCGCAGAACTCTGCCATCAGATATCTGCTCATCATGCCTGGTCTCGTCGACGTATTTCTCCCAAACACCGGTCCCCCAGTTTCTGGTGTTGGGTAGTGTAATGGACCAGCAGTAGAAACTTAGCGGTTCTTGGTCGCGTGGGACTGGAAAAGGCCTCGAGGAGGAGCTAACCAAGGTCAAGGAGGATCTTCAAAGGCAGAAGGCTATGTACGAGGCTCAGCTCGAATCCCTCCGCGATTCCCATCGGGTTCAGGTCGAGAACTTGGAGAAGGAGGCTGACAACCAGTACGACCAGGGACTTTGGCATTCCTATCGCTGCATCATGGCCGTCCTCGGGAAGCAGTATCCTGATCTAAAGATGGACGACCTTGCAGCCGCTGTCGCCGAACATATGGACGAGGAGGCTGCAAAGGAGGATGCCGAAGAGGTGGCGTCAATGGTGATAGAGGAGGAAAACTCTCCTCCCCGTGTAATCCCTGCTGATGCTGGTGAGGCGAGTACCCCCCCAGACGCAACTGGAGATACTCCCCCAGCACCTGAGGTGGACCAGCTGACTGAGGCTGCTCGGCTTGCGAACCCACTGTCTTCTTAAACATGTTTCTTATATTGTAACGAACAATGTTTGTGAAGATTATCTGCTTTGTTAATTATTAACAAATTAATAAAAATATTTTTGATTACTCTCTTGTGTTATACTTACGAGAGTCTGCTCGTCTTCGTCTGGTCGAGCTGGCTTTGGCTTGGTATATGGTTTTGCCATATGCCTTAGAAGATTCTTCAATGTTTGGGATTCTGCTCGCCTTTGCGCGGTCGAGCAGATCCTGGCACGCTTGGCTTCTGTCTTGCCATAAAATAGGCTTTGAGACTTGATGAGCCTTTGCATGCCTTAGAAGATATTTCGATGATTGGGGATTCTGCTCGCGTTTGCGCGGTCGAGCAGATCCTGGCATGCTTGGCTTCTGTCTCGCCATAAACAGGCTTTGAGACTTGACGAGCCTTTGCATGCCTTAGATGATTTCTTCAAAGCTTGGGATTCTGCTAGCCTTCTCGTGGCCGAGTAGATCCTGGCATGCTTGGCTTCTGTCTCGCCATAAAACAGGCTTTGAGACTTGGTGAGCCTTTGCATGCCTTTGATTCTTCAAGGATTGGGATTCTGCTCGCCTTCTCGTGGTCGAGCAGATCCTGGCATGCTTGGCTTCTGTCTCGCCATAAAATAGGCTTTGAGACTTTGTCGAGCCTTTGCATGCCTTAGGTAATTTCTTCAAAGCTTGGGATTCTGCTAGTCTTCTCGTGGCCGAGCAGATCCTGGCACGCTTGGCTTCTGTCTCGCCATAAAACAGGCTTTGAGACTTTGTCGAGCCTTTGCATGCCTTAGGTAATTTCTTTAAAGCTTGGGGATTCTGCTAGCCTTCTCGCGGCCGAGCAGATCCTGGCACGCTTGGCTTCTGTCTCTCCATAAACCGGCTTTGAGACTTTGTCGAGCCTTTGCATGCCTTAGGTAATTTCTTCAAAGCTTGGGATTCTACTAGCCTTCTCGCGGCCGAGCAGATCCTGGCACATCTGCTCGAAGGTTTTGATGCTGCCCCGAGGAAGTTTCCTGTACCACTCTCGTGCACGTCCCTCAAGGGATAGTGGGAACACCCTGCACCTTTGGGATTGAGATAATCCTTGTACCCCAGTTATGTCGTTGAAGCGCTCTATGTGTACCAACGGATCAGTTCTTCCCGAATATCTAAGGTCTGGGAGGCGGAAATCTCTCAGAATATGCTTCTTACAGGAGATTGGACTCGCGGCTGACGTGCTCGTGGATGAGCAGGGTATTTCTGCTCTTGCTCCCCAGGATACCAGGCTCTTACGGGACACACCGGTTCGCAGAACTCTGCCATCAGATATCTGCTCATCATGCCTGGTCTCGTCGACGTATTTCTCCCAAACACATAAAACCAACAGATTTTTTTTTTTAATTAGCTTTAAGAAATGATGCACATTGAAACCGTGAAGAGTCAAGATACCACTTGCTATCAAGTGAAGGAGTTGTAAAACCGATGAGTTAGATGGGACGACGCCAACGAGATGGAAGCTACAATGCAGATGAGATGGAAACTGCAATGCCAATGAAATGGAAGCCACGACCCCAACAAGATGGAAGCTGCAACGCCGACAAGATGGAAACTGCAATGCCAATGAAATGGAAGCCACGACCCCAACAAGATGGAAGCTGCAACGCCAACAAGATGGAAACTGCAATGGCGAAGAGATGGAAGCCACGATGTTGACGAGATGGAAGCTGCGAGTCTGTGATGTCAATCGGCACAATCAAAATGGTGGTGGGCTACCGACTGACAGGCTAAAACACTGACGAGAGAGGGTGTGTTGGTGAATCGACGACGAGGGAGAGAGAGTTAGACAGCTCAGGGTTTTCTAATTTTTTGACTTGAGGGAATTAGATTGTGATTTGAGGCTGATGAGTGAGGGACCGGGGGAATCGAGTTTTTTTTTTCTTTTTATTAGATTTATTTTTTTAATATTATTGTTCATCTAAAATGCCCATTTTGGTTTTTTAATAAATTTGCATTTTAAAATATGGACAAACATGGTCAAAATAAATTTCTGTTAGGGAAGAATCAAACTTTGATTCTTTGCCTAAGTTCCTTTTGTCATGTGCAATCTTGACAAATTTTTAATACTTCATCTCATCACTGATTATTATAAAAAAATTAGTTAAAAAATCACATTGTTAAGTAGTAAATGTAGTCTATTAGCGTACAAATTGATGATATTAAGTTAAAATTTATGAAATATGTACAAATCAAAACTAGCCCAATTTGTACGTATCAGTAAGTGAAAAGTTACATTTAATGGATTATAAGGGATAAAAATATATTTTTATCACGGTGCTATCATATATTTTTGATAGATAATAATTCAATCGTAAGTCCTTTATTAATTTTTTGATAGACAAAAATTATATTACGAGTTTATCATATTTTTATGATATAGCGGAACCGGTCATAAAATGAATGTAATTTATTATTATTATTATTAATTTTTTTTTTTTGTGGGTAGTGGAGCTTCAAAAGAGCATAAAGAATGCAAACCTAGTCAACCAAAAGAAAAAATATATAATTTTTGGACACTACACTCTGCACACTGACACTACAAAAAATTCATAATCTCAAGTATTCAACTTCACCCTGACACTATATAAAGAGGAGACTGCGAGATAACAGATTCCTACCAGTTATCACGAATCGTTGGTGTTCATTACTTTTTTGGGTTGTACGTAAACAAAACAAACAATAAGCTAGATAAGGAATGTTAGAGTATCTGATGATGCTGATGATATTGTGCAGTGATGTTGAGCTGATGATGCTATGTAGCGATGCTGATATGGTGTTATGCAGAATTTATAGAGTATGATAGAAGAACATGATAAAGCTGGTGGTTTAGCATGTAGCTTAGTATACTAGCTGAGAATTAGTTATAATGACTTCGCAAGTTGGTTATAACAGATTCAATAGCCTTTAACCATACATGAAGATTCCAGAACAATCTAGCTATTAGACTCTTGTATCTATCTTGTAATATAAATAGTGAGATCTGAACACATTGTGTATTCGATGTTATGATTGAATAAAATACATTTTTCTTTCACTTTCCATTTCATTTTCTTTATAACCAAACACGAATTTAGCTGAATTCAATCAAGGAAATTACCACAGATATTTGGGGTCACAAATCATTGCTACCAAACCTAATTCTAATGACTGGGCTGTAGAAATGATGGCTCAATGGTACACATCGGGCAATGTAAAGACTTACAAGTCCTGAGTTCCAAGTTGTGAGGGAGGCTAAAAGTAAATAATTGTTACTTAGTTTCAGGAATGATGAATCAGGGTCACGGAAAGGTGGTATATCTCCACGAACAAGCGAGCCCATCAAACCCATATGATCCGAACGATCTAAGTCTGAAAAAGGTGTTGAAAGACACATTAAGCCCGGTATGATGGTTACAACCTAAGTTTTCAATTCACCATCTTTGGAAGCTAGAAAGTTATTGAGCATGGAGAATAGAGGTGCCTTGCTTGAATTTGAAGGACAGCATGGTTCTAAGTGCCCTGTTCCCTAAAAGCCGTGATGAAATGGCTGCTGATGATGAGTGTGTCTCTTTGCTTTTGAAACTATACTACTAAGAATGCTAATCGAATTTTGCATTCTGTTCCAACTCCAAGAATTGGCCATTAACATTTTGTCTTTCATGCGGTTACAAGAATGCAGCCTTCAATTAACAAAGGGCAACTTTAAATTAATTATGTAGTTGCGTTTTAATTATTTTTTCATTTAGGTACTTTTATGTATGTAGTTAGGATCTACTGTATCTCAAGTGGTGTGCCGATAATAATTAATTGTCACATGTAATGTAATATACTATATTATGTATCATTCATTTAGTAATTTTGTATCAACTATTAAGAAAAAGATTTAGTAATTTTGCATCAACTATTAAGAAAAAGTGTCAAATACTATGTCAATGTAAGTTCACACACACACACAGATATTTAACAAAGAGAAGCTGTCACTAACAAACAAAAAAACACAATATCTATTATATTGAAATTTGTAGTGTGCATCTTCATTTTGTCCTCACTAAAGAAGAACTGTATATATACATGTGTGTATGCATGCGTGCAAAAAGTAGAACAAAAAATAGCATACCGTTACTAGAAGATAAAAAAAATTAACTCCATGACCAAAAAATATTAAAGTGCATTAAGTGCATTACAAGATAAGATTTTTTTTAAATTTTTTATCTATCGCATTAAATTATCTATTTTTAGTACATATATTATTATTCATATAAATTATCTGAGCTAAATATTAAGACAAGTATTATACTCTTACAAAATATAGTTTCTGTTGATGACAATTAAATATACATAATATTTCATCTATATGATCTTCAAAAGAAAGTTTAGCTAGTTTGGCCTCCTGTGGTGAGAGAAAGAGGTTAAAAGAAAAAATTGAAATTAAAAACTTTGTGATAGTTCCCAAATAGAATTGCTAAGTACAATTCTCTTAGTGTGAGAATAGAAAATTGAAGTTTTAGTAAATACTTGCTTACTTTATTGAATCTGATGACGTGTGCTACATAGGAAAACAACTTCTTATTAGTTTAAAATATTGTAAATAAATAGCGAAACTACATGACCTATTCCTTTGCAATCATGTGAACGTTGGCCAACTTAGACTAAGACTTTGACAACATATCCATCTTCCCAAGGACATAGTCAGGAATTTAATTTGGCTGGGGCACATTTAAAATATAATATAATTTTAAAAATTTATAGTTTTTTTAGATTTCATTTGTTTTAATTGATTTTTTAATGGATTTCATTTGATAAAGGTGGTTCTCTTGTTGTCTTTATTAATTTTCATGAAATTATAATAGTTAATCAAATTATTTAGAATTAGACATTTAAGTTAAGCGCAGTATGAAATGTTTTTAAAATTAATGTGGTACTTTTAGAATTTTGCAATTCACATGGGGTATTTTTATAAATAATAAATAAAATATATTTTTTTAAGTTATCCATAAAAAAAAATTTAAAAGCCAACTAGGGCACGTCCTATGCTGGCTACACCCCTGCATCTTCCCATTATCTTCTTGCATGTATTTTGGATGTCGATACCCCTCCTTTACTGGAATCTTGTCCTCAAGGTTTGTTAAGGAAGTTCAGTGTGCTGAGCTCACAGAGAGTAGGAGTAAGAAGGAGAAGAAGCTTCAGTCTCAGTTAGTCAAACGATTCAGCAATGCCAGCTCATCAGAGTTAGTTAAGCAAGTTGCCATATCAGCACAAGATTGTTAAGATTGTTATTAGTCATTTCGTATGTGTGTGTAACTGAATGTAATTAGCTTAAGCTGCAATCTTGTGCGTGTATATAAGATGAGTTGATTCAGTTGTAAATACTTAAGAAAAATCAATAAGAAAGAAAGTCACCTTTTCTCTTAAAATCATTTTCCTCATAAACAAACAACTTCATTTTCTCTTTCATGGTATCAGAGCCATCCATGGCTAGTTCCAGTACAATAAATCAAAACTGTTCAAATATCAATCAAATGCATTCCACACAAACTTCATTCACTTTTGCTACAACAGCAAAACTCGATCGATCAAACTTCCTTATCTGGCACAAACAAGTGATCACTTCAATCAGAGGAAACCGACTTGAAGGATTAATCTCAGAGAAGCAAAATATTCCAGAACAATATATTTCTCAGTCACAAGCTGATGGATTTGTGGAAAGGATTGAAAATCCAGCTTATGTCAACTGGAGAGCTCAAGATCAAACTCTACTTAGCTGGCTTCTTTCAACAATTAGTTAAGGTATCTTAAGCTCAGTTGTTAACTATGATACTTCTTTTGATATATGGAGATCTATTGAAAAGTAATTTGGAGTACAATCTGAAGCAAAAATAATGCAACTTCGATATGAATTAGATACTCTGAGAAAAAGTCAATGTCTATTGAAGAATATTGTTCGAAAATGAAAATGCTAGCTAATAAACTTGCATGTGTTGGTGATAACATAACTGAAAAGGATTTACTGATAAGAACACTAAATGGACTTGGATCTAGCTATCTGGATTTGGCTTCAATAATTACAGCTAATAAGATGATTTATGATGATGCATATTCACTTTTACTGACACATGAAGCTAGGCTGGAACAAAATTAGAACCCTCAGGCCATGTTTAATGCAAATTATAGTATGATGAATACAAACTATTCACATATCAGGGGTGCTCCTAGGAGAAATGCTTATGGTAATGCTAGTAATGCTACTCATGGACAATCTGGAGGCAGAGGTTAGAATTTTGGTCGAGGCATGTTTTCTGCTTCTTATCCTAGAGGTTTTCCAGCTGGTGGTAGTACTGCTAGTGGTTTTGGTAGAGGAAATATTGTTGGCTTTGGAAGAACTCAGTTCATGCAATCTCATAGGCCACCACAAATGAGGCATATGTTCTCTCCTGCTAACAATTCAAGCATTATGTTGTTGGTGGTGAGTTAAATGAGCCAATGCCTATATGTCAAATATGTCACAAGTAAGGACATACTGCTGATGCCTGTTGGTATAGGTATGGTGATGCCTATTTTTCTTCACCTAAATAATTTGGTAGAGGAAAAATGATAGGATCAAAGATTGCATATATGGCTAATTTTGAGCCATTTTCTTATCAACCATCACCAATTGAAGATCCTTATGAAGTCTCAGATCCTAGCTATCAGTCAATGAACTACTCTCATGTTTCTTCTTATCCATCAGAAGCATTTACCCTGCCTGAAGCCTATGTTGCAAATGTTGAAGGTTCAACTGATGAAGGGTGGTATCTTGACAGTGGAGCTACACATCATATTACTAACAACATGGCAAATATGCATGTGAGAGAAGAATTCAAATGCTCAGACCAGCTGACCATTGGCAATGGACAAGGTTTGGTCATTACTCATATTGGTGATTTGTTGTGAAAATTTTATTGAACTCGCAAGTGCACGAATCTATTGTAGAATAGATTAATGGTGACGAGTGTCGATCCCACAAGGAGGTGGATTTTAATTATATGTAGAATTAATTTTGTATGAGGGTGATTGGATTTTTGGTGGAAATAATTTGGAATATTCTAAAACTTAAATTAAAATGGTGAGAATAAACTGAAGAGAAATTTATTGAAATAAAGCACTTGGGTATCTGGATCCGTATCAACATGCACCATGGGCTAAATATTCCTTATTAGTGCCAATTAAATCATGAAGGGGGAATCCACACCTCATGAACCACACTTTAATCAATATGGTGTTAAGGGCTTACCGTGCCAAATAATAATAACCTTGTACTAGGGAGCCAGTAAAACCAGGGCGGTATCTAGACAAAATTATTATTATTTGTCGACAAGAAGTCAAAAAATCCACAAAAACTAGAGGGAAAGAGAAAATAAATTTACCAAATAAAGCCCATGACACATGTTGAGACTTCACCTTCAACCCAAGCTTGAAAGAAAATTAGCTACTCATAATTGAACTAGGGGTAAAATGAGAATTTATTAAAATACGTAGAAAATATGAGATAGACAAGGAATTGCAGAAAATGGAGTCCAAAAATGGATTCAGAGATGCCAAATTAGGGGGGAAAGGTCCCCTTTTTTATAGATACATTGAGTAAATCATGGCCATCGGATTAAAAACAGTTTGGACGCTCAAGATTGCGCCACGTCATCAGTCAACAGTATGCATCAACAGTACGCGGTTTGAACAGTGACAGGGTTTGACCACGCGGTTTGAACAGTGACACAATTTGGTTGAAAATAATCATGTGTAATGCATGTACTGTACGCGAGATTTTTGGTCCACTGATATGCTGCCAAGTCATCGATCAACAGTACATAAAAATTTTAGTCCAACAGGATCGTGACACCTCATCAGTCAATGCCACATCATCGGTTAATGCCACATCATCGGTTAATGCCACATCATCATTCCATCTATATGAACAGTGTCGTAAACAGCAACGTAGACAATACCGTACATGTGAACAGTGACATTTTTATTTTTATGCCCCTTCTAAGGTTTTCGACTGTCCTAAGTTCAAAAGTAATGTCCGTTTTGCCTACTGATTTCTCGTTCACTGTGAAATGACCAAGATGCCCCTAAAATACATAAAATACTTAATTAAAATAAAACACACGTAATTAAATCACAAGAAGGTTAAATACATAAAAGTAAGGGTGTTAGTAAAACTTAAAATATAAAATGACGATTTTCTCCTTTATAAATATACATTTTCTAACTCTCAACACACCCCCCAACTAGCTTATTGCTAGTCCCTAGCAAATAAAGTGAAAATAAAATTCAAATCCAAAATGAATTTTTTTTTTAAACAATCATGTTTATTCAATCAGACAAATGATAGTAATCAAATAAAAGTATAAGCATTATCTCCAGTCTAAAGAAACAACACACCCACATCAATCATCCATATGAATCAGCCCAGTAGACTTTGTCACAGCTACTTTCAAGAATGATATGTTAAACCCCAAAATCTCACTGGAAATAATAACACTCTCACAAAGAAATTAAATCCAATAAAAATAGTCATTCCAATAAATGGTAATTGAGAGAGAAAAGAATAAAGAAGTGATATCACATGCTCCCACCAAGATGAAAGAAATTTGCTCTCAGCTTAGAAATAATACGATCTCAAGTCAAACAAAAATGCTAGTCAACCCAATTTATTTATCTTTTTTTTTATTTTTTTATTATGCACAACTACATCTTTTTAGCCTATATAACTAGCTTCTACTTCAGACTATAGTTCCCTAAAATCAAGAAGGACTTTTATTAGGACGTAACGTAGGTTAGGGACATGGCTAACAAAGAAAGGAAATAAGGAAAATAAAGTGTATGTTTGAGAAAAATGCAGAGATTTTTTTTTTGGAAGTTGCAAGGTAGATTTCACCTTTTTTTTCTTTTTGAAACAACAATTTTTGTTTTTTATTTTTATTTTTTTGTTTTGTTTTTTGCTTTTGTTTGGCAAAACGTCATTGAACAAAATAATTATTTACATTTTTCTCAAACATAAATAGGTGATGGAACTTATAAGACATCGGGTAATACTCAAAATCGGAGTGGGTCAAGATGATAAGTTGAGAAAGAAAAGGTTTTTTTTTTAAGGCTCAAAAGGGTTAACTATGGATATTTCACAAAAGGGATGGCTAGAAAGGCTCAAACGAATTAAAGATGGCATTTCCATAATTTTTTAGGGCTCTAAATAATCTTCCATATCTACTAGTTAGATGAGCCTCTAGATGTAGCAACACGCATTTTTTTTCTCTTTTTTTTTAATTTTACAACAATTTTTTTTAAGGGTTAACTCAAAAGAAATCTAGACATCGTGTATAAAATAATAAACTGCTAAGTTGTATCAAGAATGGACAAAAGGGTTACTCTCCAAGAAAAATGATAGGCTCAAAAACTCACTTGGTACTTATTATGACATGTTCATTCCTTCAAGCAACTCATATTTGTCTCTGACATCAACATGTAGAGTAGCAAACATGACGTAACATCATTTAAGACCAAAGATAATACAAATACTAAAATTTGCAATTCATCATGTTATCCAATGTTAAAACAAATCACACAATTTTTTTTTCAAACAACATTCTACCCTCCAACCTATTCTAAGCATGAAAGGAAAATATGCATGCAGAAATATGAAAATGATGCCGAAAAAATAATTAGAAAAGTTACATTTAAAATGATAGAAAAAGAAAATGGTTTTTTTTTTAACTAAGAAGATGAGTTTCTAGAGGCACTACACTCCATATTCAGCCATCTTCGACTAAAAATTTTAAAAATGTATATTTATAAAGGAGAAATTAAAAAGAAGAAGAAAAATAAACATCAAAACTTAATAAAGAAAAAGAAAATGTCTGAATTTTTTTTTCTTTTTTTTTCTTTTGTTTTTTTTCAAACGATGAAGATGCGTTTCTAGAGTCACTACACTCCATATTCAGCCATCTTCAACACAAAAAGTTAGCAACAGTTAGTTTCTACAATAAAAAATCAGTAAAAACTTAACCAAGATTCCACAATTGTCGATTATTCCCTCCCCCCAACCAAAACGAAATATTGTCCTCAATGTTTTAAAGGAAAGAAGCAGAGTTTAGAAGACATCACCTGGGTGGTGTAACACAGAAGAAAATATTTATAGACGGAGAGTTAAATCTAATTTGTACTTCTTACTGCGGCTACTGTTATCATCATTATTTGGACACTCCAACACAAAGGTCCAGGGGTCTGGCTCCGGTCTATAAGCTTGTAACATATCAAGTAGCTCATTAGCAGTGTGAGCACAAATAAAAGGCTTTTTTGCTATGGAATGAATGAAATAGTTTTTTATTGCATGGTTAAGAAATGCGATGAAGCCATCATAAAAGTTATTGACATTTAACAAACCGATGGATTTCTGGTGAATGTGCAGATGGGCCCAAGATGCTAGTGTGATAAGTGCCTCTAGAGTTGCAAGATCTCCTGGTAGGAAAATAAAAGCATCAGCATGATTAAGCATTTCAGTTATTATTTCTTGCATACCTGAGACGACTAACTCTTCTCCAGTCGGTGGATCAGACAAATTGCCCAAAGGTTTTAGGGCTCTTGGGATGATGCCTAACACTTGGCTTCCTCTGACAGAAGCAGCTTCTGAGACCAATTTTGATAACCCTCGGTTACCTCCTCCATACATCAAGTGTAATTTTCTCTCTGCTATGCTTCGACCAAGATCTACGGCTGCTTCAACGAACTCTTTATGTTTGCCATAATTAAATCCAAAAAGTACACAAATGTTCTTGAATTGTCTATTGGGAGTAGCTGCCATTGGAATATTTCTCAAAAATAATTTGTAAGTGCTTAACAAAAAGTCTTATTTAAGAATCTTGGTGACAGTGGGTCACAAATATGTATGAGGTGGCATGTCAGTGTCAAATAACGCGTAAAGCACATGGCTCGCAAGTCAAAAAGAAAATAGTAAAAAGAAAAAGAAACAATGATAAAATAAAATTATTTAAAGACAATAATACAAATGATAAAACAACAGTGAAATAAAATAACAGTGAAGTAAAAGGATATTTACAGGTAATTGCGACTGTGGCTCACATTTTCCTTTGGTTTTACGTCCAGAAACGGCTTGAACGCCCTTTATGGGTCGAGGATGGGCTTCCCATCCAGTTTTCTTATAAACTGGCAAACAGGGTCATTTATAGTCAGATTCCCTAGACTATATCGTTCATGCTCTTTCTGGAATAATGGTCATAACTGGAGAATCGCTCCTTGCACATATCCACTGGGATGCCTTTCAAGAGACAAAAGGATATCATCCAATGACTCCTTATTCAAGCCATCCATAATGAATTGAATGTTATCTTCCCTGTTATCAGACAACATTCCTAAAGAGCATGGTTTTTTATTGTAACTCATTCTGGCACACTTATGACAAGCAATAGAAATTTTTCGAACTCTTTGTTTTCTTGCATAATTTTCTTTACCACAACCAGGCATGTATGCAATAAATTTTGGAGGTAACTCACCTGTTAATCGTACTTTATCCTCGATTAACTAACGGATGTCAGCAGGTATGTTATTCCTCATGAGCAATCGCATGCGTTCGAACCGAGCTTTATAGATTGTAAGGAGGGCATTCTGAGGAAGTGAAAGGAATCGATTGTGAAGCTTTGCTAGAATCTCGTTTATGTCTATACCTTCACCTCAGAATATCAGTTATTATGGGAAACTGAAGTAACCGACTTGATTGTCACGGAGTACTGTTATCCACCACTTCACCAGGGCAACAAACTAAAGCACACAAACAAAGAAAAAGAAACTAAAACACATAAAGACAATTACAATCGTTCTCTTATTGAATTTACCTCAAGCTCCAACTGGATGTTGTAGACACTTCTCTCAATGTCTCTGAGTTGGCTTTCTAAATCCTCAACATAGGATACTAAGTTGCAGAGCCCAAATACAATGTGTTTTACAAAATTGAATCTACCTTTTAAGATGAGATTTTACACATTGAAGTGGTTTAAGAATGTCCAGGAGGAACTGTTTAGCTATGACATTCATGATTAACAATGAAAAGAGAAAACTTAATGGTTAAACAAACACACTTGTGCAAAAATAATTTCAATTAGCAAAAGAATAATAAAAAGAAAGGAAAAAAAATCAAATCACCAAAAAGAAAGAAAAAACTCAATTCAAATCTAGTGGGTCACTCAAATTTATTTCGGTGTCCTCTCCATGTGGTTGGTACTCTAGATATGACTTTAATCTTTGATCATTAACTTTAAACATTACACCGTTCTTTGGGTCTTTAATTTCAATTGCCCCATGTGAAAAAACAGTGTGAACAATAAAGGGGCCAGACCATCGAGAGCTAACTTACCTGGGAATAGGTGCAAGCGAGAATTGAATAAAAGCATTTTTTGACCTGGAGTGAAAGAGTTTCTCATAATTTGCTTGTCATGAAAGACTTTCATCCGCTGCTTGTAAATCTTGGCATTTTCGTATGCGTCATTGCGAATTTCTTCAAGTTCTGCCAGTTGTAATCTTTTTTTTGAGCTAGCTTGCTGCATGTCAAAGTTGAATTTCTTGATGGCCCAATATGCACAATGCTCGAGTTCCACAGGTAGGTGGCAAGCTTTTCCATACACTAGCCTGTAGGGTGACATCCCAATCGGGGTCTTGAAAGTCGTTCTATATGCCCATAATGCATCATCAAGTCTTAATGACCAATTTTTTCTGTCTGGCCTCACCTTCTTTTCTAATATGTGCTTTATTTCTCGATTGGAGATCTCAACTTAGCCATTGGTTTGCAGATGATATAGGGTCGCCACTTTGTGAATGATTGAATACTTTGTCAAAAGAGCTTTGAATGCTTTGTTACAAAAGTGGGCACCACCATCACTGATTATTGCTCGAGAGAATCCAAAACGTGAAACAATGTTGCTTTTCAAAAATGCTATCACCACCTTGTGATCATTGGTTCTACATGGAATTACTTCTACCCATTTTGATTCGTAGTCAACAGCAATCAATATGTATTGATGGCCAAAAGAAGGGGGAAAGGGTCCCATGAAATCGATACCCCATACATAAAAAATCTCAACCATTAAAATTAGATTTAATGGTATCATGTTCCTTCGTGTAATGCTCCCCCATTCGTTGACACCTATCACATGAAGAACAGAAAGTGTAAGCATCTCGAAATATAGTTGGTCAATAGAAACCACATTGTAAAACATTAGTTGCTGTTTTCTTAGCACTGAAATGGCCTCTACAAGCTTGTTCATGGCAGAATGAAAGAATATTATGAATTTCTCTTTCTGAAACACATCGTCTAACAATTTGATCTGCACAATACTTGAACAAATACGGGTCATCCCAAAAGAAATTCTTTATTTCTGCAAAAAAAATTGGCTTTGTCTTGCTTGGTCCAATGCTCTGCAAGTTGACCTGTAACAAAATAATTAACTATATCACCATACCAAGGTAATACTTCCACACTCATTAATTGTTCATCAAGAAATGACTCATTCAATGTAAATGGCTCTGTAATTGTATCAAAATGGAGACGAGAGAGATGGTCTGCCACAACATTTTCTGTGCCTTTCTTATCTTTGAATTCTAAGTCGAATTCTAAGTCAAATTCCTACAAAAGTAACACCCAACGAATTAGTCTAGCTTTTGCATATTTCTTTGTGAGAAGATATTTAAGAACAGCATGATCCGTGAATACAATTATTTTACAACCAATGAAATAAGATCGAAATTTTTCCAATGCAAACACTACTGCCAGCATTTCTTTTTTAATAGTTTAATAGTTTAATTGTGCATCATTCAATGTCATACTAGCATAGTAAATAACATGGGGAATTCGATCAACTCTTTATCCTAAAACTGCTCCTACTGCATAATCAAATGCATCACACAAGAGTTCAAATGGTAAGCTCCAGTTTAGGGGCTAAATGATGGGTGATGATGTCAACAACTGCTTTAATTTTTCAAATGCCACAAGACATGAATCATCAAAGACAAAAGGTACATCCTTAGCAAGTAGATTGCATAAGGGTCTAGAAACTTTGCTAAAATCTTTAATGAAACATCTATAAAACCAGCATGCCCAAGGAAAGATCTTACTTCTCTGACTGTTTTGGGTTGAGGATGATTAAAAATGAGATCTACTTTGGCTTTGTCAACCTCAATACATTTGCTCGAAATGATGTGACTGAGAACAATACATTGTTTTACCATAAAATGGCACTTCTCCCAATTTAAGACTAAGTTCTTCTCAATACATCTCTGCAGAACTAGGTTATATGATGTAAACATTGATTAAATGAATCACCAAAGACAGAAAAGTCATCCATAAAGACTTTAAGAAATCGTTCAACCATATCAGAAAAAATACTTAACATGCATCGTTGAAATGTAGCAGGTGCATTACATAATCCAAATGGCATCCTCCTATATGCAAAAGTGCCAAAAGGGCAAGTGAAAGTGGTTTTCTCTTGATCTTTTGGTGCTATGGGAATCTGATTATATCCTGAGTAGCCATCTAGAAAGTAATAAAATTCATGGCCTGTTAATCTATCAAGCATTTGATCAATAAATAGTAAAGGAAAATGGTCTTTACGTGTGACAGAATTCAACTTTCTATAATCAATGCATACACGACATTATATAGTTACTCTAGTTGGTATCAATTCATTATCAGCATTGGTAACTACTGTAACTCCTGACTTTTTAAGGACAACTTATACAGGACTGACCCATGAACTATCAGAAATTGGATAAATGATACCTACGTCTAATAACTTAAGAACTTCAGTTCTAACAACTTCTTTCATGTTAGGATTTAACCGACGTTGCATTTCCTTAGTAAGTTTAGCATTTTCATCAAGGTGAATGTAATGCATGCAGTCTACTGGGTTTATACCTTTAAGATCTGCTATAGTCCATCCTAATGCTCCTTTGTGCTCTTTTAAAACATCCAACAACTTATTTTTTTGTTCGTCGTTTAGGGATGATAAGATGATTACCGGTAGAGTGTTTTCTTCTCCCAAAAATGCATATTCTAATGTGTTGGGTAATGGTTTGAGCTCGAGTTTCGGTGGTGATTCTGGTGATGGGATGAGTTTCTTTTCCGATGGTGCTAGTTGTTCAACTCTTGACTTCCATTTATTAGTGTCCATGGATGGTGCTGAGTCAAGTAGGGCGTTGACCTCATTGACCGATCTGTCAATATCAAAATCGAAACCAAAGTCAGTTAAATATGTTTGTAAAAGATCATCACTAAGGTTTGAAACAAAAGTATTATCAACTAATACTTCTATTAACTCCACATCAACAATTGGATCATCTGCATTATGAGGTTGTTTGGCAATGTTGAAGATGCTCAGCTCCATAGTCATATTGCCGAAGGACAACTGCATATTTCTAGTCCTGTATTGAATGTGAGCATCCGCAGTTGCCAAAAAAGGTCGGCCTAGAATAATGAGGATATGCTTCCTTGAATCCTATATTGGTTAAGTGTAAATTACAATGAAATCAACATGAAAATAAAACTTGTCTACCTGGATAAGCACATCCTCCATAATACCACGAGGTATTTTCGTGGACCGATCTGTAAATTGTAACACCACTGGAGTTCGGTGTAATTCTCCCAGTTCAAGTTTCACGAAAACTGAGTAAGGTAACAGATTTACACTAGCTCCTAAATCCAACAAAGCATTCTCAATTGTGTGGTTCCCTATACTACATGAGATAGTGGGAGAGCTTGAGTCTTTGCATTTTAAAGGAATTTTGTGTTGGAGTATAGAACTAATGTTTTCTGTTAAAAATGCCTTCTTTTGAACGTGAATGTTTCTGTTTTTAGTACAAAGGTCTTTAAAAAACTTAGTATAAGATGGAACTTATTTTATAGCATCAAGTAAAGGGATGTTAACACTTACCTGTTTGAAGATTTCAAGAATCTTACCTGTGGATTTTTCCTTCTTTCCTTTAGCTAACCTTTGAGGAAATGGAGCTTTAGGAACATATTCTCATGAGTTGGTTTCTTCTTTCTCTTCCGATGGTAAGTCCTCAATATTCACAGGTACAATTTGATTTTCTTTTATCACTGGCATCTCCACTTTATTGTCGCCTTCTTTTCCTTTTCGCAAGGTCATGACTGCTTTGACCTCTCCATGCTACTGTGGTGAACTGATACTTACTTCATGTACTCCTTTAGGATTAGGCACTGGTTGACTTCGAAATTTTCCTTTCTCAACAGTCATTGTCAAGGTCTGAACTAAAGAAGCAAGTTATCCCACTATCTTCTCGAGGCTTGAAACTGATTGGGCTTGTGAGTTGAAGCCTGCTCTCATCTCATTTCGTAGTCCATCAATGGTGCGGTTTTATTGCTCAATCATAAAGTGAGTAACATTCTTGAAATTCTGGAATGCATCCTCCCATGGTCTGAGTTGAGAGTAGTTCTGGTTCTGATTGTATGGTCTAAATAGTGGCTAAGAGGCTTGAGGAATTTGAGGAATTGGTTGCATTGGTAGAGCTGGAGTTGTTGGTCCATTTTGTTAGAATCCTTGAGGCCATGAAAAATTAGGGTGGTCTCTCCATCCAGGGTTATATGTCTTGGAGTATGGGTTATAATTTGATGGTTTTCTCATTACACTTATGGCATTGGCTTGATCTGAGTATGAGTCATGGTCATGTGGCTTTATTGATTTAACAGTCGATAACGATGCTATTTGTTGAGAGAGACCTTCAATTATCGCTTTGACTTCTTTAATTTCTAAACTTGACTCGCCAATGTGAACCTCATTTACTCCCTTAATTCTTTTAGTGTTCCTGAGCGACCAACTCCGTTGTTGGGAATTATCCACTTGTCGCTAGAAGAATTCCCAAATCTCTGATGCACTTTTTGACATTAGCTCTCTTCCACTTGTTGCCATTAGTCATTCTTGCACATTCGGCAATAATCCCTCCAAAAAGTATTAGCATTGATGTCATTTCTCATACCCATGATGCGGACACTTCAAGAGTAGCCCATTGAATCGCTCCCATGTTTCGAAAAATTGTTCGTCTTCTCTCTGGGTAAACTCTAAGATTTCCTTGCGAATAGCATTAGTTTTATGCACTGGGAAATATTTATTTAAAAATTTAATTACCATTTGTTCCCATGATGTAATGCTATTAGCAGGCAGAGTATTTAACCATGAACGAGCTCTATCCTTTAAAGAAAATGGGAATAATCTAAGTTTAACATCATCGTCTGAAAAATTCTCATATTTAAAAGTTTGACAAACAGCATGAAAATCATTCAGATGATTATATGGGTCCTCATTTTCTAAGCCATAGAATGTTGGGAGACAATTTAGCACACTAGGTTTTAGTTCAAAACTTGTAGCAGCTACATTTGGGTATCTTATGCATGATGTGTTCAAATTAGCTAAGGGACTGAAATAGTCCTTAAATGGCCTCTCTGGTTGTGCTTGTTGTTGTTGCAAATCCATTTCACTTTTATCTTTAATTACAATGTGTTTATGTGTGCGAAGTTTTTTTTCAAATTCAAGATCTATAGGCTCAAGATTAGGTAATAATGACCTTCAACCATGCATGCAATGAATACAAAAAAATAAGAACAAAATTAATAAAAATAAACAAGAAGGAGAAATTACGGTACTAACCTTATCACGCTGTTACAATCTTTCTATAAAAAACACACTTAAAAAAATACGTGAAATAAATTAACTAAAAATAAATTAATAAGATAAACAAAAAAATTACAAAGAAAAATAAATTGAAAATTAAATTACATAATTTTAAAAAAGAGAAAAAGAAAAGAAATTCTTACCTCTAAATGTAGATTCATTTTTTTCTTTTTTTTTATAAAAAAATTACAAGAAAACAATTAAAAGAAATTATTCACAAAAATTAATTTCACGAATGAAAATAACTTACCTCCCCGGCAACGGCGCTAAAAACTTGTTGTGTAAATTTTATTGAACTCACAAGTGCACGAATCTATTGTAGAATAGATTAATAGTGACGAGTGTCGAGCTTGACTTACACTTTATCAGAAACAAAGTGATTGCGGGGGAGTTAAAAATTCAGTACAGTCCCAGTGAAGAACATATTGCTGATATCATGACAAAACCCCTCTCTTTTGTTCATTTTAACTATCTGAGATCAAAACTCAATGTGCAGCCTTGCCCCTTGAGTTTAAGGGGGGCTGTTAAGGAAGTTCAGTGTGTTGAGCTCGCAGAGAGTATGAGTAAGAAGGAGAAGAAGCTTCAATCTTAGTTAGTCAAACGATTCAACAATGCCATCTCATCAGAGTTAATTAAGCAAGTTGCCAGATCAACACAAGATTGTTAAGATTGTTGTTAGTCATTTCGTATGTGTGTGTAACTGAATGTAATTAGCTTAAGATGCAATCTTGTGCGTGTATATAAGATGAGTTGATTCAGTTGTAAATACTTAAGAAAAATCAATAAGAAAGAAAGTCATCTTTTCTCTTAAAATCATTTTCTTCAGAAACAAACAACTTCATTTTCTCTTTCAAGGTGCATAGTAATGAACCTATCTCATAATTCTTGGGAATTTTTCCTTGACCTTCCTGTATCTACCTTGGATGTCAGTACCTCCTCCTTTACTAGAACCTTGTCCTCAAGGTCCATAGTAATGAACCTATCTTATAATTCTTGACAATTTTGTCGTGGCCTTCCTATATATACCTTGAATGTCAATACCCCTTCCTTCACTCAAATCGTATCCTCAAGGTCTATAATAATGAACCGATCTCATAATTCTTGAAAATTTTCTTACGACTTACCCCTCCTTCACTGGAACCTTACCCTCAAGGTCCATAGTAATGAACCTATATCGTAATTATTGATAACTTTCATACAACCTTTTTGTATGTATCTTGGATGTCAATACCCCTTTCTTCACTAGAACCTTGTCCTTAAGGTCCATAGTAATTGACTTATCTCATAGCTCTTGAGAACTTCCCCATGACCTTCTTATTCGTACTTGAATGTCAATACCCGCTGCTTTACTGGAACCTTATCCTCAATGTACATAATAATGAACCTAGTTCATAATTCTCGAGAAGGTACCTTGGATGTCAATACCCCCTCCTTCACTAGAACCTTGTCCTCAAGGTCCATAGTAATGAACCTATCTCATAATTCTCGAGAATTTTCCCATAACCTTCATGTATGTACCTTAAATGTCAATACCCCCTCCTTCACTGGAACCATATCCTTCAGGTACATAATAATGAACCTATCTCATAATTCTTGAGAACTTTCCCAGGTAGCATCACTTTTAGGTAAGCGTTTCTATTTAATCAATCTTTCTCTCACAAAGTGAAACCCCCTTTTCACCCAAGTAGAATCTAAAATGACTTCAGGTTTATGGTTACATAATACCTAACCCAACTTCATTTATGCACTTCTATGTGTATTCGCAAACTATGGAAAAATGATGTTATATTTCATACGACGTGATTTAATCATCCAATTAGTCTACATATTTAAAAAAAATTATCCAAAATACCTTGTTGTCATTTTGAATTCGTTGGATCCTTTATAATTTATTAGAAATTATATATGCAGTTAGTTTCCCCTGATATCTTGACATTATAGTATATTTTACTTTCATTGAAATGAGAAAATTTGATAAAGATAGGATGATTAGACTCTTATATTCAAGAACACAGAGATAATCTGTGTACAAATTTCTAAAAAGGAAAATTTCTTATTAATATCCTCATGCATACATAAAGATATAGAAATGTTAAATGTGATATTTGCATAGAAGCTCTCATAAACACTATGATCAACTAACAAATATTTAAAACAAATAACTGACAATACTTGTGGGAACAAAAGTTCGTAACTTGAATTTGATTTCCTTTTCTTCGTTTTATTTGATTACATATAATTAAAAGGTTAATTTTAATCGGCTTTGATTTCACTTGTCGTTTCGCTATAAATTTAATTATAGGCACAAGAAAATCTTGTTATCTTCTACTCTCCTTTGAAGCCTCTTAAATTATCCAAAAAGTTTATTATTATTTGTTATTTTTAATGATGGAAATATCAAATAATGTGTTTGGAAATCAAATTAGTCTCATAACATGAGACCAAAAGTGTCTAGTAGCTAGGGACAAATATTGCTCCTTGCAATTTTTTTCCTTATTTTTATGTACTTTTTCGATCTTGGATTGATGAGTCATGCGTGAAACTCACATTGATTCTCTTATTCTCATAGTAATTAAAATTCTATATTGTTTTCTTTTCATATAGAAGATATGATAGATACATTTTGATTAATAGTTTATTACTATGTTTTTAAGCATTTCATACAGGGCGAAACTAGGATTTTGGTTAGATGAGGGACACTATTAAGAAACCATGAACACGGGTTGCATATAACATTAATCAATAAAACTAAGAGGGCAAATAATTTACAATTAGGAATAGTTTAATCCTCATAAAATTTTATGTTATTTTATACAATTAATTTAATAAAAGATTGAGGAAAATTAACCATTCACAATTTCATGGAAAAGTTAAGGATAAGTGGTAAAAGTGAACTCTAATCCTAATAAAAAATAATTTATGGCATATTTGGTTTGAAAAGAAAAAAAAAGAGAGAAAAGGAAAAGAGGACAAGGGAATGAAATAAATGGAATAGATGAATTGTTTGTCCAATCAAATAATAAAAATAAAATTGATGTTATGAATTTATTAAATGAATGTAGATGTTCATAACATGTATCTCTTAGTTTCCCCACTATATCTCATTAGCAACCTTTAGCTTCCCTATAACTCCCACTATCTCACAAGGAATTATGATCCATAATTTTTACATTTATTTCATGGAGTGATTATGTAACTATAAAAGGAGAGCTCATCTCTTTGTTTTGTACACACACTTGGAATGAATAAAATCACTCTATAATATATTGCTCTCTCTCTTTTTATTTTTCATCTTGTGTTGCTTCTTTATTTTGTATTGCTGGC
Organism: Citrus x clementina; assembly: GCF_000493195.1. NCBI lineage: Eukaryota > Viridiplantae > Streptophyta > Magnoliopsida > Sapindales > Rutaceae > Citrus > Citrus x clementina. Next base: position 32,167,272 of record NW_006262339.1, on the reverse strand, counting down.
TAATAGCTTTTCTAACACGTTATCAGCACGAGACTCTATTCAGATATACAATAAATTTGAACAATCACTTGGTGAATAATAAAGATGGATGTTTGGTGGATAGTGCGACAACGCAAACGATTCTACGAAATAAAAAATATTTCCATAATTTAATATTAGCTAAGTCTAATGTTACTATAATATCTTGTTCTGCTAATTTAATTGAAGGCTCCGGAAGAGCTAATATCATGTTACCAAATGGTACAAAATTATAAATAAATGATGCTTTATACTCCAGCAGAAATCTGCTTAGTTTTAAGGATATTCGTCAAAATGGATACCACATTGAAACATCTAGTGAAAGTAATTGTAAATTGCTTTGCATTACTTCAATTATTTCATGCCAGAAGCATGTACTGGAAAAACTGTCTTCTCTTTCGTTTGGGTTGTATCATACAAATATAAGAACAATAGAGATAAATTTTACAATGAACCAGAAGTTCTCTAATCCAAAGATTTTTAAACTTTGGCATGATAGACTTGGGCATCCTGGATCAATCATGATGCGTCGTATTATAAAAAATTCACATTGACATCAATTAAAGGACCAGAAGATTCTTTTGCCAAATGAAAGTCCATGTGCTGCTTGTTCTCAAGGCAAATTAATAATTCGGCCATCTCCAATTAAAGTAAGTCTAGAATCTCCTAAGTTTTTAGAAAGAATCCAAGGGGATATATGTGGCCCTATACATCCAAGTTGTAGATTGTTTCATTATTTCTTGGTCTTAATAGATACATCAACTAGATGGTCACATATCTCTCTACTTTCTAGTCGTGGTGTTGCGTTTGCTAGATTTCTTGCTCAAATCATTAGATTAAGAGCACAATTTCCTAATTTTCCTATTTAAAAAGTTAGACTTGATAATGCTGGTGAATTTACATCTAAATTTTTTTCATGATTATTGTATGTCTATTGGAATTGATGTTGAGCATTCTGTCGCGCACACTCATACACAAATGGTTTAGCTGAATCTTTGATTAAGCGTTTACAATTAATTGCAAGACCATTAATTCTTAGATCAAATTTGCCTTTTGCATGCTGGGGACATGCAATACCACATGCTGCATCATTAATTCACATTCGGCCAAGTTCTTATCATACATATTCACCTTCACAACTTGTTTTTGGCCAACAGCCAAATATTTCTCATTTGAAAATTTTTGGATGTGCTGTTTATGTCCCAGTTGCTTCCCCACAAAGAAATAAAATGGGTTTGCAACGAAGACTTGGAATTTATGTTGGTTTCTATTCTCCTTCAATAATTCGGTATCTTGAACCTTTAACTGGAGATCTTTTTACTGCACGATTTGCAGATTGCCATTTTGATGAACAAATTTTCCCATCGTTAGGGGGAGAAAAGACAAAAGTAAATGAACGACGTGAAATTACATGGCATGCATCATTATTATCTCATCTTGATTCTCATACAAATAAAAGTGAACTTAAAGTTAAAAGGATCATTCATTTGCAAAATATTGTAAATCAAATTCCTGATGCATTTACTGATTTAAGAAAAATAACAGAATCATATATTCCAGGTAAAAATGCCCTATCGCGTGTTGAGATCCCTGAAGGACAACATGACAAAACTAATGAAAGTAAAGTACGTTTGAAACATGGAAGACCAATTAGCTCAAAAGACAAAATTCCCCAGAAGAGGAAAAGACAAGAAAAGTTAGAAAATGAAATTAGCACTCCTGAAGAGTCATTGCCTGCCAATCAAATAACAGAGATTGATCAATCAAAAAGTATTCGTCCCATTGACTCAGAAGAAGATTTGCCAACAACTGAGAAAGTATCAATTTCTCCTAAAGAGAAACAAAATGATGAAATTATGATTGGTTTTGTTGGTATAGAAAAATCTTGGGATTGAAATGAAATAATTATTGATGATATTTTTTCATTTACTGTGGCTCTTAATATCATAAATGATGATGATGATCCTAACCCCAAAACTGTGGAAGAATATCGACATAGAAATGATTGGCCAAAGTGGAAAGATGTTATTCAAACAGAGTTAAATTCACTTGCGAAACGTAAAGTATTTGGACCAGTAGTCCTGACACCTGAAGATGTCAAACCTGTTATTTATAAGTGAGTATTTTTTAGAAAACAAAATTAAAAAAATGAGATTGTGAGATATAAAGCAAGGTTAGTTACACAAGGATTTTCTCTAAGGTCTCGCATTGATTATGAGGAGCCATATTCTCCTGTTATGGATGCAATTACATTTCAATTGCTAGTTAGTCTCGTAACCTCTAAAGGGCTTGATATGCATCTTATGGATGTTGTGACTGCATATTTATATGGCTCTATTGATACAAATATTTATATGAAAATCCTCGAAGGATTTAAAATGCCAGAAGTAAACAAATTAAAACCTCGTAGTTTATATTCTTTGAAACTACAACGATCCTTATATGGATTAAAACAGTCTGGGCGCACGTGGTAAAATCACTTAAGCAACTATTTATTGAAAGTAGGATATGTAAATAATCTAATTTGCCCTCGTGTTTTTATTAAAAAATCTGAAATTGGATTTGCGATAGTTGCAGTACATGTTGATTATTTAAATCTGATTGAGACTTCTGAAGAGCTTTCAAAAACAGCTTTTTATTTGAAAAATGAGTTTGAAATGAAAGAATGAAAGATCTTAGAAAAACAAAATTTTGTCTTGGCTTATGGATTAAGTATTGGCCAACTGGAATACTCTTACATCAGTCAACATATACTAAAAATGTTTTGAAGCGTTTTTATATAAATGAAGCCCATCTATTAAGCACTCCAATGGTGGTGCGATCATTTGATGTAGAAAATGATCCATTTCGTCCTAAAGAAGACGGCGAAGCAATTCTTGGTCCTAAAGTATCATATTTAAGTGCAATTGGTGCACTCATGTATCTTGCAAATTGTACATGACCTAATATTGCATTTTCAATTAATTTATTAGTAAGATATAGTTCTGCACCAACTCGTAGGCATTGGAATGGTGTAAAGCATGTATTTCGCTATCTCCGTGGAACAATTGACATGAGATTATTTTATCCAAATGGATCAAAGTCACCACTAATTGGATATGTAGATGCTGAATATCTCTCTTATCCACATAAATCCCGATCTCAAACGGGTTATTTGTTTACCTCTGGTAATAGTGTTGTATCATGGCGATCAATGAAACAAACAATGGTTGCAAAATCTTCAAATCATTCATAAATTCTTACTATTCATGAAGCAAGTCGTGAGTGCATTTGGTTAAAATCAATGATACAACATATTCGAGAAACATGTGGATTGTCATCAATTAAAAATAACCCTACAATATTATATGAGGATAATGTAACATGCATTGCCCAAATTAAAGGTGGTTATATAGAAGGTGATAAGACCAAGCATATTTCACCCAAATTCTTTTATACACATGAGCTTCAAAAGAATGGTGAAATAGATATTCAACAAATACGCTCAAGTGATAATCTTGCAGATTTATTTACAAAATCCCTACCAACGACGACATTCAAAAAGCTGGTACACATAATTGATATGCGTTACCTCAAAGATTTTTCTCCAAATCTTGAAGAATCTATGTCAAGATGCGGGGGAGTATACTTATTAGGGAAAATAATTTATTTTAGAAGAAATTTTATATGTTGTACTCTTTTTCCTCACTAGGTTTTTATCCCATAGGATTTTTCCTAGTAAGGTTTTAATGAGGCAACTTTATATCTCCAAAATTATTCAAGACATCAATAAATAATGTACTCTTTTTCCCTTACTAATTTTTTCCTAAGGGTTTTTTTTTTAGTAAAGGTTTTAATGAGGCATATTCTTTGTAATGAACATCCAAGGAGGGTGTTATGAATTTATTAAAATAAATGTGGATGTTCATAACATATATCTCTTAGTTTCCCCACTATCTCTCATTAGCAACCTTTAACTTCCCTATAACTCCCACTATCTCACAAGAAATTATGATTCATAATTTTTATATTTATTTCATGGAGTGATTATGTAACTATAAAATGAGAGCTCATCACTTTGTTTTGTACACACACTTGGAATGAATAAAATCACTCTATAATATATTTCTCTCTCTTTTTATTCTTCATCTTGTGTTGCTTCTTTATTTTCTATTGCTGGCTAATAGCTTTTCTAATAATTCATTCTCTTTTTTCATTTGTTTTTCCTCTCTCTCTTCCTTTTCCATTCTTTTCCTCTCCTATCCATTTTTTCAATCAAACATGGGATAAGAGTAAGGGGTTGTTTGATAAATGTCTGAAGTCTGAAATTTTATTAATTTTAGACATTTTGTAAAATATGCTTGTTTGTTTTTTGAAACTTATATCTGATTTTCAGATATTTACATCTGAATAGAAAAAGTAAACTTTTTTGACTTTTATCTGAATCAAAAAAGGTCTGAATAACAAGTAAATATTATATTCCAAGAATATATCTATAAAATAACTTATTTCCTAAATTATAAAATCTAATCCTCTTTTTTATTTTAATTTACCAGGACACAAATGTCAAATAACCAAATTTAAGATGTTTTTATTGTAAAAACAAATAAGATGCCACTTATATTCATATATTTAGAAAAGAAAAATAAATATATTATTTAGATTTTCGTAATCAGACTGATTCAAACTTTAGAAAAATTCAGACTCATTTAGATTTCAGACACAAAAAAAAAAGACTCTAAAACTTTAGATAAAAACAATCATAATTTATACTGATCTTTAATATAAGACATTTCATTACATATTTTTGGGTCCATTTATATTGCACGAACTAGATGTTAAATCACTGGTAAATTTTTTCATTTTTGATAATTAGTTTTAGTTATTCTTCATAAACCCTAATCCTTACTCCAATGAAATTGAAGCTCCGCACCCTTTCGGTACAATCTCCTTCACTATGACGTTATCATCTCCAAGCTGGGTCGAGCCAAGATGTTCGACGAAATGCAGCAAATTCTTCACCAACTCAAATCCCGAGGAGACAATCTTCTGCAATGTTATTAACTTTTATGGACGTGCGCCTTTACTTAAAAACGCACTCCAACTGTTTGAAGAAATGCCGAGCTTAAAGTCCAAAGGACGGTCAAATCTTTCAATGCGCTGCTGAATGTGCTATTAACGTGTGGAAATCTTGATAGAATGAAGGAATTGTTTCAAATTATGGAGAAATATGTGAGCCCAGATGCTTGTAGCATAATATATGGATGCACGGTTCTGTTGTAAGTTGGGGACTTAGAGGATGCGCGGAGATGTTTGATGAAATGCTTAAAAGAAGATTGCTGCCAACTGTTGTCACTTGTGGGATATTTTACGGTATTTTTTCGGAGTTGAGGGTAGATGAGGCGTTAAAGTTGAAGGAGGATACGATGAAAGTGTATAGTGTGAAGCCTGATGGACAAGTCTCTGCATCATTGATAAAAGGGCTTTGTGCGGTTGGTGAGTTGACTTTGGCTGGACGCGGGTGTATATATGTTGATCAGTGCGCCTCTTAAGGCAGGAAGGAAAAACGAAGTTACTGCAATTTTAAAGGAAAGGTAGGAGCATGGGTGCAAGCGAAATTCTGTGACCTTTAATGCATTGATTAGTGGGTTTCGTAAAGAGAGGATTTTGAAGCAGCATTTACAGTTTTCAAGAATTATGAGATTGGTTATACTTCGTAGGTTGTGTAAGGAGGGAAAATGCAGTGAGACAGAAGAATTGTCCGAGGATATGCCTAGACAAAGTTTGTAATGCTGATGTTGTTTCTTATAGGATATTTTTTGATGGGCTATGTGATGGGATGCAGCTGAGGAAGCTGCTTTAATTTGGATGAGATGCTTTTGAAAGGTTTTGTACCACGCTCTGCTCGTATACATTTATTTGTGGATCAGCTGTGTGAGATGGAGAATGTGGAGGTTCTTTGGACGGTTTTGAATACCCTGACGAAAGGGAATGTTATTGATTTTGATACATGGAGAACTGTGATTTCTTAGATGTGTAAGGATGACAGGTTCTCAAGGGCCTCTCAGCTTGTTGAATCCTTGATTAGGCCCTAAATTTGAGATTCTGATTACTAATATTTCAGGGTTAGAAGTGAAAGCGTATCTTCTTGTTGGCTAGATGTGTTAGCTAAAGTCTCAATTTTTCCCAAAGGCAAATATCTCTACATACAACTCTGTACTTTCACCAATCACCACGAACATGTCTGTAGTTTCTTTAGTGTGCACAGGTTTTAGCGCACCAGCCACCTTGTTCATTTTCGTTTGTGAAAGGAAGTGATAATACATTAGAGAGGTCAAGTTGTATAACTTTGGTAGCTTCAATAAGAAAGTGATTGCAGTTCTGAATGGTTTGTGAAGTAATTTTCATGGGAGATATTCATTTGGCCTGTCATGCCAGTTAGATGTTTCATATTCATCTTATGACTTGCAGGTAGGGAATTCAACTTCAGCTAACCAGTCATCTCCTAATTTGAATTTTTTGGAAAGTTGAAATCGGAACCACTATATTGATGTTCTGGAAACAAAAGGTAATAATTATTGAGTAAAGACCCCATTCATGTGTTATCTATTTAGCAAGGTTTCCCTTAAGCTCTATTATGCTCACTTACCCTATTTGGACTTAACGATTCACCATTCTACCTATTATAGATGTTGTGGATGCCTCTATACCAGCCTGTGTATTAGGCTTATTCTTGAAATACCACAGACTAAGATTGGGTAATGAATTTCAATTTGGTTAAAATTTTGTAGTGCCCATCATTACTTTTGTTGTTGGAGCCTCCAACATGAACTTAATTATTTGAGATCAACTGCTACTTGAATACTATATACAATACAACCAAAACTCAACACAATCCCACTCAATCCCACAATTTGACACTTCACCTTAGAGTTAAAAAGAGGAGGTGCTAATCAACCCAATCAGGGTTTGTTAGAATCACAGCATATGGATTTCTTACAAATTATATCTTTTTTTAATTACTGAATAATGAGTCTTAAATGTCATAATTTTAGCGAACACTTCATGAAAAAGAATGACCTGAAAAAAGTCAATAAAATATCCTGCCTACTTGATTCTTTGACTCCTGATCGGCTTATGGAAGTAAAGTCTTACACTCAAGCCACATAAATATAATGTTACCGTTAACTGAATATACTATTACCAAAGAGATCAACTGTTATTCGATAATGATACGTGAGATATATATTCAGCCCAACAAATAATAATGTATTTGCTGAAAATTTGTTCCTTTGAAAGAAGAGGAAGTTAACATGTTTTACAAAAATGAAAATTTGTATGCACAAAAAGATAATACAGAGAAAAAAAAAGTTATATTTTTCTTTTCTGAATAGTATATATATCGATATAACAATAATTTATTATATGCCAAAATCCATCATATTTAACACAAGGTACCATATCAAAGTCACCTCACACCCTGTCTTATTTCATGCACTATATATTCAAAGTGAAAAGATATATTACCAATTGAATCAATCAATATATTTTGAACTGTTGAATATGCATGCAAAATTCTAGGTGTTTGCAGGCAGCAATAGGAGAATCATGCATGCATGGATGAAACCAGTTCTTACTAGCAATATTATTGGCCGCCGGCTGCATAGTTCAAATGTACCTAACCCAAATTATATACCTTTGAAAATTTAAAAATTGCTGACTTGAGCTACTAGCTAATTAACCTTAGTTCTTTATCCTCACGCCTCTCCTTTCTCAAAGCCATATATGTGCGCACACGCACACACACGCACACATATAAATATATCCACTAATACTCAGTATCCCACGTACACATTCGTTAACTTAAACTCATCCTCAAAATTATAGTATATATCTAAGTTTGTTCCATATTAATCTACATCCATGGCTCGTTTCAACTCTATTTTTCTGATTGTCTTCGTCTTAGCTTTAGTTTTCAATTTTCCATCTTTGGAAGCTAGAAAGTTATTGAGCAAGCAGAAGACAGAGGTGCCTTGCTTGAATTTGAAGGACGGTGTGGTTCTAAGTGCCATAATCCCCAAAAGTCATTATGAAATGGCCGCTGCTGCTGATGCTGAGTGTCTCTTTGCTCTTCAAGCTAACACTAGCAAGAACGCAGATCACCGAATTTTGCACTCTGTTCCAAGTCCACGAGGAATTGGCCATTAGCACTTACTATTAATGTGTTAATTTTGCATCACTATCAAGAAGACATGTTCGATGCCACGTCAATTTAAATATATATTATGCATCCCAATTATGTTAAAAGTCCAACACCAATTTCATAATGCAATCTAATTATATTTGTCCAAGCTCAAGTTGAGGGCTCAATTCATGGAAGATTCAAGAATTATGTAGAGAAAGAGAGATATTTCTAATCTAAAAATATCTAATGAGGTTACTACAAAAACCCCTAAGCATTGTTTTATAGGCGTCAAGTGAAGAGTGAAGAATTAGAAGAGAAAAAGAAAAGTGAGCCCTGAATATTATAGTGTCTTTCTTGTAAACTATTAATAAAGTCTTTCAGTTTAGTAAAATTTTTCTATTACCTAAATAGTTTCAATTTTGAGCAGTTTAGTCCTCAATTTTTTAGAAATATGTTAGTAAAGTTGGGATACATAAGTAATTATAACCAATATGTCTTATTTTGATTTATAAAGAAAAGCCATGTTGGTGTGGTCTCTTACTAATAAAATACATGGCCTCTTGTTGGTAAAATAAACGATTGATTTAAAGTAAGAGATTAATTAATCAATGTTTAATTTCAAGGGGATACATTTATTTTGAGGGCATTTAATCTCCAAAAGGTTTATTAAAAGGACAATTAAATAACACAAAAAAATTGAAAAAAGCTTATATGATAAAATAATCACTTATGACCATTAGATAAGGCATATCAAGCAGGCACTAAGTTTTTTCATTTGATAGTAGCTTTTAAAAGAAAGGAGCGGGTTGCTTTTTTAAAGCAACTTATTAAATAAGCCACGACACATTTTTAAAGTTATTATTATAACCTTAATATTTTAACAAAAAGACAATTATGTTTTATTTTTTCATACACCCTAGTATAGTCATTTTTTTATGCCATGAAATTTCTGAGCTAGACCTTACTGTTACAATTTCTAAATCTAGAATGAAGAGAATTATTGTCGACGGTTTGAGGCTCGAGTTTAAGATTTTTATTACAGCTATCCAAGGTTAGCCAACTCAACAACCATTGAGGAATTTGAAAACTTGCTTGCTAATTAAGCAGCAATTGAAAGGCAAATGAGTGAGGCCTCAATAAAGAATGACGAGGAAGCATTCTTCACTGATAAGAAGAGACATTGTTTCAGACGACATAGTGGTAGGGAATCTAAAGGAGTTGTTGATATGTCAATAGGTCATCAATAAGAAGATAGCTCACATATAGGGGGAGCACAAAGGAATCGCGGAAATGGTGGCCAATACAAGCTAAAGAAAAAGTTCAAAAGGTATTGCTACAATTGCGGAAAGAGGGACCATATAGAGAAAGATTGTTGGTCTAAGAAAAATTTAAAGAGGGTAATGTCGCCACTTCCAATCAGAAAAAGGATAGTGACAATAGGAATGGGAAGCCGAAGCATCAATTGCCATTGAGGAAGAGGAGCTAGCCCTCACAGTCGCAAAACTTGGTCGAATTAACTACGAGCATGATTGGATTGTTGACTTAGGGTATTCAAATCACATGACTGATGATATAGAGAAGTTACAAGACATGACTAAGTACAATAGAGGTTGCCTAGTAGTAACAACAAATAATTCACGATTAACAATAGCCAATATTGGCAGTATAGTAATTACATCTCGCCATGGTCCACATAAAGTGGCATTTCAAGATGCATATTATGTCCCAAGTATGAAGAAAAATCTACATTTTGTATGACAACTAACATTATCACGCAACTATGTCTTGTTCGATCCTTAAGATCTCAAAGTGTATCAAGACCTAAAGATCTCGGGGACACCTATTATGGAAGGATGAAGGTGAGAGTCAGTCTATGTATTGTTAACAGAGTATGCGTAAGTGGAAAAGACTTGAAGGACGAGACAATAGATTTATGGCATGCTTAGTTGGGACATGTTAGTTATCACAAGTTTGAAGGTGACGATGAACAAGTCAATGCTCAGAGGTTTGCCTCAACTTAATATAAGAATAGACACAGTGTGTGCAGGGTGTCAATATGGCAAGGCTTACCACCTCTCATATGAAGAGTTAAAGTTCAGAGAAAAAAAAACCATTAGAGCTAATACACTTTAATGTGTTTAGTCATGTCAAGCAACCTTCTATTACTGGCATGTGATACGTGGTCACATTCATTGATGTCTGGGTCTTCTTTATGAAAGAAAAATTTGGTACTTTTTAAAAGTTTAAGAAATTCAGAGACATAGTCAAACAAGAAGTAGGGAAAAAAGTTTACTGCCTACAAACAGATAACGAAAGAGAGTATACATCACATGAGTTTTCCCAATATCTTCGAAATTATAAAATACGCCATCAGTTCAATTGTACCAAAATGCCATAATAGAATGGCATAGTAGAACGAAAGAGTTGACATCTAACAAAGATATGTAAGAGTATGATACATGCCAAGAATGTACTAAAGAGGTTTTAGGTTGAAGCAATGAAAACGGTGACTCATGTGATAAATAGACTTCCTCAACCAAAAATTAGATTCATATCACCTTACAAACAACTGTGGAATGTGAAGCTTACAGTCAACCACTTTTGTGTATTTGGTTGTATGTGTTATGTCTTCGTGTCAAACTACTTATTAAGCAAATTTGACAAGGCGATTTGTTCTATCTTTGTTGGGTATGACAGCTAGAGGAAATGATAGAGTTGTGATCCTACCAATGAACAGTGCTACACAATATGAAATATTGTGTTTGACAAAGCATCTTTGTGGTAGTCTTCAGAAAAAGAAGAGTTACGAGATTCAAAAGAAATTGAAGATCAAATAAAAGAATGAATTATCAAAATTCACCTCAGCCAAGAAGAATATGAAGATTTTAATGATCAAAGTGGCAATAATATTGAGCATGATGAGGCGCAAAGCACTTGAAAGACATGTGTTCACCAGAGCACTATTGAAAATGACGAAGCAAGTGAACTAGAACTAAGAACTCCTAAATGTCAACTTCAAAGATCTAAAAGAATGAGAAAGTCAAATCTCATGTACACTAATGTAGGGGTGGCAGAAGAAGAAAAAAAATAAAAGAACTTGAGACATCTAAAGAACCAGCAGAGGATTCTCCTTGGTTGAAGGCGATAAAAGAAGAAGTTGTCACACTGAAGCAAAATCAAACTTGGGATTTGGTTTCAAAACCAAAGGATGCAAAGCCAATAACATGCAAATGGGTGTACAAGATTAAAAAGTGCCCAGATGGTTCAGTTCAAAGGTACAAAGGTCAGTTGGTAACTCAAGGATTTTCACAACAATATAGGCTAGATCATGACGAAATGTTTAGCCGGTAGCAAAGGTCACAACAGTAAAAGTCCTACTTACACTCGCAACTAGTAAGGATTAGAAATTGTGGCAGATGGATGTAAAAAGTGCCTTCCTACAAGGAGAATTAGATCGAGAGATCTACATTAACTAACCGAAAGGATTTGAGAATCAAGCCCATCCAGAGTTTGTATGCAAGCTGAAAAAGACACTTTATGGCTTAAACCAAGCACTAAGGACATCGTATGATAAGATTGCTGAATTTCTAACTCAAAATGGTTATTCAGTAGCACATGCAGACTCTAACTTATTCATCAAAGCTAGTGAATAAAAGTTAGCAATTATACTGGTGTACATGGATAATTTGATTCTTATTGGTGATGATGAAGAAGAAACTTGGTGAACAAGAGACAATTTATTAATTCGCTTTTAGATGAAAGAGCTTGTTTAGCGTAAGCACTTCTGTGGTCTAGAGGTTGATGGAATAGAAAAGGAGATATTTCTTTGCCAACAAAAATATGCCAAAGACTTGCTAAAGAAGTTTGGAATGTTGGAATGCAAGCCAATCTCAATTCCAATAGAAGTCAATGCAAAATTGTGCGTACATGAATGCAGAGATTTGCAAGATGGAACAGTATATCAACAATTGGTAAGAAGTTTAATCGACCTAACATTGACTGGAACAAACATTTTATATACAGTGGGTGTAATGAGTCGGTACATGCAAAATCTAAAGAAGCCTCACTTGGAAATGGTTCGACAAATACTAAGATATATGAAAAGTACAATCAACTATAGCCTATTATACAAGAAAGGTGAAAGTTGCAAGTTAACTGGCTATTGTGGCATTGACTACGCCAGAGATCATGATACAAGAAGATCAACTACTGGGTATGTTTTTGAATTGGGTTTAGAGCAGTTTTTTGGTGTAATAAGAGACAATCAACTATATCATTATCAACCACAAAAGTATAGTATAAAGTAGCAGCAATGGCAGCTCAAGAGAGCACTTAGTTGATGCAGTTGATGATGATTTACACCAACCAGTAGATTTTGTAGTACCATTGTATTCCGATTATCAATCGGCAATCAGCTTGGTGGAAAGTCTAGTTTTCCTTGCAAGAACTAAGCATGTAGAGGTCCATTATCACTTCATCAACGGAAAGGTCGTACAAGATGAAGTTGAGATACGGTACACCAAGACAAACAATCAAGTTGTGAATTTGTTTAGAAAAAGTCTTAGTACTAGAAAATTTGAAAAGTTCAGCTAGCAGCTCAATATGGATCGAAGGATGAAAATTGGTGTTGAGGAGAGTATTAAAAAGTCCAACACTAATTTCATGATACTAACCAATTAAATTTGTCTAAGCCCAAGTTTAAAGCCCAAACCATAGAAGATTCAAGAGTTGTGTAGAGAATGAGAGATAGTTCTAATTTAGAAAATATCTAATGGAGGTAAAAATATTTAAGTCTAGATATTTCTTGAATATTTAGAAATATTTATAAAATGTGGTTGTTAAATTTTTGTAATTTAATATTTGTAGTTTTATTAGTTTTAGGATACTATAAACACCCCTAAGCTCCTTGTTGTTGCATTAATAAAGCGTGGGCCATAAGTGTTGTAGTATAAAATATTAATAAAGTCCTTAAGTTTAATAAAATTCATTTATTACCCAAATAATTTCAGTTTTGTGAATTTTTATCCTCCTCTTTTTTCAACCGAACCCAGTTGTATTTCAGTTGTTCTCTTGATAGTGATAAAATAAAATAAAACATATTGCTTTCGTTTTAAAGAAGCAAAATGAATATTTTCATAGACCTATTAATATATGTCTTATCAGAGAGTTCACTCTCCAGGCAAAATTGCATGCCTTTGGTCAAATGATCATGATTAGTGACTATCTTCCTACATCTAATTATATATTAATTCCTATTCAATCAATTAACACAAAAAAAAATGAAAAATAACTATGAACTTTTGATTAGATAGAAATGGATGAAACCATATTGCAACAGTGCTGGCGGGCTGCGTAGTTCCAATGTACCTAGCTAACCCAACTGTAATTGCACGAAGTATTTCCACCTATAGTTGCAAATTATTGGTAAATGCCATTTATGAAGCCAAAAGTTAATGCTCCGAAGTCCGACCATACCCAACAATCCACCGATTATGAGCAGCAAGCATAGGAAGAGCCTCCCTCGGACTTGGCCAAACCTTAGAAAATCGATAAATTAGATCATAGGGGACCAAGGCTCAAAGGGATGACTCTGTGATTTTAAAATTATAGGGAGGTACGAGTTACAAATTATTTTTAAATTTGGCCCCCCCCCCCCCCCCCCCCCCCCCACACCAAATAAATCAATCAATCAAAGAGACAATGCTAATAGATAATGAAAACTGATTTTATCAATTGGACTCGACCCCTAATTGACGGTAATTTGTCCTTCCAACCCTCCAATTCTCCAGCTTAACTTTAGCTATATAATCCAAAGGATTAAGAAGATTGACAATATAACAGCCAAAAGCCTTAATAGTAAATTCAAAGTATATATTGTATCTTAATTCATGTGTCATTATTGATTGATTACCACATAATTAATTGACCTTATTATTTATTGTTAATGAGTTATTTCGCATTCACTATGCACAAGAGATTTATATCATGTCAGTTGAGACAAATAATTATATGAATAATTCTTATAGCTGAGCCTACAAAGAAAAATTCCAATTAATTTAGCCTGTTGTAGAGAAAGTAAAAGAGGATAAGGATTCAAATTTATAAGGGAATATATTAATTTGAGGGTTCTGAATCCACTTAATTAGTGTATATAATCAACAGGGCAAAGGAAGTCTTTGGCGTTCATGCGTGAATTTACTAATTGCCACGTGTGCACGAACATTCCCATAAGTGTTTAAAAGATATACATGTCAATGAGTGAATAAAAAAAATTATTGTTAGAATATTTAAGATTTTTTCGATAAGGTGACATGCTCAGTGGCGAAGCCACTAAGGGACTTGAGGGGATAACTAGCACCGAAAATTCAAGAAGATATGTTTTATTTTGTTCATTTAGAATTATAGATTTGTCTTTAATGGATTAATTATTTCATTAATTTAAGTTCAAATTATATTAAAAATATCTCAACTTTTTATAAATTTTAGCCCAATTGTAAAAATTAAATTAAGCAAAAATTCCCAATTGAATGTAGGAAATTAACTAAATGCCCGAACCAAGGAAATTCATTAAACTCATTATTAAAAAAAACAATAAATATATAAAAAGAAAAAATGTTACCTACACTCCTAAAGTTTGAGAAAATAATCATGTAGACTCTCAAATTTTTAATAAGAGACACTGAGACTCCTTTTTAATTATAATATCATTTAACTCTACTAACTCCAAAAAACTAACTCCAAAGTCTTATAATAAATAGAAATATAATATTAAAATAAATGTAACAATATATACAAGATAAAGGTTTCAAATGGGTCCATTTTTGTTGGCCTCTCTCCAACCTCAAGGCCTTCTTTCTTCTCTATCCTTACCCATTATTATTAACAAAAAATTAAAATTACAAAAATGATCCATCACTTTCTCATGTGACCATGTTATGAATCTTTGGATGTTGA
The DNA here is from genome assembly GCF_000493195.1 of Citrus x clementina. Classification (NCBI taxonomy): domain Eukaryota; kingdom Viridiplantae; phylum Streptophyta; class Magnoliopsida; order Sapindales; family Rutaceae; genus Citrus; species Citrus x clementina. The sequence continues at coordinate 32,152,136 of NW_006262339.1, read as the reverse complement.
ATTATGGGAGGCTTAAACAAACTGCATATGTTAGGTTATTTCTTACACTTTCATTTATGTGAACCCATATATTGACAGCAACATTTTCAAAAATTTTGTTGTTGATAAGTTGAAGTATATATGATGATCAATTGAAGGGTTAGATTTAATACTAAGTAAATAGTATTGGTACAATGAATGTTGTTAAATCTAATAATCTTCTTCTAATGCTCATGTTAAAGTTGCTTTACAAAATGGCATATTAATGACATATAATATAACCTAGTGCATCCTTAGGGTAATTTTTAAAAACCTCCCCTGAGGTTTGAGCTTGTTGCAAGTAGATGGCGAGAATTTATTTATTTGTAAAAAACCTCCTACCGTCAGTTAACTTTAACATTGACCGTTAGTTGACTATGCGAAAACAATATTACCCTTAACAATAGTTTGTAGACGGAAATAACTATAAAAAAAATTAAAATTGTTAGCTATTTTACCCTCTTTAAATTATTGATATTTTCTTAAAGTTCCTATAAAAAAAATAAAATTAAAAATTTGAAAAATTCTCTTTAAATTATTGATATTTTCTTAAAGTTCCTACAAAAAAGATAAAATTAAAAACTTGAAAATGAAATAGTTATAATCTTTACCTATGATAGTGTAAATCTTTGGAATTGACAAGGATAAAATTGTCAAAAAATAGGGTTTGTGCTTTTCGCGCCAACAATTTTAATTTTTTTTTTAGTTATTTTCGTCTACAAACTGTTGTTAAGGGTAATATTGTCTTTACACAGTCAACTAACGGTCAATGTTAAAGTTAACTGACAGTAGGGGGTTTTTTACAAATAAACAAATTCTCGCCATCTACTTGCAACAAGTTCAAACATCAGGGGAGGTTTTTAAAAATTACCCTGCATCCTTATTATATATTTTATTTTGAATGGGCTGGACTTGAGGCGAGCCCTAATAAGCTTTGGCCAGGTTTCAGTGGAACATTTCCCTCTACCATAGGCTGGTTAGGCTTCATATAAAAAAAAAAAAAAAAAAAAAGACAGGGAGAAAAAAAAAAGAAAAAAATATGAACAACCATAAATATGAAACATCCACTATTAATCTTGAGAATGGGACCATTAAACTTGAAAATAAGGTAATCTGTAACTTAGGGCAATAAATATGAAATATAAGATCATTAACTTGCAACTCTGAAAATCTTCTAAATAATGGACCAATAAATATAAAACACCTACCATTAATCTTAAAATTGAGATCATTAAACTTGAAACTAAAGTAATTTAAAATTTAAGATAATGAATATGAAATATAGGATCATTAACTTGCAACCCTAAAAATCATGTAAATTATGAACCAATAAATATGAAACATCTACTATTAATCTTGATATTAGAATTATTAAACTTGAAACTCATTTTTTATTATTATAAAATTAATTTTTATTATTATTTGGCCTCTACTATTAAAATAATTATTATTTTATTTATTATATTTAATTATTATATTATTTATTATTATTTAATTCATTTAAGGGGTAATCGGTTGCTCCCGGTAATTTTTTTTTTTTAATGTTTGGCATCCAAGTGGCAGCCAAGCAATTGCAAAGTTTTTTAAATTTTTTTATTACCTGCATGTATCTCATACATGCATGCATTGTGGCAAAGGCCAAATTTCCAGAAGTGAGTTCACATCATCCATTATTATTATTATTATTATTTGTATAATATGTAGTTTTAACAATTTTATATGAATAGGTTAGCCACGTCATAGATAAGCTTTATTAATCCATTATTATTATTATTATTATTATTATTATTAATTGACAATGATGGAACAATTATAAATAAACTACCATATTAATTAAGTCTCAAATACTGAGATAATAATTGGGATCCCTAACATTAAAAAGTACCTAAAAGATTTGTTGTCTGTCTATTTCGTTCAAATCTACTCATTGATCTTTATTTTCGACTGCTGTGTGTCTGCTGACTTGTTAAAATTTTTAATTATATCAATTAAAATATTATTTTAATCCTGAAAATTTAAATCCAACAATTATGTAGAAGTGATAGGGACTTTTTAAATAGTTTCTTTTAAAAAAATGGATTTATTTGGATAATTAGCTCAAAAGAAGCATTTGCCCAAAATAATATCCATTATGTCCCTGATATTAAAGTGATAACAAGAAAATTAAAAATTAAAAAACTGGGTTCTTTGATTAACATGTCCTTAATGTCAGTGTAATATGATATGTAATTGTCTAAAGGTAACAAGGATATTTGTACGTTAGAAGGGATAAAAATTTATTCAATCCCTATATTATGAGATTTGTATCCGTTTAGTTTCTATATTTTTAAAAATGCTCAAAACATCCCTATAGTTAAACTATTGACACCATTGTCATTAATTTTTGTTCCTTTTGTTATGTTTTTATAATAGTACTCTCTTACAATAGTATTTCTTTTTTTAGGCCATTAACAAAATAAAAAAAAAATCACCAATTTAACCCTAAAAATAAAATGAGAACAAAAAGAATATATATTAATTTTTGTGAAAGCTCACATATGTCCAAAAAAATTAAATTGTCAATTTTTTGGGTATTAATAAAAAAAATAATATATTAACTCCTTAGTAAAACGTTCCATGAAAATTAATATATATTTTTATTTTATTTTTGGAGTTAAATTGGTAATTCAATTTTTTTTATTAATGTCCAAAAAAAGTTATTGTAAGAGGGTAATATTGTAAAAACAAGCTAAAAGTAACAAAAAGTAATGGTAAGAGTGCTAATAATTTAATGGTAAGAAAATTTTGAGGTATTTTTAAAAATATAGAGACTAAAAAGGGACTAACCTCGAAATATAGAGATTAAATGAACTTTTACCCCGTTGGAAGTCAGATTTACGCTTCAATGATAAAGAACGGACGTTAAAGTCACAATTAGGGATGGCAAAATCCGGGTCCGGGTCCGGGTTTAGCCTTTCCGGATCCGGATCCGAACCCGGATTTTAATCCGGATTTTTTCACCCGGGTCCGGGTCCGGGTTCAACCCAGAAAAATCCAGGTTTCCAGATTCCGGGTTTTGAACTCGGATCAATGAATCAATATCAATTTCTAAAATTCTAAAAATAAAAAATTAATACATTTCCAAGCAATAGCACATCCAGATTAATCAATAAATTAATTAAAAAATAATATTAAAATTAGATATCCGGGTCCGGGTTCCGGATATACGGGTTAACCTAAACCCAGATCCGGACCTAGATATATCGGGGTTATTAAAATCTATTCCGGACCCAGTTTTTTTTAGATTCCGATACGGGTTCAACCCGGCCCGAATTATCCGGGTTCATCCGGGTCCGGGCCGGTTCCTGGTTATTTTGCCATCCCTAGTCACAATGTCTAAAAGGCAAGAGTCAAAAATTAATGGTAAACTATCTAGGAAAAGAAAATTACGATTGCATCTACATCTTTTCATTATTATTGTTATTTTATTTTATTTTTTGTAGAGAGATTGTTTTTTTTTTTTTTTTGATTTATAGAGAGATTGTTGAAAGATTACAAATTATATATTTCAATGCATAATTGATAATATCACTATATTATCACAGGTTGTAGAAATGAATAGTACTGTTACGTAGTAAGTCTTATTTATGTAAGGACGAAAATAAATAAATATTTTAGCCCTTCAAACTTTTTAGATTAAGCAAAAAATAATAATAATAATAATTTAATAACTAAAATTTTTTATAAGCTAAAAAAATAAACAGACTTAATGACTTAACTGAAACAGTTATCAATTGAAAAAGATTACGTAGCAAAATTTTTTAATATAGACATTAATCTATAAGTTCAGAAGGCTCCTTGCCACCGCCTCGGCCCCCACCATACATTAAATATTGAATACGTATATATAGATATCTATACAATTGCAAAGAATTAATGTTTCTAAAATTTTGAATCATATTATTGTAAATAGCACAGAGTACTATGAACTGGTTTCAGGTTAAAAAGTTGAAATTCGACCATGAAGCTCAAGGCCGTCAAAAGTCATCTTTGAAGAAAGGCGCATTGAGTCCTGAAGAAGATCAAAAATTGATCAACTATGTCACGAGCAGATGTGGCATTTGGAACTGGATTTGAGATGTAAAAATATGCTGGTATATATATGGATTTATGTAATGTGTATATCTTTTTTTTTTCCACAAAGAAAATTAATATTTTCTTTAATCAATTTCTTTAATTCTCTTTTCATCTTGTAGGTTTGTTGAGATGTGGGAAGAGTTGTCGACTCTGTTGGCGGAATTACCAGAGGCCTGATATTAACCGTGACAGCTTCACTCAAGAAGAAGATGAAATCATAATCAAATTGCACCAACAATTGCGAGACCGGTAAACATGCACTATAACAACCATGAATCATGCCTGACGCTTAATTTTTCTTGTCAAATTTTTTCCTCCCTCTTGCTTTATTTGGTTCAGCTAATTTCCAAAACCTTCATTAATCAAAAACTTGAAACAACTTAAAAGTAATTTTTAACTCCCAAGTATAAGAGTGTCTTGGTGTATTATAACTCAGTGAGTCCGAGGTCGATCCACAGAGAAAAAATTTAATTTGTTTATTTTATTTTAACTAAAAATTGAAATTAAAACTTAAATATAAACAACTTAATTTAAATGAAACTATGAAATTGAGCTAGTTAGGGTTATGGATCCACTCTTACAAGTAAATAAAACTTAATAAATTCTTTTTGCCCTTTTTTTTAGATTTATTGCCCAAAAGATTAATTATATAAATTATTATTATTTTCCCTTTAATTTTATGATGGATTAAGTATTTACTGTGCCAAAATTTAATTTGTCTACAATAAGTCAAAATACCATTTTACCATACCTTATATTAAGATATTAAGAATTTATTGTGCCAAATTCATTTGTTTGTCTACAATAAATCAAAATTTCAAAATATAAAATATGTATAAAATTAAATAGAAAATAATTTAATTTATAAAATTAAAAATAGAATTTGCTTAAATCATATTTATTTCCAAAGAGTTTCACCTTCCCCTAACTAAAATTATTTAGTTAAGCATAATTAAAATAAAAAGAAGTAGTAAAATTGAATTACTTATAATTAAAAGTAATAAAAACAACTAAAATTGGAAATAAAACTAATTTTATTTATAAAAATAATTATGCAAAATATAAAAAACACACCTGGAAGTCAAGATTATAAGGAGATGGAGAGAATTTGAGAAGAAGAGAGTTGTAGAGAGATGATTAAAAACATAAAATGAGGCTCTATTTATAGAAAAATAAATTCATAATCCAGTGTGTTGCGGTCCATCATAAGTTTCATGCATGTGCTCCTCACAACCTTTAGATCAAGATCCAATGGCTGGTCAAACTTCAAAAGTCAACATCACACGTGGCATCGTTTGACTCATCCGATTTGCCCAAAGAACGGTTGAGATTTGACGAGTTAATGGGTGGATCGGGTCAACCCGAATACAAAGATTCGGATCCTACAACTTGCTTCACCAACCATTGCCACGTGGCACAATCATGGCCATGGAATCATGAACGGTTGAGATTTAGTCAAAATTGCCAGTTATCCCATGCATTCATATCTATTGTAAGCTCATTTCATCATCCAATCAGTGTTCGGTCAACAGAAAAAGTCAACTCTTTTTACACAAGACCAATTTTAAGCCGATCTTGACTGATCTTAAGGTTTTCAGACCTCCGGAATCTAAATTTGACCTCTATTTATCTGCTTGGGGGCTTGAATTACGTGAAATTAATATTTTACCTAATAAACACACAAAAATACATAAAATTAAATATATTTAAAACATAATTAATAATTCCTAATATATTGCATAAACACAAATATAAATTATAACATAAACACAAAATAATTTATTATCGCTTGATACTTAGACAATTTTTAATACTAATCACTAGCCTATCACATACTTCTACACCTTGGCTGCATTTTCATTAAATGGTCATATGCTATAAAATTAATGATACAATAATTTTCACAACATTCATCATTGTGTTGTGCAACTATGTTTGGACTCTTCAGGTTCGGGAGATTTCTAGCTTTAGTCAGGGGTAATTGCTGCTTAATCCTTACACTTTGAACTAATTACGAAGTCCCCTACATTTTAAAAATTATCAAAATAACCCTTCTTCTAACTATTGTAGTTGTTGGTTCTAATTTTTTTTAAGAGTAAAATATTTTTTTTGTCTAAAATAACATCAAAATCAAATAAATTTGACATGCACAATTAGTAGATTTTAATGAAAATAGAAATACAAGATAGATTTTTTCGGTAAATAGGTTTTTTTGGGTAATTTTTAAAAATAAAGGGATAAACCGGATAATTAACACAAACTTTATAAATTAAAAGACACTTTAAATAACGTAAAATAAGAAATGAACTTCTAGTACTGATAACATTTTTATATTTATACTCTTATAAATATACGTGGCGCAAAATCTACAAGGATGAATACTAAATCTACGTTCTTTCATAATTATGATATTTTATGTATACACATTTGTTTTTCTTGGGCCTCTCGTTCTCTCCCCAACCTCAACAATAAGTACTAATGGTAACATTTTTTTTTTCATGTTCAATTTAAACATTTTCATCTGTGGTCGAAAATTGCATCAAGAATGCCTGGAAGAACAGACAATGATATAAAAAATCACTGGAACAGCCGTTTGAAGAAACGCATTATTGAGAACAATCAGATGCACCAAACACAAACAGCTGAGAATAATTTTGCTGCTGATAACTTGAACAATAATAATCCACCTGAAGCTAAAGCCGAACCATTACTGTCCAATAATGCTTCGGGGGCATCAGATCTTGACGGCTGCAAATATGTTGATCATTTCTCTTCATCAAACTCCGATTCTAGATGATAACAATATTTTATCTGAAAAACACCACTATTTTTGGGAGCTGCCATTTACAGAGAAGGGCTTATGCGTGACGGATGATTTTGATGCAACATATACGTCTCTATGGGTGCTTGAAGAGGACATATAAGAGGACATATATCCATCTTTTGTCTACGATGATTTAGGTCTTATCTTTTTTTAATCCATTTTCATCTCTCTTATAATTAATATGGTTTTACTATACTCAGGTCTCTGGTAAATGTGACTTGCTCTTTCATAAATTGATCATTGGAGACCTATGTGAATCCAAACTTGTTAATTACTTGTCAAAAATGTGACCTTTATTTTTCAAAAGTGTATTTTTTTCTGATACTATTTCAATAATGAAAATGAAATGATGTATAAAAATTTGTTATAGACTGAAGTGTTGGTCAAAACAGTTTATAAGAGAAACTAAAGGACATAATTATTGCACTGAATTAATGATTCTATATATCAGCATATGGTATTATCTTGGGTATATCATGAATAAAAGATTACAGGATTCCAGTATGTTTGAAAATTGATGGGTGAAGTAAACACGCAACCAAAGTGAAAATTGAGAAATAATGAGATAACAAAATCACACAAGAACACCAGAATTTGCATAGTTAGGCTTTTAACCTACATCTACGGGTGAAGACATAAGGAAATATTTTACTAGTAAAATGATGATTACAAGTATTATAATATTTTTGGCTCACTACCCAGAACCTCAATACACCCAACTTCTCAAATCACTAAAACAAGAACTTAAAATTTTGATACTCTTAGCTCTCAATTTCTCTCTAAATAAGAGGAAATAAAACTGAAGAATAGGATTATTCAAGGGAGGGATTGAACCTCTCTATTTATAGCCAAATTTTAGCTACTGTTCATTCTCCCATTTTTTTTTTTTTAAAGATTGGTAGCTTTGACAGCCATTATCTTTGAATTTGGCTTGTCAAAGCCACTGGCTTTCATAGTCATTATTTTTAACATTCTCTCACTTAGAGATTTGATTAAGAACCAATCAATCTCCACACCATCCATTTTGCTTCGCCATTACATGTTACTTATGTCTCTGATAGGCCACAAGAGGATCTACTTCATACAAACTTGTCAGCATTAATTGGCTTGGTAATAACTTCTAGGTTATCCTTGGTATGGATCTTCTGCAAATTTATATTTCCATCTTCTACTATTTCTCGAACAAAGTGGTACTATACCCCTATGTGATTTATCCTGGAATAAAAGGTTGAATTCCTTGCAATGTGCAAGGCACTCTGGCTGTTACAAAATACATGAAATTTCTCTTGTTTGTCCTCGAGTTTCTCCAATAACCTTTGCATCCAAATAGCTTCCTTGCAAGTTTGTGTAGTTGTCATGTATTCTGCTTTTGTTGTAAATAAAGCTACAATGGTTTGCAGTTTTGAAACCCAGCTTAGCCAGTTGTAGATTTCCTTGTATCAAGGTCTTCTACAAAATCTGAATTTACATAGCCCCTGACAGTAAATTCTGATCCTCCATAACATAAGGCAACATATGACATTCCTTTGATGTATCTTAGAATCCTCTTTATAGTTTTTCAATGCTCTTCACCAGGATTCGTCATGTATCGACCCACTGCTTGTGCAATGTCTAGTCTTGAACAAATCATAAAACATTAAACTTCTCATTGCTGATGCTTTCGGTACTCGAGACATCTTATTCCTCTCTGCTTTATTACTAGAACACATACTTGAGGATAACTTGAAATTAATAGGAAGTGTGGTAGAAATTGGCTTACAATCTTGCATGTTAAAATGCTCGCAAGATTTTCTTTAAGTAATTCTTTTCCTGTTATTTCTATCTCGGTGAATTTGCATCCCTAGAATCTTGTTTACTGGTCTCAAGTCCTACATTTAAAACTCCATACCTAACTGTACATTTAATTTTTAGAATCAATCTTTATTGGGGCCTGCTACCCAACTGTGTCATCCACTTACAACAGCAAAATAATTAAATCATTATCTTCAAACCTCTTGTAATATGCACAATGGTCTAACTAAGTTTGTTGTATCCAATGCTCATGATGAAGGAATCAAATCACTTATATCAATACCTCGGCGCCTGTTTGAGACCATATAAAGAGAGTTGTTCAACCTACAAATCAAGTTCTCCTTGCCCTTTCAGGAAAACCTTCTGGTTAGAGTATATAAATTTCTTCTTCAAGTTCTTCATGAAAAAACACAGTTTTCACATCTAAATGTTCTAGATGTAAGTCAAATGTAGCACACATTGCCAACATTACTCTGACTGTTGTGAGTCAAACCATCGAAGAAAATATCTCGTTGAAATCAATGCTTTCTTTCTGAGCATATCCTTTCACTACCAATCTTGCACGATATCGCTCTACTTGGTCATTGCCATCACGCTTGATCTTGTAGATCTATTTATTTCCGATGGCATTTCTTCCACTTGGTAGTGGTACACGTTTCCATGTCTTATTCTTGTGTAAAGCTTCAATTTCTTCTTATATTGTTGTCATCCACAAAGCATCATTGGGATTGTTTAAAGCTTCATAGAAAGTTGATGGTTCTCCATTCCTCTGTTAGAAGATAGTGTGCAACATTAATCTTTGTAACATACTTTAAGTGTCATGCTGGCAGTCATCTCTTACTAGTTGATCGACGAACTTTTGAAGCTTCTGACTCGACTGGTATCTATTCCTCATACTCTGGTGTTACTTTAGAAGAATTTGAATTTTTTTTTTCCAGATTATTTTCAACATATACTGGTACAGTTTCTGCCTTTTCCTTTACAGTGCTATAATCCATATTTCTTCTTTACAATTGATCTTCTACAAAGATAACATCTTTGATAAGGACTATCTTGTGGGCGGTGGGATCCCACAGACGATACACCTTCATTCCATCAGTATACCCAAAGAAGATACATTTCCTAGATTTTGGATCTAGCTTTGTTCTTTCTTAAGCATTGTACATCATATACATAGGACATCCAAATGCTTGTAAATGAGAGTAATCAACTGACTTTCCTATCCACATCTTCGTTGGAATCTTCAACTCGATTGCTATGGGTGGCGACCAATTATCCACATAACAGGCAGTTTTGACTGCTTCTACCCAAAATGAGTTGAGTAGACAAACAGCACTCAACATAACTCTTATTCTTTCTGTAAGAGTATTATTTATTCCCTCCGCTACTCCATTTTGTTAAGGAAGTAAGCAAGAAACTCATCATCTATATACCCTCCACCATTATCTATTCTCAAGCACTTTATCTTTTTCCCAAATTCAAGTTAAACCGGCGCTTTTAATTTTTAAACACCGAAAATACATCTGACTGTTTATTAAGTACACCCAACTTTTCCTAGAATAATTATCAATAAAGGTCATCATGTATTTTGCACATCTTAGGGACATATCTAGCGATTCTCAAACATCAGAATGAACTAAGTCTGGAATATATTTACTTCTGGCATGAGATCTGCTGAATTTCAATCTATATTACTTACTTGTAACACAATGCTCGCAAAACAGTAAGTTCACTTATTTGAGCCCTAAAAGCAACTTTTGCTCAGAGAGAATCTTCAAACCTTGTTCCGACATGTGGCCAAGTTTGAGATGCTACATCATCACCAACTCTTCCTCATTTGACGCAACATATGCACCAATTTCTTGTAGTGTTTCCCCTTTAAGTATGAATATACTAGCACCGATCTTTTCTACCTTCATCAATACAAGCGCGCCTTTGACTATCTTAATGATTCCATTTTCAACATGAGTTTTGCACCCAATACCATCTATTTATCCCAAAGAGAATAGATTTTTCTTTGGGCTTGTGATATGTCATACTTCTCCAATTGTACGAACTGTACCATCAAATATTTTTATTTTAACAGTACCAATATCAGCGAACTCGAAGGCATGATCATCACCCATATAGATCCTCCTGAGATGGGTTCATATTTATAGAATCATTCTCTACAAGAGGTCATGTGTCAAGTAATTTCTAAGTTTATGAGGCATACATTATATAGTTATTTTTTGCCTTCTAAAACTATTGTTACCTCGTTGTATAAGACGTCACCATCATCTGAGGTACTTGTTACACACCCTTAAGCATTTGATGACTCAGGATCTTTACCCTCTCTTCTCTTTTGACTGTTCCAACACACTTTCTTAATATGTCATTTCTTGCCACAGTTGTAGCATTTGACATTCTTCTTACTTCTTGATTTTTATCTACTATAATTATGACTCCCACTGGGGCCATGTTCCATTGACCTCCCTCTGGTCAATTGTATAAATTATACCATCAAACATATTTATTTTGATAGTACCAATACCAACGATCTTCAAGGCATGATATATATATATATATATCCTCTTACGATAGGTTCATATTTGTGAAACCATTTTCTCTGAGAGGTCATGTGACAGATAGCTCCTAAATCTATGAGATAGACATTATATAGCTATTTTTTGCCTTCTAAAACCATTGTTGCCTCACTGTATAAGACGTCACCATCATTTGAGGTACTTGCTACACACTTCTTAGCATTTGATGACTCTGGATCTTTACATTCTCTTCTCTTCTGATTGTTCCAACACTCTTTCTTGACATGTCATTTTTTACCACAGTTTTAGCATTTGACATTCTTCTTACTTCTTAATTTTTATCTACCATGATTGTGAGTCCCACTGAGGCCACGTTCCCTTGATCTCCCTCTGGTAATCGATAGCACTTCCGTTTGCTGCGAACTTGCTTGCTTGTCTTTTTGTTCTTGCGTCGACTCTCTTTCTCTAATACAGAGGTTGCAACATCATTGAAGACTAGCTACTCGGTAAAGATATTATTCGTCAAGTTGATAATGAGTTGATCACACGAGTTAAGTAAACTTTAAAGTAGAAGCTCCACACATTCAGTTTCCTTTATTTTATGACCCAACGATATAAGTTATAAAAATAGAGTTTTCAGAGTGTTGATATGGTTGGTCACTGATGTAGTTCCGCCATTCGAATAGTCTAAAGTCTCCTCTTCAAGAAGATCTTGTTGTGCAATAAACCTTTACAACAAGAGATTATTCCCAATCTCTTAATCTAAGTGTATCTCAACTCTTACAATAACTCAAAACAAGAGAATACAAATTGTTTTTCTCTCACACAATATGTAAGATTACAAATCAATGCCCAATGTGTGAGTAGATAAAGAATGAATGTGTTTAATGCTCTTTGAAGATTGTATTCATGACTATAAGCTCAATGATAACGTTGTGATCAACCCTTATTTGAATTTGAATGAGCTTATTTATGGTTGGAGCTGAAAAATAGTCGTTACAGACTATCTGCCCGAAAACGGTTCACCGTTAACTATTAACGGTTAACCGTTTAAATTGGTCAAAGTTACCGTTGGGCCAAAATTTAAATAAACGATTTGCCGTTTAGGCTTACCCTTTCATCGTTAAATTCTAGAGACCTCCAAGATAAACGTCAGCTATTCGTTTTCACTAAACAGTTAAAGATTAGCACGAAATGACATTCTAAAATTTATCGGTTAGCCGTTTGTAATTAACGGTTCGACGTTTATTTACAGTAACCTGCAAAACACATTAGCCTTATCTGTTTTTCTTAACCGGTTAGAGCTTAAGCAATTTGTTACTCTCGAAATTTAATCGGTTAACCGTTTCAAAGTAAACGGTGAACCGTTTACTTCCAGAATCACAGTTTTAGCCAAAAATTACAGGAAGATTATACGGCTTTCTTTTATTAATGTAATAGCTCTAACATTTAATAAAAAAAAACATTGAAGTTTGTTATCATCAAAATCAATATTATGAACATATACATGTTAAAACTTCTCGCCTTTGTAACAGAACTTTCCTAAACATGTGCAAAACCACGCGATTACTTCACTCACACCACAATTCCCTACTTTGCACTGCCAAATTCTTGGATCGCTTCTACTGTTTCTCGTGAATAGTAACGTATACGTGAACAATACCCAAAGTGTGATTTGATAAAGGAATAAACAATTTTAGCTTAGAATAGATTAAATACACAATCATAAGCTTGATGATAATTGCAGAACATGTTTACAATTGTATTTTATGGTGCCTTTTATAGTTGGAGAAGAAAATTAGTCGTTATTCACTTTTAGTACATTCTCGGATTTCTATTAACTTCAGTCGATTTGCCATTCTGACTTGTGCTAAGTAATCGTTACGCTGAAATTTGAATTATCGAATCATCGTTTGAAGTTTTCAATTTACTGTTTAATTTCAAAGAGTTCATTAATCAAAGTTGGCTTGTCATTTTCGTGTAACAATTTACCGTTTAATTCCAAAAGCTCATCTATTCGAAGTCAGCTTGTCATTTGCTAATATCAGTTTTTGTCTTCAAATAAATTATTTTCTGGTATTTATCGATTAGTCGTCTTATTATAAATGGTAAACTGTTAATTTCCAGAAGCTGACAATAACTCAACCATACGTTATCGATTTGCCTTTTAAAACTTAATGGTTATCCATTTGTTTCTAGAACCTTAATCTTATCCAAAACATTATACAGCCTATGAAATCTAATCAATTTAAAGACTCGATCATTTTTAATCTTTTTTTTTATCATCAAAATCAATCTTATGTATATATTTATGTCAACAATTCTTAATTGAAAGCTGCCATAATCAACTATATCTAAAGAAAAAGTTGTTTCACTTCCAGTATCAGCCAGGTACAACTATGTAAAATCATGTTATAGATTTTAATAAGTTGGTAACTAAGTTGATAAACCTTAAAGAATTCATCAAGGATTAAGATAAATTTATTTCGCTTGTATCTTCCTTTTTAATTGAATATGATCAAAGTATTACTACGATACTTATAGAAAGGATAAAATTACTTTTGATAAAGTATGTGCTGCTTTGCACAATAATGAGATTCAAAAGAAAGACCAGAAGGAACATGAAAGTACTTCAACAGGAGAAACCTACACTGCAAGAGGTCATGCTCAAAATCAAAATCCCATTAAAAGGAGAAAATCTTGTTCAAAGGGTAAACTTGCTAAAGATGAATGTGCCTTTTGTCATGAAAAAGGGCACTGGAAGAAAAACTGCCCAAAGCTGAAAAAGAAAGAAAATGGTAAATCTACTTTAAATGCAGCTTTAGATGTCTGTGTTGTTAAATACAAAAATGACGAGTTACAATTCTTGCTGATCAATATTTTAAAATCTCACTCAAATGAGGGAATTTTGGAGTCGGGTTATACTAATCATATGTGTCCTAATAATGACTGGTTCTTTAATTTTGCAGAACAAAACGATGGTGTTGTTTAAATGGGCAACAATGACACCTTGCAAATAGTCAGGATATGATCAATCCACTAGAAGTGCCATGATAGATCTACAAGATTTTTAACATATATCTGGTATATAACAAATCTTAAGAAGAATCTCATCTCTTTGAGAGTCCTAGAATCTAAAGGTTTTACTGTGACTATACAAGATGGAGTTCTTAAAGTTTTTTCTAGTGCCCTAAGGTTGTGTTTGGTAGATTGGATTGTAGTGGACTGAACTGGTTTGTAATGGATTGTATTGTATTAGAATGTATTAAATAATACATTAACCTTTGTTTGGTGTAAGTATGGAATGTATTGTGTATTTTAATATTTTATATTATTATATTATATTAAACTATAATTTTTTAAATTTATTAATAGAAAATAAATTAATCACCGGCAGACACCATTGGCCACCACTGACCACCACCAGAAACTTTTTAACATTGTTTGTTTAGGTTATAACTAGAATCATTGGAATTCTCTTATTGAACTCTACACAACGGTACTAAAATCACCGAAAATGGACCTCCCCTTCATCGTAGATCGACAGTTAAAATTTTAAATTTCAAAACTTTAATTGTAGATCTACGACAAACGGTAGCTCCATTGCCGGAGATATTGATACGGTTATGTAGAGCTCATGATAATAATTCTATTAATACTAATAATAATGTCAAAAGATGCCGAAAAATAACAACGGCCGGCGGCCGGTGGTGGTCAAGTTGCCAGCCATTATTTAAATATTTATGTTTAATACATAATTAAAATAAATTAAAGAATTGAATTAAAAATTAAAAAAAGGTAAATGTGGCAAGACCTGCATAAACCCGGGGGTGGGCGGGTCTTTATAAGCCACCCAAACTTGATTTATTTATACATACCTTCACCTTCATTATCTGCGCCAAACTTGGTGCTGAAAATTTTGTACAATCCATACCCCCTCAAACTCGCGCGCCAAACATGCCCTAATGGTAATAAAAAGTATCAAGAAGAATAACTTGTACTATTTACAAGGTGATAAGATTATTAAGACAATAGCCACTGTTTCTAAAGAAAAAATGGATTTTGGGATTATCAGACTATAGAATGTGTTTGGGAGATCCAGATGAGAAAACTTTGCAGAACTTGGTAAAGCGGGGCTTGTTGAAAGGTGTCAAAATAGGCAAGCTAGAATTTTGCGAGCATTGTGTTTAGGGAAAGTAGTCAAAAGTAAAGTTTGGTCTAGCAATCCACGTTACTTAGGGTAATTTAGATAACATTCATTTAGACGTGTGGGGGCCAACAAGAACGTCATCTTTGGGAGCCATGCACTTTTTTTTCACTTTTGTCGATGACTTTTCTAGAAGAGTTTAGATATATGTAATAAAGACTAATAATGAAGTGTTGGATCGTTTTCTTAAGTGGAAGACAATGGTTGAGAATCCAATTTGTAAAAAGATCAAGCGACTTCAAACAAACAACAGTACAGAGTATGCCAATGATCCACTTGAGAAAGTATACCAAGTTAATGGCATCATCTAACACTTCACAATAAGAAAAAATTGCAATATAATAGGGTGGCTGAACGCATAAATCCAACTTTGATGGAGAAGGTTTGTTGTATGTTTTCTAATACTGGATTAGGCAAAGTGTTTCGGGCTGAGGCAGTGGTGTATGCAAGTCATCTCATCAACCGGTTACCATCTACTGCAATAGGAGACAAGAATCCCATGGAAGTCTAGTATGGAAAACTTGCTAACGATTATTTTAAATATTTTTTGTTCCACTACCTATTATCATGTAAAGGAGTCGAAGTTAAAACCAAAGGCTAAAAAAGCCCTGTTCATGGGAATTACCTGAGATATAAAGGAATATCGACTTTGATGTCTCGAAACAAAGAAGATAATTTTTAGCAAGGATGTCACTTTTGATGCATCTATCATGTTAAAAAAGATAACCAATGCAGGTACACAGTAGGTGGAGCAAATTCCACAACAGATGGAGTTTGATGCAACAAAGATAGTTTCAACAGATGAAAAATCTCCTATAACAGAACTTTGAAGAAATTCAAGAAGAAGAGGAGATTTCGATCCAAGAACCTCAACAGAAACAACAATTTTTTGTGGTTACAAGGACAAGAATCTTTTGTAGTTACAACAGCAACAAGAATCTATTGTGATCTCCCTCCTGTGTACATAAGCAATTTGCCCAACCACGTAAATTTTATATGTTATTTTGTTTCTCTTTTCTCTCTCATTTTTTGTTATTATCTCACATCGACATTTGACATGTTTCCACACAACACGTATCGTCAATTATTAGGTCGTCATGTGCATTTTTGTCAAAGCTAATTAATGATTGTTGATTAATATGTAATCAATTTTTTTTTATGAGTATCACTTGAGATATAAATTTTATATATCCTAACTATATAAACATAGCATTATTAGTATTATTATATTTTTTATTTATTGCAAATCTATGTTCATTTATTCAGCTTATGATTTTTGTTCGACATTATTTCATGAAAAAATATCGTCTAGAAAATGTCAAGAGCAGAATCCTACCTAATTGATTCTTTGACTCTTGATTGACCAAAATTACGATGGTTATCCTTGCATTTGTAGAACCTTACACGGAACTGACGCAAATATACGTCACCATTGACTTAAAATACAGCTATTACCAAATCAGAATTGTTTAATAATTTAAAGTGCATATCCACTGTTGTTCAGAATTCAAACATAATTACATAAAATCGTCAGTGTACTGTAATATACTGATGATGACTCCTAAATTTCTTATGACACTTTAAGATCTTATTGTCTTTTGAATAAATCCACTTTGAACGGTTGAATTTGCCTATTATCCCAGGCATTTGGAGCAATTAATAGGAGAATGAAATCAAACCAAATTCTGTGTAGTTCAAATGTACCTAACCCTACTTCCACTGAGAGGCATTGATTCCAATAACTCAGAGACTCAATTTACAATCTGTATTGCATTTGATTATTTTTCTTGAATAAATCAACTTTGAACGGTTGAATTTGCCTATTATCCCAGGCATTTGGAGCAATTAATAGGAGAATGAAATCAAACCAAATTCTGTGTAGTTCAAATGTACCTAACCTTACTTCCACTGAGAGGCATTGATTCCAATAACCCAGAGACTCAATTTATAATCTGTAATTGAAAGATCATATCAAGAAAAATAATCAAATACAATAACTATACTCGAACATGTCAAAAAAATGGGCTATCTAGATGGTCAACACCATCTTTCGTTGGAAAAGAAAACAAAAGAAGAATGGAGAATGAGGAGCCGGAATCTAGAAGCTGTAAATGTTTGAAGAAGAAATAAGAGGCACACGGCTTTGACAAAAGAAAGAAGGAAAAAATATATATATATAATTGATGAATAGTGCCAAAGCTTTCTCTATAAATAGAAACGAAGAGAATGAGCAAATTAATTTCATTCAGAAAGCAATTTAGGGAGTTGAGAGAGAGTTTAAGAGCTTGCATTTATAAGCTCTTGTTACAGTGATTGAGAGAGTTTGGGTGTATTGGGGTTTTAGGTAGTGAGCTAAAATACTACAATACTTGTAACTCCTTTTCACTAGTAAAATATTTCCTTCTGTCTTCGCCCGTGGATGTAGGCTAAAAGCCGAACCACGTAATTTCTGGTGTCCTCTATTGTGCTTGTTCTTTATTTTATTTCCAATTTCATTTTAGCTGCGGTCCTGCTTCACCCACCAATTTCCTAACAGTGGTATCAGAGCTATTGGTTGCATTTTTTGGAGTCAGGAACTGTTCACGTAAGGGGTACTATTCACATATACGGCACTATATACGTATACGATACTTTTCACGTATACGGTATTGTCCACGTGTACGGTACTATTCACGTATACTGTACTATTCACGTGAAACGGTGGGAGCGATCCAAGAATTTTGTGGTGCAAAGCAGGGAATAGTGGTGTGAGTAAAGCAACTGTGCGGTTTTGTACATGTCTAGGAAAGTTCTGTCACAAAGGCGATAAGAGCTTAAGGAGTCTGGGTTTTAAGTGGGACCATTGTGACCCCTCCAGTCTTTCCTGGGAACTTTCCTGGTGTACATTCTCACACATACTCACAACTATTCAAGGTGGTATACTAGCTTGTGTGCAGTATTTATCAACAAAATGGCGGCAAAGTATGAAATTGAGAAATTTAACGGAAATAATTTTTCGTTGTGGAAAATGAAGATGAAAGCTGTATTGAGGAAAAATAATTGCTTGGCAGCAATTGGAGAAAGGCCCATGGAGATAACTGATGACAAGTGGAACGAGGTAGATGGCAACGCCATTTCTGATCTACACTTGGCACTTGCGGATGGAGTATTATCCAGTGTGGCAGAGAAAAATACGGCGAAGGAAATATGGGATACTCTCACAAAATTGTACGAGGCCAAGTCATTACACAATAAAATCTTCTTGAAGAGGAAACTCTATACTCTTCGAATGGCGGAATCTACAATAGTGACTGACCACATCAACACCTTGAAGACTCTATTTTCACAACTCACAACGTTGGGTCATAATATAGAGGAAAATGAACGTGCAGAGCTTCTACTTCAAAGTCTACCAGATTCGTATGATCAACTCATCATCAACCTGACGAACAATAATCCAGCGGACAGTCTAGTTTTCGACGATGTTGCAGCCTCCGTATTAAATGAGGAGAGCAGGCGGAAAAACAAGGAAAATAGACAAGCAAGTTCGCAGCAAGCAGAAGCGCTATCGGTGACGAGAGGGAGATCAACGGAAAGTGGCCCCAGTGGGAGTCAAAATCATGGTAGATCAAAATCCAGAAGTAAGAAGAATGTTAAATGCTACAACTGTGGCAAGAAAGGGCACGTAAAAAAGGAGTGTTGGAGTAACCAGAAGAGAAGAGAGGGTAAAGAACCTGAGTCATCAAATGCTCAGGGGTGTGTAGCAAGTACCTTGGATGATGGTGAAATTCTCTATAGTGAGGCAACAACTGTTTCAGAAGGCAGAAAACGACTTTCTGATGTCTGGCTTATAGACTCAGGAGCTACCTGGCACATGACCTCTAGGAGAGAATGGTTCCACACATATGAACCTATCTCAGGAGGATCTATATATATGGGTAACGATCATGCCTTGGAGATCGCTGGTATTGGTACTATCAAAATAAAAATGTTTGATGGTACAATTCGCACAATTGGGGAAGTACGACATGTCAACGGCCTGAAGAAAAATCTATTGTCTTTGGGACAAATAGATAGTCATGGGTATAAAACTCATGTAGAGAATGGAATTATGAAGATCGTTAAAGGTGCGCTTGTATTGATGAAGGCAGAAAAGATCGGTGCTAATTTATTCATGCTTAAAGGAGAAACACTACAGGAGGCTGATGCGTGTGTCGCGTCAAATGGAGAAGAGTCAACGATGATGTGGCATCTCAAACTTGGTCACATGTCAGAACAAGGTTTGAAGATTCTCTCTGAGCAAAAATTGCTTCCAGGGCTCAAATCGGTAAGTTTACCATTTTGCGAGCATTGTGTTATAAGTAAGCAGCATAGATTAAAATTCAATAGATCTATTGCTAGAAGTAAATGCATTCTAGACTTGATTCATTCTGATGTTTGGGAATCACCGGATATATCTATGGGAGGTGCAAAGTACATGGTGACTTTCATTGATGATTATTCCAGAAGATGTTGGGTGTATTCAATTAAGAAAAAGTCAGATGTATTTCCTGTGTTTAAAGAATACAAAGCGCGGGTGGAACTTGAATCTGGTAAAAAGATCAAGTGCTTGAGGACGGATAATGGTGGAGAGTATACAGACGGTGAGTTTCTTGCTTTCTGTAAGCAAGAAGGTATTCAGAGGCAGTTCACGGTGGCATACACTCCTCAACAAAACGGAGTGGCAGAGCGGATGAACAGAACTCTTACAGAAAGAATAAGAGCTATGTTGAAGACTGCTGGTCTACCCAATTCATTCTGGGCAGAAGCAGCCAAAACTGCCTGTTATATAGTAAATCGGTCGCCATCTACAGCAATTGGGTTGAAGACGGCGATGGAGATGTGGACTGGAAAGCCAGCTGATTATTCCTACCTACATGCATTTGGATATCCTGGGTACGTGATGTACAATGCCCAAGAAAGAACAAAGCTGGATGCAAAATCTAGAAGATGTATCTTCTTGGGATATGCTGATGGAGTAAAGGGGTATCGTCTGTGGGACCCCACTGCCCACAAGATCGTCATCAGCAGAGATGTTATCTTTATAGAAGAGCAACTGCAAAGGAGAGATGAGGATGATAGCACTGTAAAAGAAAAGTCAGAGACTGTGCCGGTATATGTAGAAAATAATCCAGAAGATTCAGATTCTTCGGAAGCAGCACCAGAGCACGAGGAACAAGAACCAGTCGAGTCCGAGGCTCCAGAAGTTCGTCGGTCAACTCGTGAGAGACGACCGCCAACGTGGCACTCGGAGTATGTCACAGAGATCAACGTTGCATACTGTCTTCTAACAGAGGATGGAGAGCCTTCAACTTTCCATGAAGCTTTAAACAGCTCAGATGTTGCTTTGTGGATGACAGCAATGCAGGAAGAAATTGAAGCTCTACACAAAAACAAGACATGGGAACTTGTACCACTACCACGTGGAAGAAAAGCCATTGGAAACAAATGGGTCTACAAGATCAAACGTGATGGCAATGACCAAGTGGAACGGTATCGTGCGAGATTGGTGGTGAAAGGATATGCTCAGAAAGAAGGTATTGACTTCAACGAGATATTTTCGCCGGTGGTTCGACTCACAACAGTCAGAGTAGTCTTGGCGTTGTGTGCTACATTTGACTTACATCTTGAGCAGTTGGATGTGAAAACTGCATTTCTTCATGGAGAACTTGAAGAAGAAATATATATGCTCCAACCAGAAGGTTTTGCAGAAACAGGAAAGGAGAACTTGGTTTGCAGGTTGAACAAATCTCTATACGGTCTCAAACAGGCGCCGAGGTGTTGGTATAAGAGATTTGATTCCTTCATCATGAGCCTTGGGTACAACAGACTCAGTTTAGACCATTGTGCATAGTACAAGAGGTTTGAAGATAATGATTTCATCATTTTGCTGTTGTATGTGGATGACATGTTGGTAGCAGGTCCCAACAAAGATCGAGTCCAAGAATTGAAGGCACAGTTGGCTAGGGAGTTTGAAATGAAGGACTTGGGACCAGCAAACAAGATTCTAGGGATGCAAATTCACCGAGACAGAAATAACAGGAAGATTTGGCTTTCGCAGAAGAATTATTTGAAGAAAATCTTACGGCGCTTCAACATGCAAGATTGTAAGTCAATTTCTACCCCACTTCCTGTTAATTTCAAATTATCCTCAAGTATGTGTCTTAGCAATGAAGCAGAGAGGAAGGAGATGTCTCGAGTACCGTATGCATCAGCAGTGGGAAGTTTGATGTTCGCTATAATATGTACAAGACCAGACATTGCACAAGCAGTGGGAGTAGTTAGTCGATACATGGCGAATCCTGGTGGAGAGCATTGGATAGCTGTGAAGAGGATTCTGAGATACATCAGAGGAACCTCAAACGTTGCATTATGTTATGGAGGATCAGAGTTTACTGTCAGGGGCTATGTGGATTCAGATTTTGCAGGAGATCTTGATAAAAGGAAATCCACTACTGGTTATGTGTTTACACTTGCGGGAGCAGCTATAAGCTGGGTTTCGAAACTGCAGACCGTTGTGGCATTATCTACAACAGAAGCAGAGTACATGGCAGCTACACAAGCTTGCAAGGAAGCTATTTGGATACAAAGGTTATTGGAGGAGCTCGGGCACAAACAACAGAAAATTCATGTGTTTTGTGACAGTCAGAGTGCCTTGCACATTGCAAGGAATCCTGCCTTTCATTCCAGGACAAAGCACATAGGAGTTCAGTATCACTTCGTTCGAGAAGTAGTGGAAGATGGAAGTGTGGATTTACAGAAAATCCATACGAAGGAGAACCTAGCAGATGTTTTGACCAAGCCAATAAATACTGATAAGTTTGTCTGGAGTAGATCCTCTTGTGGCCTAGCAGCAACGTAGGCAACATGACTATGGCGAAGCAGAAAGGATGGTGTGGAGATTGATTGGTTCTTAATCTAATCTCCAAGTGGGAGAAATGTCAAAAAAATGGGCTATCTAGATGGTCAACACCATCTTTCGTTGGAAAAGAAAACAAAAGAAGAATGGAGAATGAGGAGCCGCAATCTAGAAGCTGTAAATGTTTGAAGAAGAAATAAGAGGCACACGGCTTTGACAAAAGAAAGAAGGAAAAAATATATATATATAATTGATGAATAGTGCCAAAGCTTTCTCTATAAATAGAAACGAAGAGAATGAGCAAATTAATTTCATTTAGAAAGCAATTTAGGGAGTTGAGAGAGAGTTTAAGAGCTTGCATTTATAAGCTCTTGTTACAGTGATTGAGAGAGTTTGGGTGTATTAGGGTTTTAGGTAGTGAGCTAAAATACTACAATACTTGTAACTCCTTTTCACTAGTAAAATATTTCCTTCTGTCTTCGCCCGTGGATGTAGGCTAAAAGCCGAACCACGTAATTTCTGGTGTCCTCTATTGTGCTTGTTCTTTATTTTATTTCCAATTTCATTTTAGCTGCGGTCCTGCTTCACCCACCAATTTCCTAACAGAACATTCATCTTAAATATTTGCTGCCATAATGTACAAAATTAGAAAGATCTTGATCAAGTTCTGGGAGGAAAATGACCAAAACGTCATCTTGTTTAGTAAAATTAACTACTTTCTTCTTATATTTTAAAATCTATCAAAGCCCTCTCAAATTACAATGTTAAAATACACTTTTTGGAGGGAATTCCTATTACTTTTCTAATAGAATCAGACAATTGAAAAAGAATGGACTTTATTAACACTAATTTCAACGAAATTAATGGATTTTGTTAAATATTTTTTTAATTTTGTAAAAAATATAGATGGCGATGAGAAACTCTATCCACTAAATACTTTTTTCTCATATTATTATTTGCACTCGCGTGGTTGTGGATGAATGTCAAAATAAACAAATTGACAGTTAATGGATACTATCAATGCTAGGAGAGTTCTGATGGATTTCAATTTTTTTTTCCCTTTAGATTGTCATGATCAGCACCTGCTATACTAAAATCCTATACCTTTCCAAATCTCAAATTTGCTGACTAGAGCAGTTAACTTTTCCCTCACGTATCTTCCCTTGTAGAGCTATATATATAGCTCACAGCCCCATTCATTTTTCTAGTCAAGAACTTAATTCGATTCGTCCTCAAAGCGTTTCAGTATCTACAAAATTCGCACGAAACTTAATCCACATTATTATTAATGGCTCGTTTAAGCTCTATCTTGTTTGTTTTCTTGGTTGTTTTAATTTTCATTTCACCATCTTTCGAATCAAGAGAGCTGTTGGGCGTAGAGATGAAGAAGAGTGTGATTCCAAGTGGCCCCCTAAAGAGACCAAGCTATGATGAAGGCCATTATGTGAAATCAATTCCTAATAGTGATCAAATTCTGAGGTCTGTTCCAAGTCCAGGAATCGGCCATGAAATGGTGCGGTCTGTTCCAAGCCCAGGAATCGGCCATGAAATGCTGAGGTCTGTTCCAAGTCCAGGAATCGGGCATGATTAAAAATATCATGTCTTTGCTACATGCCATTTATCATTATCTAGGGTCTGTTTTAGATCTTCATGTCAGCAGCCTAGGCAATAAATCCATTTTAAAGGTTAATGGTTTCTGCGTTGATAACGAGTAATTATGTACAACTTCTTTTTTCCCTTTTATTTCTGAATAATTATATCTTGGTCTCATGTTATGATGACTGATTTAACTTAATGAGCGACGTGTATGTTATTGTTATATATTATTTATTAGAAAAATCATATGTGTGCAATTATTTGTCTTTTTACAAATGGAATTATTCTGAACAAGGTTTTAATGGCAGCTGCAGTTGAGTCAATAAGTAATTTCTATTTATTTGACAAGTAAAATTTGAGTCATACAAAAAATTAATTTTAGATTGATATAAATTAATTATAATGATGTAACATTTTTGATAGATTGCGTCTTGCTACTCCTTTAATTGCTATCCCACAAAGGGATAAATAATAATTAGGATACTTTAGGATATTAATGATTCAGATGTTCTTTTGTTATATATCACATTGAGTAATAACAGCGATTCTCATTTGTATGATAGCCTTGAACTTATCCAATTAAATTGCTCACTACTTTTCTCCCCGAAATTTTGCATAAATACATTCTAGTCCAATACTTTCAAAACTCAACTAGTATCAGCTAAACTTTCAACAATAATTCCTTTCCCCCAAAAAAAAAAATCAATATTTTTATATCAACAATAATACTAGAGCCGCACAAACTCATTGTATAAATTATTTTGTACAAATTAATAATAGTATTTATTGGATAAGAAAAAGGATGAAAACAAATCATGTGAGTTGTGTTGCATTTTTATCTAACCAATAATGTCATGGGACGTCAATCACGTAGACTGCATTTTATTTTTTGTAAACATTTAAAAAGGCTAAGAATAATTTTTTAAAAAAAAGACAGAAAGGTAGGAAAAGTCTAAATTAATTTTTTAAATTTTAATATACTAACTCTCTCGAGATTTAAATTTGAATAACCAACTAAATAAAACTATTTGCAGACTAATTGGCCAAGTCCCTAAAAGGTTTAGAAAAAATATCTAAAAATTGAATACACTTAAATTTAACTAAATTTATGTTTTCTACACTTGAATGTAATATCTTAAAGGCACAATTTTTTTTTTAATTCGTATCCTCATAAATGTCATTAACAAGAGAAATTAAGGTTATAAATAAGGTATAAAACATGGTTTATTACGTAAATAAGTTTTATATGCATTGGATTAAGTTGGAAAACAAGAAAAGTATGTAAACAATTGAACATATCCAATGTTTACCATCTGAAAACTGAAAAGATACCACCTCTTATTTAATTACGAAGCATGTGACAAAATAGATAGAATAGCGGCGGGTGTTTTGAAACAATTGCTTTTTCATCACGCAAAACTTTTGCTTAAATAAATTACATGTGGATAATATTTTTATTTTAGATAAACAATTAAGGTCATGTTTGCTTGGGGGTAGAGGAGTTGGGAGAGGAAAAGAATTTGAATTCTTTTTCACTTTCTATTGTTTGGTTGGAACAAATTTAATGGAATTAAATTTCCATTGAAATTCAACTTCCATCAAATTGAAGAATTTGTATTCCTTACCAATGGGTAGGATTTCAAATTCCTCATCTATTAGAATACAAAAATTTCAAACTAAAGTTGGTTGGTGTGAGTGGTTCGGCACTCTTACTCCTTAAAAAAGGTCAGGAGTTCAAGCACCGCTCTCGTATAGAGTCACCACTTTGGCTAGCACTTTACCCCTTACGGGCCGACCCAATGCAAGTAGGGATTAGTTTGGGTTGTGGTACGGGCTTAAAGGTGTCTCCCACAGTTGGGGCTCACTCAGGACCACCTCGTGGTTCAGACAAAAAAAAATACAAAAATTTCAATATTATCCTCTAAATAAAATTAATTTTAAATAAGTTAAAGTGCAAATAATTTATAGTTATTTTCTTAAATTAATAGGATAACTTTTTTCAAAAAAGAAAAAAGCAGTAAATTGAATCACCGAAAAGTCACCAGAGACTTGCCGGAGTTTCGCTGAAATATCATCGGAGACATGTTTCACCATCAAAACCGGTACCAATGGAATCCTTATGAGCCGATCTACAACTCTATAGGGTTAGAAATGCTAATACACGTTGTTATTTATCTCAAATCTTGTTTAAATATTTGGAAAATTTTTAATTCTCATATTTTCGACCATATACTATATTTTTGCAAAATTAACACTTCCAATTAGTAAATTGTCCATTTTTTATCATTATTATCTAATTAATGTGATAAAAAAATGGTGGTCAACAGCGGTGGCCAACATATGTCAACGGTAGTCATAGGTGGCAGCGGCGACGATCAATTGTTGTCCAAGACCTGGTGCTGTAATTTAAAAATAAATTCTCTATTTAACTAGGTAATTTCAATAGGCTAATATATTATTGTTTTCAATAATTATAAATATTTAGAAACTAAATTGGATATATAACTAGTTATGCAATGTTACTTATTTTGATTATAAAGTAATAATGAATTAATTAAAAATATAATATAAAATTAAATATTTTCTTATTAATTTAATTCACAGTTTAATTATTTTTCTTTATTAACAATATTAACTTTAAAAATAATGGGTATATTTGTCCAAATAAAAAAATATGTAATTTCTTTTCCTTTCAAATTTAATGTGAAACTAAACAATAGCAATTAATATTTGCACTCCTCTCCTCTCATTACCTCTCCACTCCTCTCTTTTTTTCTCATGTCCTTTCCTCCCCTTTCTTGAAACCAAACACCACCTTAAAGAACGAAGTAGAACCAGTTGAGATATGATTATTTTTACTTTTTAAAACTTAAAATAATTACTTTGAATAAAAATTATTTTAAAAAATATTTAAAAGTCTATGGAATTTGTTGGAGTCGAAGGAGTTTGTGGGGAGCTTGATTGTATGTTTAATGGTTTTGGAATTGAAATTAAGGGAAAGGATAATTCCACTCGTAAAATTTAAAAATATGTTATGGAGACCCCAAGTTTTAGATAAATGACACCAAAATCTCTTTATTATCTTAATACCCCTTTTATATAGTAACTAAAAAATAGACTTTAAAATATTTAATGAATAGAAATATAATTTAAATGGTTTAATTTGTCTAATAGATTGATCATATTAGAATTTTTTTAATATATGAACTAATTTTTAAATATAAATTATTATATTTATTTTAATAATATATTTTATCTATTGAAAATTTTAAAATAAGTCTTTGAGTTAAATTGATTTTACAATTAATAAAATATGTCTTATGTTTTAATAATATTAAAATTATTTTATATAATATTAAAAATAATTTATATATTTATATATTTATTTTAATATTATGTTTCTATTTATTATAAAATTTAGTTTGATATAATTTAAGATTGTAAAGTAGTAAAATATTTTTTAAAATTGTGAAATTATTTTAAAATTCCTATGCCATTACATTTATTTTAATATTATATTTCTATTGATTATAAAGAATTGGATTTAATTTTTTTGAGTTTATAGAATCAAATGATATTATAGTCAAAAAAGGATTTTGGTAGTCCCTATTAAAAATTTGGGGATCTACATCACCATTTCCTCTAATCTTGAGAATGTAAATGTCATTTTCCTTTGGAACAATTAATTTTTTAAGATGAAAATTGTCAACTGGCGCTCTAGCTCAGAGTTGTCCAATTCTTATATACTTAATCCAAGTTCAATTCACATACAGACCCATCTTTTTTAGTGGTTCTTGTCACATGGTAAGGTAATGAGGTGCTACTAGTGCATGTGAGTTTGGTTTTGATACTATATAGAAGTCAACGGCCTAACTCAACCTAAAAGTTAGCTTATGAGTTGAAGGTTGTACAAGTCTTATATGTTTAACTAAGTTCAATACTCAGCCAATGTGAGATATTTTCCCCAACAAAACTGCCATCAATTTAACAAGTTTCTAGAGATGAAATAGGTAAAAGAGGGGAAGAAAACGACTAACACTATTTTGTTAATGACTAAATGCAAGGATTGAAGCTGACCAGTCAGCTGAACTAATCAGTTTGTTAAAAATTCAATCAGTACAACAGAATTTGACACAATTCAAGCAAAAAAAGTGGCTTCTACTCAAAAGCATGTAAGATTGACAAGGAAGGCCAATCAGAGATCTATAGAACCCATGCACCTAGATGAAGCTCATCCGTATAACTTAGCCTTGAGTATAATTTAAGGGACAACGATTCGGTGCGAAGCACTAAATCAACAGTTGTCAAGTAACAGTGTTGAAAAAAAAAAAGCATTGAATCATCTATAATTCATTTCAGAAAGAGAAGTGTGTCAAATTCAGTAGAGGAAAAATTTTACACCCACGAGCGCAAACGAAAACATCTTATAATGGTTTTAGGCTCTGTTTGTTATTATGGTATTGTGACTGAAAGTCACGATATCGTTAAAGTAGAAGTTTCGTTGTGAAATAAAAGTTGAAAGTAATTATTTTAATAAAATAATAATCAATTGTGGTGCGAAGTACCTTAAATTTCAAAACTATGCCTACATTTGCAAGGCTCAAATACCAAATAATTATCACACAAAAATACCAAACGGAACTTTAAGCAATTTGTGCAGTGCAATTGTCAGATATTTATAGTCAAATAAGATATATATGTAGCTCCATAATCTAATGAAACAAATTAAATCAATGAAAAGGGCAGCCTCCTAACTGAACTATTAGGTGTCTTATCGAGTCCTTATTTCTTTCCTCCAAATTTTAAATTTCTTAAGTATTTGAGTAACCTATAGGAGAAGCTTATCCCAAAAAAAAAAACTTATTTGAGTAACTATTTTAAATAAAGCAAATAGTCTAGACCACGATTGCTACGAAACTCAGACTCCAAAAAGGTCTTTATATGGAAGATCACTATCTTTGTTATTGAGCAACTCCTCAAACTAAACATCACTGTCCTCCACTTTGTATTAACGCTTTAGACAACTGTTCAAGTGCTCTTGTCACATTTCACAGTCAAAAGCAAAGAGAGAGCTCCAAAAATGCAAGAAATTAATCACCGAAACAGAAGCATCCTGACTCGTGACTATATATTTATAAAGACAAGTAATATTATTTGTCTTTAGATTCACCTAAGTGTCTTTTACTCAAAATGCATCTGCATACGTAAGGAAGTTAAAAGCTTGCAAGCAATTAGGCTTGTAATTGCTAGTGACGTGAAATGCACACTCGTCTCCAGATAAATGTGATATATGCCTAAAATATAATGTTTGACTGTAAAGGGGAAGCAAACGCAAGAATGGTGGTGTTGCGTTATCCTCATAAGCAGTGGGAAAATCAGGATTCTGGTTTGAGGGGGGTCATTGCGAACATCATGAAGAGTAGA
>NW_006262339.1:32025887-32122658 GCF_000493195.1 Citrus x clementina | reverse complement strand
CATGAATTTTTTATTACTCTAAATTAGTGTTTTAGTCCATTTATATATTTTTCAACTGCCAGATTGTCTATTACAAAAAAACTAAATTGTCCTAAAAAATTATATTGGTTGTTTAACATTGCTTTAAGATCAAAGGAGGTTCTTGTGTTTAAAACGTGTATAAAAGAGAAAAAGTATTTATTTCGGCAAAGAAAAAAAGGGTTTGGTCATTATTTCTATTGTAAAGAAGAAGAAAATTATTAAGCAATATATATAGAGGAAGGCTCCAAACAAATACTTGCTATTATGTCAGGTCTGAATTCGTCATGTTCCATTATAACAAATCGGTTAATTATTTTTAGAAATTTGACAACCAAGTCACCGACTGAGAATCGATGGTGGAAATTTTAGTTACCCTTTTGAAATTAAGCTGAGTCGGCCCCCCGCCATGCCAAATGCCACAATTTATAATCAATTGATAACGTTGAGTGGTTAAATACCAACTTCTAAAAGCAAAAATACAAAGGAAAACAAGAACCAATGATATATAGTTACTGTTCGAGTCTTTCATTTGTACGGTTATTAACCATTAAGAAACTTGACTTGCTTCAAGAAGCACCAAATATGTTATGCAATGTAGCACAGTAAAAACACAAAATCATTCTTGGCCTTGATGGATTTGGTCAAAAGAAAACATTAGAGAGATTGAGGATATATATAAGACAATCAACTAATAATTTCTAAATGGGAAACTCGATCAGAAACCGATACAATTCCAAATGTTATTCTGAATAATATAACAACTGTCGATCGATTGTGGTCAAAATTGTCTTTTTGAATAAGGCTGAATTGAACTTGATATTTGGAAATACATGAACAATATAATTACAAATCGCGTGAATAGAAGCGGCCGGCAGCCTAATTAATTAATTGGTCTTCTTTATGTACTTTACAAAAGCACTTCCAAGCTCAAATCCAATATCAAGCAGCAGGCTTGAGCAAAAGCACTTCCAAGCTTTGACAAAACATATATGCTTTTAATTGTACTATTTGAAATAGCTGATAATATGACTAAGCCAACTCGATCTACATGTGTTTATCATTATAACTATGAGTTACATATATTATTGTCATATATATACCATATATAAATAGGCCATCATTGAAGCCTAGCTAGCTATACATAGATTCTAAATATGGTTCGTGTCAATTATATATTGACCAGTTTCATCTTTGTTTTACTATGCAGTGTTGCACCTTTGGAAGCCCGAAAACTCACAAGCCTAGAGAAGGAGTTTGATCATCAGCTTATTCCTTCTTCGAAAAACAGCTTTCAATTAAGTGTTTTTGGAGGAGGCATCACTTCAACTCCTATTTCAAGCGATATTTATGGTCATGCCATGGCTAAAACTAATGATCATCGAATTTTAGTAGAATCTGTGCCAAGTCCTGGAATTGGGCATTAGCCACTGTTACTTTCATCCCATTGTCCGCTATGTTGCTTTAATTATTCGTTGTATTCTTTTATAACTGATCTCTCATTTTTTTTTAATTAATTATTCTTGAAAAGCAGTAAAACACAATTAATATCATTTTGTAATGACTGAGCAAAGAAAAATTAATTAATTTTTTTAATGTTTCTTCTTTATTTTTTACCACTAATCTCTTGTTCTCTTTCGATTCCCTCTAATAAGATCTTGAGGTCCACAAAGCATTTGCGCGGCTCCCTGTTTTAATAAGATCATTCAATAAAAGTTATAGATTGCTTTTTTAATGCTTTTCTCGTGATTTTAATTATTTCTAATATAATTAATTAAAAATCTATACTAATAAATTTGTATTGAATGTATATAAAAGAGATATAATAGCGTATGTATATCATCACTCATCGATATGATGTGTTTGGCCTCCACTAACTAAAGAGTTTTGCATATTCATCAACAACGAGCATTATGTACACCGTACATCTGCAGCAGCCTATCAATTTGTAAAGCCGTTTACGCAATCGACATAATTGCATTTCCAAAAGCAATACTATACATGACTATTGAGTATTAAAAGTGCTTTTCATAAATAGTCGATCCATTGAACATGAAATCCCCTCATCAACTCCAAACAGTGCCTAGATTTGACATGGTCGCTTATAACTTTATGCACATGTGACCCATCAAATACTTTTTGACGCAAACCACTTCCAAATCGCTTGGTGAGCAGCGGCAGAACAAGCCCAGCTTTAGCACCAGGTGAATTAGGCCGTCACAAACATCATTAAAAAAACTCTTCAAATGAAATTTTACTTATTATTTAAAGAGGCACATAAATAAAAAATGTTCTAAAAAACTCTTTAATTGAAATTCTTCATATATTGAAGAGAGAGAAGGACAATCTTATTTGAAAAATTTCACTTAAATAGTCTTTTTGAATCTTCAATTTAATATTATATTATATTTTATATTCTCATTCTTGAAGAGAGAGATGTGTTACAATTGTTATTATCTTAGTGGAGAAAAAAAGTTTGATTAAAATAATATAAATTTATTTTCATTTGAATAGTCTTTTGAGATATAACTAATTTTTTTACTCTTCTATTTGCCATATAAATAAGCAAATAAGTATTTGAAAAGTTAAATTATGAGAGTCTTTTAGTTATACTCTTAGGGCCCTCCATGTAGGAAGGCCATAAATTTTAAGTATCTACATATTAATATAATAGGGTCCGCCTATGTTGCAACAGTTGCAACATACAACAACTTTTGTCATTTTGTGTTTGATTACACCACACTACTTTATATTTTCTGCAAAATTCAATAGCCACTAAACGTAACAAACTTTTACATATAAGTCCATTTTTGGAATAAAATGACATTTGAAAAGAATTTTAATTTATTATTATTATTATTATTAATATCATTATTATTATATAAGATTATTTCTATTAAATTTTATTATTTTTATTTATTTTAATTATTATTATTTATGATTATTACTGTCATTATTATTATTAAAATTTATTTCTTTTATTATTTTAATTGTTATTATACTGTAATTAATTCATTAATATTAATATTTATCTTGTTATTATTAAAATTATTTTTATTAAAATATATTAACTTTATTATTTTTATTATTATTAATTATTGTTGTTATTACTATTATTATTAAAACTTATTAATAATTTTTATTATTATCATTATTAATATTATTATTTCAGTTAATTTTGTTGTTATTATTGTTATTGTTAAATTTTTTAATTTTTTGTTTTAATTAACATTATTGTCATAATTATTATTTTTAGTTTTATTATTATTATTGTTTAATTATAATATATACAAATAATATTAGGGACACAATTAACAAATGGCATTTTAATAACTTATAATAGTCTATTCCAATTATAAAATAAAGTAAACACATAAATGAGAATGTTGTTCATTCCGATTCCTATTCCTATAGCTCAAGTAAATAACTTATTTTAATTCAAATTCCTTATTACAATTCTAGCTCATTTCAATTCTTATTTAATAAACGCACCATTAGAATGTATTTAGAACATAATATTGTATATTGTTATAATATTATTCACATTAATTTATTACTTACCTATGTTTGGAAGTTTTAAAAGTTAGATTGTAGCCAATTATATAATTCACTACAGTGTGCTAACTTTTGTCTTAATTGAAACATTAAATATATTTAAATTATATTTTTTATTTTTACTATGATAATTATAATATTAAAAATATATTATATTATATTTATATATTAATAATTAATATAAAAATAATAATTAATATATAATTATTAATAAATTTAAATAATGAGAGTAGATCTAGAAATGATAGTAATAATTAATAAATTACAAAATATTTATGAATTTGTGGAATAAATAAACGAGTATTAAACCATGCATTGTAATTACCTAATATTAATAATAAAAGTCTTCTTAAATTTCATACTTATTCTTTATTCATATCATTTAACAACTAATCTAATAAATAAAATAATAATAATTATATTTTTTCCTGGCATTTCACAACATAAGAGGGATTGCAATGAAAAAAACCAAAATAAATATACCCTGCGCGTTGGATTTGCTTTTACCATTCTTGCCCTTGGATCCAATGGTTAAATTACAAAATGACAAAAGTAGTGGTATGTTGCAACTGTTGCAACATAGGCGGCTCCAATATAATAATAACAATTATGTTGAGATTCTAATTTTTTAAAGTTATGCTTATATTTTAGGAAAGCCTAATTTTTAGGCATCGCCTTAATTATGCTGAGATTCTAATTTTAAGTTATGCTTATATTTTAGGAAAGCTTAATTTTTAGGCATCGCCTTATTATTACTCATGTTCATAATCATCTCTATATATGATAATCTTAAAAGTATTTTTTTTTAACAAAAGTACGAATTTTATGGTATAATAATGATTTTAACCTGTTGAAACTATATTTTGTCAATAATTATAAGAAAACAATTCAATACTTTCCCTTTAGAAGAAATAATTACTCCATTGAAACTACTAATGTTAGATTTTAAAATTTTAAGTCTTCTATTAGCTTTATTGAAAACATCAAAACTAATAGATATTGAATTAAGGATATTTAGCTAAAAAAGTTTTTGCTCTAGTATGTACAAAAAAAAAATTCTTCTGATCTTCTCTACAAAATTCATTGCCATCATCTGACATCTAACCGGAAAAACTAGGATTTTGGTTCGGTGGAGGTCGTAATACAAAAAATCATAAAGTTAGCGCATAACTGATAAGGCCAACAATACTACTATGGGGACTATTAAGTCTATTACGCATAAATTATAAACTTAGTAGACTACAACACAAAACCTCTGTACATATCTATGAATCTGGGCAGGCCTAAACTTAAAATACATATAGAAGTTCGTAAATTTTCAATTAAAATTTTTCTTTTTTTATTTTGCTCGAATGGCCGTACATAATTCCGTCCCTGTATTGGTCACATCTCCCGCCTAATTCTTGAGGTTTTCCAGTCTTCTTCTCTATATTATGGAAGTTGATTTGTTTCCAATTATTTGAAAGATTACTTAGTCCATCTGGGCCTAACCATCCCAACTATGCCATTAAACAGTTGGTTTAGAAGGTTCTAGTAAATTATTGATTATAAATATCAGTAGATTATTATAAAATAACTGGCAAAAAAGATAATTATGGCTGACAGTAGACTTAATAGTTGCATTATAATTGTTTGTTGTTTAAGTACCTGCCTTCTGTTTGTCTTAATTTTTTTTACCATTCTGCTTTAAAATCGGTGGCCAGCCAAAAAGATGCAGTTTCTCTACTAGTACAAACTTTAAAGACATACGTTAACAACAAAATCTTAATAAAACGGTTTTTTTTTAAAAAAAAAAAAAAGACAATTATTAACTAATATGTCAACTTCTATTGAGTCAAAATAAGAAAATGTCAAATAATTCCATCAGTTTTAGTCGCAGCCATTATTGATCAGTTTGCAGTTTGCTTTCTCTATCCCATTATATATGTTTTGCTCATCGTTTTCAATAATTTAGCAGACTTAATACATGCATGAAAATGCTGGGAAAATATACCTGCAGACAGCTGCTGGTTCAAATGTACCTAACCCACATTTACATTCACAAGATATACTGTTTATTGTCCTCTATAAATACTTATGTACTCACATTTGTGAAGTAACTTGCGGCATAAATAAATCAGTACTAGTCATCCTCTACAAGATCTCATTTTCTTTCCTAAGCATTATTTTGAAAATATGGTCTCTCTGAGCAAAATTGCATCTGTCTTTGTGCTTGTTATTGTTATGTTTTATGTACCATCTTGTGCAGGTAGAAAAATCTTGAGCATGGAGGCAATGAAGGTTCCTGTTTTAAAGGGCAAAACGACACCGATTTCTTTTGGTAGACGATTTGGTTATGAAATGGCTAATACTATGGGAATTCCCGAGGCTGCAGGTGACCACCGAATTTTGCAGCAGTCAAATCCAAGCCCTTCCATCGGCAACTAGACTCAACATTAATTTAGTACTCCTACAAAAAATAAAATAATGAATGTTTGTTTAATAATTAGAATGTGTTATTTTTCATTTTACTCCCTCCAAATTGCTGAAAAAGTTTAATCAGGTGTCGAATTTATAGTTCTATTGCATTATATATGCAACATCTTCTTCTTGTTACTTGTAACATTGCTCATATATATGTTGTTAGTTGTTTTAACTTCTATTTTTGACCATGGTGTTACATTGTTAAGATTAATTAGGAGCCAATAAGCCTAACATAAATGTTGTGTGCTAATCAACATGTTAGCTTCATATTCATGTTAGTTAAAGTTTCCAAAAGTGTTTGGCAAATCAGAAAATGAGACAAGATGAAGGAAAGAACATAGAGCAACTAAGAGTTGAATTTGGTGAATAAAACTGAATCACACTTCTTTTAGCTGATTATAATTGTATTTATACAAGATTCTTGAATATTCCAGAATCAATATGGATGAGTAAAGCATTCGTGAGCTGAGCAGCATGTACTAACAAACTACTAATAGTATAACTAATTTATACTAGCTCAGCTGGGGATGCCAATTTAAAGGCTTGGGTCGAAATTTTTCAAGCTCAGGACCAGACCCAAATTATTGACAGCAGTCCCAAACCTTCCAAAAATTCGTTCATACTTAGACGGGCCGGGCTTGGGTCTAAAGCCTACGCTTAGATAATTTTTTTTAATAGAGTTTAAAATAGAAAAAAATAAATGAACACTTAAATTAAAGATGATTAATTGATTATACTATATATAATAGACTAATAATTAAATACACAAAATATAAAAATTATATTTATAAAATATAAAGTCCAGGCTCTTTTTCCATAAACTCATATCTAAGCTAATCTATTATGAGTTTTTAAATTTTCAGCCCATGACCAACCCATTCGCTACTGACTGAGCCTAAAACCCGCAGGCCTAGACGGGTCCTTTACAAGTCGGGTCAAACCCAAACTTTTTTGCCATCTCTAAACTCAGCTGACATGTCAATAACTCTAATTAACTAGCATAACAAATTGAAATAGTAACTAATCATTTTTAACTATCTTAACAATGTTGAATCAACATAGAAAAGTAATAAGTAAATCCTATTTCTATGGGTGCTGCCGAAAAATAACCTTATGAAAGTGAAATGGCCAAATAGAAATTGGCTTATCTTTACTTTGGACTTTCCTCGATATTTCCAACTCCTCTACTCTCCAGGTATCAATGACACGTTAGTGTCAATTTTTGATAAAAATAGATTTGAGGTGATTGATGAAATGCCTCACTGACAAAGACTGCGAGAAAAGTGATATTGATGCATTAATAACTAGTGAGATTAACAAACTTCTTCCTTTTCAAGTTTTCTCTGAAGTCCTTGTGATTTTTTTCTTACCTACTGGTTGGGTTTAAAGAGTATTAAAAATACATATTGTTTTTTTTTTTTTTCTAGTTGTGGTGGTTGTTATAAATTGAATAGCAATTAATAGCGAGCTGGTGTGAATTAAAATAGAGCTTGCTTGAGTTTCTTCAAAGATTAAAGCCGTATGGAAATTACTCAAAATCAGTATATTTTCTACAAAATCTTAAATTTCTATTTCTACTATAATTATTTAATCATGTTTCTCCATAACAATTAACAAAGAATTGAAATTTACCTGCAATCCTCTCTCAACAAAATATTCATTTTAAAAGATAAAATTTCGTCACATGTGTTACTCATGATTGAATTAAGAAGACTTTTTTTTCAGTCGATCTCTTTCTCTCGCATAATGGGAAAGGCATCTCTTTCTTTTTTATATTAGGTTACAACAATCACGAAAAAATAAAAAGATCAAAATTCCCTCAAGAGAATTGGGGTATTACCGTGCTTACGTAGATGCTGAGTGGACTTAATTCCATTTTCACATGATTTTAGTAATATTATTGCTGGTTGGTGTGTTTATTAGAAAGATATGCACAAGTCATTTTCATATTTTCATATTGTATCAGCCCCATTTTTTACTGAAATTTGTGCAATTTTGCTGTCAAAGTCACAATGGTGGATCAGATTCAACATCCTTCTGTCGTGCAGAAGGTGGTTGGACGACTCCTTCATTCCAGTCTTTCCAAAAACATCCAGGTTTCTGATGGGGCTTTCCAAAGGCCAACGTTGTACCAAAGACGTGCTGCATATGGGAAATACTCCAATGCTGCACTCAGATATCCCAAAGTCGGTGCGGCTACTATTTTGTCGTCAACTGCCTCCACTATTTGCATTCAAGCCCCTGCAGAGAACGACCAGGGCATCTTCGCTAATGATTTCTGTTATGGTAGCTTTTCTGCTGCCAGCGTCAGATTAGTTGTTCTTCCAGTTGCTTCCTTAGAGCATCTTAAGCTTTTGCTTCAAAACCAAGATGAGATGATCATGAATGGCCGGCTATCTGAACCCTTCAAGAGCTGTTATGATTTCTTGAATCGTAAAATTAAGGATGAGGGTTTTGCTTCTTTGTGGAAAGGAAAAACTGCTAATTTCATCCGTTGCTTAACCGCTCAGGTTATCATTGTTACATGTTTTTTTGAGTACTTATTTTTCTATAAAATGTAAGTTTCCTCATTCATTTGACGTCGCATTTATTCAAATTTTGTATCGGGACCTGAACTTCGCATTCAAGGATTAGTTGAAGTCTTTTCAACTTCAAGAAAGGCAAGGATGGTCACTGGAAATGGCTAACTGGTAACTTGGCACAAGGAGGTGCTGCTGGTGCGTCATACCCTTTTGGCCAATGATGACAAGGCTGCCAAGGAAGAGTGAGGCAATTCAATGGTCTGCTTGATTTCTACGGAAAGAAATTTAAATCTGATGGTATTTTTGGGCTTCACTGTGGTTTCAGCATTTCATGCGTTGGAATCATTATGTACCCTGGACTTTACTTTGGAACGTATGATTCTCTGAAGCCCCAGGTCAGTAACTTAATTTGATTTGTTTTGTTTCATAGTTTATGATGATTATTTGATAGATAGTAGGGTTTATCCGTATACATTAAATATTATTATTGCTTGTGTATTGACATTCGTTATCAATCATGGTAACAGTGCTGCAATGTTTTATTTTTGAAATTCATGTGTTGCCTCTCTAACTTACTAATTGCTTAGAAGGCTATGTTCATTGTCTGCAAATACCTTCATGTCATGAGTTCCAGTTGTCAAACCTATTTTTTGTTCTGTTTGTTTTTGCAATCATTTTCCCAAAAATACTAAATGTTTAGAATTGGACATTGATACACATGCTCACAGATGAGGAGTGAGTGAAGTTTGATTTTCCTTGTTCATTACTAATTCTTAGTTGAAATGTCTAGATTTCTTGATCTTGTTCTCTGCTTGTTTGTAATTAGAAGTAAATTTGTTTGCTGATCAACGGTTTCAGATTTTGATAATATTTTAGTGTAAAATAAGTGAGATATAATTCCATGGTGGGGGCTTTCTAAGCATTTATACTGTTTTGATGAACATAAATATTCAACGCAGTTATTTCATCTTCCTGACATCTCTTTTGCTGTTGGTTATTTCAGTTTAGTGACATTTGCTAGCTACTTTGCTACCCATTTTCCTAGTTGCTTTACCTTTGCCTACCTCATCAAGTTAGGTGCCTATCTTGCTTCCTATCCATTTGACACCGTCCATAGAAGAATGATGATGACATCTGGTGAAGGAGTCAAGTACGAGAGCTCACTTGATGCATTCGCTATAATCCTGAAATACGGAGGTGTCAAGTCTCTCTTCAAGGGTGCTTCAGCCCCTGAGCCTGCTTGGATTGGTGCTGCTCTTCTTGTCATCTACGACAAATATAAGTTGTGGGGGTTCGGGAAGGAATGTAGTTCTTGCGATCTTGAGGGATATACTGATTGAATTCAAGAGAACAAGAACAATGTTTCTACCCAGTTAGATCTGACTTGATATTGGTTTAGCATCCCTTAAAATATGACAGGTCTCGAGAGATTTTAGTACTATGGTATCAGAGTCAAGGTGGTCGTTCCTTTGAACGCTAGCTGTAGCTGGTCAATTTGATAGTCTCGATCTCTTTGAATTCACATTCTTTCTCATCTCATCTCGCTATTATAGTGCTTAATACCGTTAACATCTCTTTAGTCCTTTCCCGAAGCTATCTGAGTATTGGTAACTAAAAACGATAAAATTAAATGCTTCTTACAATCAACTCACATACAGCTTGAGGAAAAGTGCATGAGTTACCTTTTTGATTCTTTTAAGTTTGAATATGCACATTTCAGCTGCAAAAGGTACCAAGTTATTTAGCTAATGAAACAACCAAAATGCGCAAATCAAGTGTTGATCCTGTGTTTGGGCAGCTGGTCAATATGGATCATGGAGCTACTTAATATTTTTGGTTGCAATTATTTCCTATTGATAAAAGAATACAATACAATCTTATCTGCACAATTCATCTTGGTCCTGATAGTGTTGCTGCTGTGATAGGAGATGAACGAATTGGAACGACTTCTTGGGGTGTCTCCTCTTCAACTGCAAAGCTTAAGAAACCATAGTCAGTAACAGGTTCCAATTTTGTTAAGCCCTGTAAGACCGTGACCAACATTGATGTAGAAGGCCTTCTATGCAAATTCTTTTGTAAGCAAGAAATGGCAATCTGGATCATCTTCACAGCATCATCTCTGTGACTTTGCATATCCTCGCTTTTTTTATCAACTAGATCACAAAGTCGGTCCGCTTCTGCCTTGACCTTCAGCGTATCCACTAAATAATCACCACCGTTAGGATTTGAACTTCTCCTCCCACAAATGATCTCTAAGATCACAACTCCAAAGCTGTAAATATCAATCTTTGCAGTGATACTGTTTCCTCTCGTTAACTCCGGAGCCATGTACCCTGGAGTGCCCTTTGGCATTGTTGACACATGAGATTGATCCTGAGCAATCAATCTGGCTAATCCGAAATCAGCAATCTTGACATTCAAATCTCTATCCAGGAGGATATTTTGAGGTTTGATGTCAAAGTGAATGATTTTTGGATTACAGTAGTCATGCAAATACTCTAGTCCCCGGGATATCTGAAAAATAATTTTCTTTCTTATGTCCCAAGAAAGAGTTTGAATTCGGTCTTTGTGATAAATCCATTTATCAAGTGACCCATTGCACATGTACTCATAAACTAGAAATCTGTTTGATCTTTCAGCACAATAGCCAACTAGTCTTACCAGATTGAAATGGTGAATATTGCCTATTGTCTCAACCTCAGACAAAAATTCTTTCTTGCCTCGGTTCTCACCAGGATGTAAGCGTTTCACTGCAACTTTAGTGCCATCATTAAGCAACCCTTCAAAAACAGATCCGGATCCTCCTCGACCAAGCCTAATCTGAAAGTCCCTTGTAGCAGATTTCATAGCTTTGGATGAAAATTTCACCAAATGGTTGGCTACATGAACTGAAGATTCATCAGTGGACTTGTCTCTCCTTTTGCCTTCCCGCCATCTCTTGTACAAATAAATACTTGCTCCGATAACCAAGAGTAAAAAGGCAGAAACAGACAATAGCAACATGAAAAGCAGAGAAAGTTTATTTTGATCCGATGGCAATTGTACCTTGATGAATGTTATGTCATTATAACCAGAAATCACTTTGGTACTATTCCTCAGAGTATAAATTTCAGTCGGTAAAGAACAATTGCCAGTTGAGAGACTTCCTTGGTACCGAAACAAGGCAGCTTTGCAAGAACAATTGCCCAGGCAGGCCCTTTGGCAGCCCTCTGCATCTATATTGATCAGATGAGGGACAAAGTCGAAGTAAGTAACATTTTCAAGCTTCAAAAATCTTTGAAGATGCTTGAATTGGCAAGACAAATGAGTAACTTCGGCACAGGAAAAGCCGTTCTCACTATCATTTGACTGCTTGAAATAACTTGAACTTCCAGGACAAGTGCATTCACCATTAGAGCAGACCCCATAATTGCCACATTTAGTGGGGTAAATACAGTCCCCATAATGTTCATCTCTTGAGAGATCAGCATTGTCTGAGTACCCATTATCAAGCTGATAAATATTAAGGTGCCCATTTGGTTCCAGCCTCATGTAGTGAAATTTTGACCTTGGTGCGACCTCATAGGTGATATGACTGCCGGATTTATTGAATACAAGAATGGCCGATTTATTGAGTACAGCGGAACTCATATTCAGAAAATAATTTCGGTATGGAATGGTTTGAAATCTTTTTACAGTACTCATATGCAGAAAAACTTCAATGCCTTTGGGAGATAGACTTAGGATGAACTTGCCTTGGGAAAGACTGGTAGTCGAATTTGTAGAAGCCATCATTTTGTGAACATGCAAGCGCTGACCTGGCAGCCATGTGTTAGTTGGATGAAGAAATGAGATCCAATGCGGTCGATTTTCAGCATCATAAAGTCTCAAGTTTCCATTTCCATCTAAAGTAATGCGTGTAACATTGCTGCCTGAGGTTTCTGTAGACCAAACGCGGGTACCATCTGCATCTTTCAAGATCAAATCACCATCTGCAGTAAACTCAAGTGTGGCATTCTCTTTGACAGGGGATTGTCCATTGGCGAACCAGAGAATAACCGGCGGGTGGTTCTGATGATTAGAGGAGGATGTGATCTCTCCCATGAATCTGACCGTCACGAGATAGAAGATCTCATCGGTTGTACCATTTCTCAAAAACCCGAAACCAAATTTTGGGTAGCTCTTTGAGGTACCTTTACGTACAAGTAAGGTTCTGACATGGGATCCGTCGACAAAATTGTAGCTCCCTTGTGCAGAGCCTTGGTTGTTTTGCCAAGAAGTGTTGTTGTGTGCTGTTGATTGGGTGGCATTTGTAGCACAAAGGTTCATGATGAAGATCGTGATCATGAGTTCTAGTGCTAAAGCCATGCCTTTAATTTCTTGTTTCACTTTGCGAGCACGGTTTGAGCATAAGCAACACAGAATGGTAACATATTTACAAGTTAATTACAGATTTGACAAGCCAATTTACTTGATTGGATTCTTGTCTAGTGGGATAAGATAATTTATCAGGCGGCTACTATGAAAAGAGTTATCTTTCAAAAAATGATTAAGCCTCTCAACCGGCCGTTGATTCTCTTTGTTTGTTGTATTGCCTTTGTTACATCTACTTCGTTGATATCTAAAAAGGGTTAATATTAAGCAAGATGAGATCTCGCAGAAATAGCATCACTTAGGAAGTGTAGATGTTCGGCATATATACAACATATACAATGATGCATTAAACTAAAACTTTTGCTCTATATTTGGTTATTTACCATGATCATATCGATCTTTCTTGACATTTATCAAAGGCAGAGTTAGATTTCATTGGTTCTGTTTAATGAGTCTGGCGTGTATTTTAGATCAACCTCAATGGATAGGAGACAGAGAAAATTATCCGTTGAAATTGACACAAGGTTGGCACATTCTGATCCCAAAGAGATGTTATAGTTTCGGAATCCACTATGCAATTGCAAGCCAAAGTTTTTTTTTTCTTTTTTTAATTATTTTTATTGTTGACAGGGAAGCTTCTTTTTTTTTTTTTTCTCCCTTTTGTGTACTGTTTTAGAGCAACAGCGCATCTTTATGATCTAGGCACCGGAGTTGGCAAATCTAAATAATCCTAAGCAGAAAAAGCACAAGCTTGCATTTAAGTATTTACGTCAAGACAGCTTCAGCTCCAGTACTTACAGCCTTTTTTTCCTTTACCCCAGTTTTTAAGTTTCATGACTTTTCTCTGGTAGGAATTCTAGAATACATCATAGATAATGCAATCAATTAATATATAAATGACATGTATAATTGAATTTAATATAACCACTACTTGCATGGTGATTTTTCAAAATAAATACACATATGTCATAGTATCATCTACTTATTATATAATTGATATGATACATTCGATCATTCTGAGAATTCTTGCATTGAATTGTTGGATTGTTACTTGAAAACAACAAAAGGCCATTAATATGGTTAGGATAGCTAAGCTTTTTAATAATACGGTGATTGGTAATTATTGAAATAAGAGAAGCTTTTGTACTATTATCCAAAGAGTATTTTGAGCAAGTTTTTCCTACTTAATTACTTGGTTAATGTGCTAAAAGATCAAAAAGAGTTTTAGTTTGTAAGAAAGAAAGAAAAGCATTATTCCAAAAGCCAAGGGAATTGAATGTTTAAATGCATATTTAGAGTTTTCGAGTTGTGATTTTAGAATTCATTTGTGGGAGCAAATGTCTTAACTCAGGCTTGCAGGAAAAATTTGAGTACAAGGCCTTGTGCATCAATGTTGGCCTAAATCATGAAGGGTTTGATGAACTTGGAACGCGTTACAGTTTCAGCCTCTTGAATTTTGTCCAAGTTGAAACACCCCAAAAAGGCCAGTTTTTTTAAATCCAAGTGGATTTATAATCTCAATCATGACATCAATTCTGTCAGGACCTAGATGATCAAACCAGATAACTTAAATATCAGCTAATTAATTGCTTCTTGTACCACCAAAATATTTGAGCTTCATGCTCCTATGTGGGCCCTTTTAAAATGCTCTTCTTACAAAACACACTTCCCAAATAATTTTCCAAAATTTTCATCCAAGTGTTTTGGATGGTAAATTTCGTAATTAGCATAATTGATGGCAAAACATATCAATTTTTTATTTTAATTCATATCAGTTAACTGTTAATATATTACAGTTGTTTGTAGCTATCCAATATTGGGCCCAAAGCTCAATTTAAAAAGGGCTAACACGTATTTGCGCCCAAAGGTATGATTTCCCAAAAAGACCCACATAATTTGTCTCCTTCCGGAATTAAAAAAAAAATCAAATAAATTGAAGCCGCCCAGCCTCTAAGGAGAAAACAATTGTGAACTGTGAGGAAGGCCGTCACATTTGATGTTGAAATATAACGAAATTTCCATCTCCATGATATTGATTTAAATCTAACACTTGGCTATAAACTGCACAAAACAGCACCACTCTAACGAAATTAATTCCTCCAAATCAGCGGAAGAAAAAGAAAGAACGAAAATGGCATTTTTCCAATTGTGAATGCTACCTAAATAAACGTGGCTGATTCTGAAGAATGATTTGGACCACGATTGTTAATGCTTTGAAAAAGATATGTTATCTTAAGATTCATTG
Source organism: Citrus x clementina (assembly GCF_000493195.1). NCBI lineage: Eukaryota > Viridiplantae > Streptophyta > Magnoliopsida > Sapindales > Rutaceae > Citrus > Citrus x clementina. Next base: position 32,107,502 of record NW_006262339.1, on the reverse strand, counting down.
CTTCATAATTTCAACTTCCAATTTTTCTTTTTTTTTCCCCCCCTTAATTTTGTTGTATGAGCATATTGAAGTACCAATACCATTTGACATTGCACAGTTAGACGATGTTTTTCATATTTTGTTATAATTTATTAATAAAACAGACTTCCATGTTGGAAGTAATATAAAGTCTTCTAGTGCCAGTTTTTGTTTTTGTTTTTTTTTTGTTTGTGGGAAGTTGGGTGTTGGGAGGGGGAGAGATTGATTTAGGAATTGAAGAACATCATTTTATTGTATGCAAGCACTCGAATAGACTTATTTTTATTTTTCATAAGTATTACTTGGGAATGAAATATTAAAGTAAATATTATTGCCTATTTTCTTAGGCACATTTGTAATATAATATTTTGTGAATGATACCACACAACATAATAAAAGGTTCTTATTCTTAAACGATAAATATTGCGATAACAAAAGTAATGATAACATCAATATACTTTTAGCTCTAATTATCTTACATGATGATATAAGAAACGTGACTTTTCTACAGTCATTTGATAAAAATCTAACGGTTGTGAAAATAAAATAATTTTATTACCTTATATTCCTACGACGGTTAGATTTTCATCGATCAATTGTAGATGACTCATGTTTCCTACATCATCCTATAAATAAAACTTTTAATTTACTTTCGGAAAACAAATTGGAAAATTAGTGCAATTACTATTCATCGCTAGATTTTTTATGGTGAAAGAGGGCCGCAGTCGGTCGGGTGATGCTTGGAAGCACAAGAAACAAATCCCCTCCTTTCATAAATTCACCTACGCGCCCAGAGTGATAAGTGTCGTTTTATTTTGGCATCACATGCCTCTGCGAGACCGACCAAATTTAATAAAGTAGGTTTGTGCATTTGGTGGACCCCAATACATATAGCTTTTTAAGAAATTCGGTTTAGTACGTGCAGTCCCACAATAAATGACGTAGGACTGATCACCTTACGAGTTTTTATTGGTATAGTTTTGTTATGGAGCTCACAACTGTCAATGAGAATCAGCCACGTTCGTCACACACCATAAAATATGTAACTGCACACACTAGACTAGATCCCTAAGTTTTATTATAATTTCATTTATGGGCAATATTGCAATTCAGAGGGTTGCGGACTCAACGAAACATTTTGCACTTCGATGCACGTTTTGATGTTTCATATCTCAAGCGTCTCTGTCTCCAATAAAATACACTTAATGTAAAGCAGCAAGAACAATGCATGTTCGAGAATATTCAATTATTTAACATCGGAACTAAACAATGTCATCAATCATCTAAGAGAGAAGAAATTCGTAGTTATTTCAAGCAATAATATTTAAATTAATAAATTATCTCAAGCTATTATTAGTATCTAAATCATATGTATATGGGTAGTAGAAAACATAAAAATTAATCGAATTTATGAACTCATACGCTCTCTTTTTTTTTTTTTTTTTCTTCTTCCTTATAAAGCCGGTTTATAGAATAAATTCCACCCATGAGGCCATGATCCTATTCTTATTGCAGTCATTTAATTTACGAAAAAAAAAAGAATCTGTATATTTGACACAATTTTTTTTATTTGCAAACAAGAATTCAGATCAAATTGCATCAAAATTGTGTTAATTAAAAAAAAATTAGATTAATATTACAATCACAAATTTTAATACAAACTAATGTAACATATTATAATTGAAGTACATCTACGTATACATACACATACATTATGTTTGCGTGTGTTCGTGTGTGCAGTTAAAGCAGATTCTATCTATATAAGGAATCATATCACAGAATTGGAGTCAAAATCCCATCACTGCGATGCTCTTTCCAGCAAAGAATATTCCAGATCTTTTTTCAAACAAGACAAGAGAGATCTACCCTTTTTTTTTTTAAAAAAAAAAAAGGGACAAAGCATCCAAAGCCACATATAATGTATACAAAATTATAAAATACAATGTGAAACATCAAACATCCCACCTACATCTAATAGGTAAAAATAATACATATAATTAATTATGTACATTAAAATAAATAAAAACATTAAAAAAAAAACAAATAAAAGTAATAGAGCAAAACAGCTAACATCCCTCTGTCATTAGCCTAATATTAACAAAATTGGGAGGGGGAGGCAGAGGCTGTGTCTCTTACAAATTTATATAGAAGGTAATAAATAATTATTCAACGTTCTGCTGCTGCTACTACTACTACTACCACCGCTGCTAGTCTGCTACTACGCGCTTTCACATAAACAAAGAGACAAAAAATCCCAGGTAGCATTTCTTTATGTTTTTTCATAATCCCCACAACAACACAAACCCAATTTGTCTGATCTTAATTTAATCTAACATCATTTAACGGACAGTGCCACAGAGGCCCTCCCCAGATCAATCAATGTATGATTCGTGCTGTGGGGACCCCATGACCAACGGCTATGATTCATTTCGAGCTGGGGAGAGATAGACCTGGCACTGCAGAACAGTTTTACCAATCCTGAAACCTGGAACAATGGTGAATGCCACTCGAGGTTCTGCTGAATCTGATGATGATGATAGTGATGGTGATAATGAAGATGATTCCTGAGGATTTTCAGACGAACTAAGGAATGCTTCTTCGGCTACGCTTTCCATGTACACTTCTGAAAACCGAGACCCTTTGTTCACTTGAAAGATTGAAGCCTCCGGATCGAATGAAAATGCCAGGCAATGCAGAAGCCAAACTCGCTTTGCCATATCTGCAAACGAGGAAAAGAATGCAGAGTCTGGAAATTCACCGGAATTTATTACATTTCTTTGACTCAAATCGCCAAAGAATGCTGACTCCATCTTGGGGTGAATCACTTGGCAATACTTGGCGCGGCAGAATTTTGCGAATGATGATTTAGGCTTCCTGGAAAGGAATTCCTTCGCTTTCACAGGTTTTAGCTCATTGAATCTCTGAAAAAAGAGCTGCTGTCTTTGCTGTTGCTGCTGCTGCTGCTGTTGATGTTGTTTCGCCGGAGAGTAATTGGGGTAGTGAAATGCGTCGAACATTTCCCTGCAAACAAAGGACTCAAATGCGAAACATTTGTGATCAGCTCTGTAATACACCACATTGGGTTGGATTGAATTGGCCGCGGCATCAATATCCCAACCAGCAGATTTCAGCTCATCGATCATCAGCCTGACAAAGCTCCTGATGGATTTAACAGTGTGCCGAAGAACTGTATTGAAGTGGCTGGGACTTAGCCCTGATAGATGAACATTGTCCGGCATAACCAATTGCCCGCTCTGATTCATTCTCTTCTCTAATGCCTTGTTCTGTTTATTCGACTCCTCTAACTTCTCTTTCAAAAATATGATTTCCGAATCCTTGAGCTTCAACTGAGATTCCAACTTCTTCCCCATGATTTCGTATGTCTTCAAAAGAGACTTCAGCTCCTGAATTTCAGCTGAGACCATTGTTTTCTCCGGCGAAAAATCAAACTGTTTTTTCAAGTAACACTGCTTCAATTCGGACAAAAGCTTAAGCTCGGAAACCACCAATTGATCAGAATATTGAATCCCATCGGCATCATAAGGAGACTGCGCATGCTGTAACTGAACATAAGATGCTTTAACGGTTGAAATGCTAGCAAATAATTTAGCAAGAAAAGCCTCCAGGGATATTCTGCATTCAAGCTCTGTATCTTCTTTGCCGAATAGCTGAGACCAACTGCCTTTAGGCGGCTTAATTGCAACGCCAGCAGCCTGATGATCATCCTTGAACTTATCTTTAGGCTTTACTGTATTATCCTTAACTTTATCAACTCCGTCAACCGGAGCCACGCCGGTGACTGCTCGTATGTGAAGCACTTTCGCAAACGTACGTGCTAGTCTACTCTTCGCCGGAGTCACAGCCGAGGGTTTTACAGATTCCATCTGCAGAAAGAACTACAAAATGATGAGATGAAGCTGATGATGGTGGGAGTAAAGGGCAAATGATTTTTTTTTAAGCGATCCCAAATTTAAAAAAAAAAAAAACCACAAAAAGAGAGCAAATAAAGATATGAGGGTGATGATGACGATGATGAACGTGTTGAAAGAACGAAGAAAAAGCAATATGCTTTAAACACTTAGACCGAGGTGAGAGCCACTAAAGAACCCATTGGAATATCTTTTCTGTGTTTTTGAAGGGGTAAAAGGAGGACTCAACTTTTAACGGAGGCAAAAAGAAAAAGATGAACAGAAGCAGCAGCAGAAGCAGAAAGCAACTATAGCTGAACACGCTAAAACAGACGCGTTAAAGTTGGAAATTCGAAGTGCTTCTGGGCGTCGAGAAAAACAAGTTGAGTGGTCAGATATTCCTTCAAGTGGGCAGGAAGAGAAAATTGAGAGGAATTTTAAACAACTTCCAAATTATGGAAAGAAGAATCAAGTGGGCAGAAAGAGAAAATTGAGAGGAATTTTAAACAACTCGAGAAGCTTATTTATTCAAAGCTTAAACTATTCTTCCCATTTTTTCTTTTTTTGGGGTCAAAGTAAAAAGAAAATGTCCCTATCAACCAATCTAATATTTTTATGCATTTAATCTTTTACCAACCACCTGTATTAAATTACATGGAGCTTTAACTAATATTAGAGACAGACATAAAATTATTTATTGCAAGGCCGGCTACTTCAATATTCTCAAAATTAATTTAAAATGGAATTTTTTTCCCTTATGATCCTTCATGTTTTAAATTAAGTCTCCACCTTTTTTTATTTAGTGTTTTACTTACAATGCTCAAAATTCTTTTTTCTTTTTGTTTTTAATAACAAAATCATTGTTGGTAACAAATTTTGAGAGAACACATGTATTTAAGATTTGAGTTTGTCATAGTAACAACAAAAACAAAATTGTTACAAAAAAGTGTTTTCTAACGCAAAATAGAGATAACCATTGCATATTACTAATGATGCAAAGAACTTGTGTAAGGGTGTGTTTAAAATTAAAGTTAGATTAAAAACTTCAGTACTAAATTATTTAATAAACATTAATTACTGTAATTTAAAAATTATATTGATATAATTTTTCATTTGTATGATACAAAATCTATTATATATTAATAATTTTATCAAAATTATTATTTAAATTTTATATTTACAACATATTATTAATTTTTATTTCATAATTATTATTTTTTTCTCAACAACTACGTCTTAAAACCTACATACACCTCAATACAAACATGACTAAAGGCGGTTGAGGTGGCATGCTCTCAACCAATCATGTTATATGAATCCCATAAGATAAACATCAATGACCCACTAAAATAGTCTTCTCTCGTCCAAAGGAGGATTTGGTAGAAATTGAAAAACCAAAAAACAAATGTGGCAAACCATCAGGAGACTCACTAATTCACATAACTTAATTAATTAAATAAACCTACTCATCAGGCATACACAAGTTTATATTTATGGATAGGTCACTTATATAACTTACAGCTTAACTAAAATGAAAAAGTAGCTCCACCCCGTTATTCGTGAAAGAATGAGTTCTAAGTTACTAACATCTATGATTTAGCCTAATCTTCCCTCCCTCTATATAAAAGAAATATCTTTAATAAAATGACGGTTAAAAGTTCAAAACAAAAAGACAAGTGCTCGCAAGAGTAAAAGAATTCAATGATTTGATCCATTAACAACAGTGAAGCACGATTGTAAAAGTCAAAAACTCTCCCAGAAAATAATCAAAAGAGTTGCCATCAACAGGGAGAAACAGTATCGCTATAGATATTATAATGGTCTCATGTTCTGAAAATAGAATCTGTAGATTGCAGAGCCTGGGACAGAGACTTGAGTGAAATCAGATTTGATCATTTACTGCAATATTCAATACTTCAGGCAAAATCACGTGGCCCCAATTGAGTACCACTCGGAATATACAAAAACTGCTCTTTCACAGTAAAAGCTTTCAAAAGTGAGCCAGTACTCCCACATTTATATCCATTGGATTTTCAGAAGCACTCAAATGTTATTTTGGGATTCGGACCAGTTTAAATTTATTAGATTTCAATCACAACATCTCTTTCCTTTTCCGATAAAAATTTAATTTCTATCTGGTATCATCGCTCGTGAACTTTGTCAATAAATGGTTACATAACACAATACTATTAACAGAAATGTTACTTAACCAGTAACTAAAGAGAAAGTTGGTTAGGACTGCTGCCCGAGAAAGTTGGTTAGAACTGCTGCCTGCTGCTCGAACCCCACAAACACAATGAAGAAGTATTTTCTTCTTTAGTTATAATATATAATCGAGTAAAAATAAATTTTTTTATTTGAGTGTGAATAAAATAGTCATATAAAAAATTTAAACAAACCCAAATACAAATAGAGAACACATCTCTCAAATATTAGTAAGAATTAAAAATCTAATCAGAACCCAATAAGTTAACCCCACCAAATAGCCTGACTTATAAATGTCAATTATAAAAAAAAGTAAAACAGAAACGGTGACATAATACAACCGTTTTTCTTTAATTTTTTCTTCTTTAATGATTTTATACTAAAAAAAGAATAAAATAATAACATAAATTAAAATAAAAAACAATCACCTTATTCTTTTTCAATTGCAATATTAAAAAATTCACTTTCTCTTAAGGACAGCCAGCCGAACAACCCATCGCCCACCAACAGTGTCGACATGGTGGTGCCGGCTCTCTAAACTCTATCATGGTCGTTGTGGTGGCGGTGGCCGTTTCCGTCACTGACGGACAGCTATTGTGCTAGGTGGGGGAAGAAGAATTTTTTTTTTTAATCGTGGGAATATGATTGAAAATGAATAGAGAGAGTGAGATTTTATCTTTTCTTTTGTTCTTTTTTATTTTATATTTGTTATTTTATTATTTTTGTCATTTTTTTTATAAAAATCACGAAAAAAATAGAAAGAACAGTACTATGCTACCGTCTCTGTCCTCCTTTCCTTTTTTTCCTAATTAAATAGCATTTCTCTACCAAAAACCTGTAGCAAGCTACCCAAGTTAGCAATGGGGAACAAAGATTTTACTTTGAAGGCTACCCATATACATTACAAGTTAGTATCTTAAGAAAATTAAGGGTCGTCTTGAAAAATAAGATTTTTGGTGGGGGGGTGTCTTGAAAACTTTTCAATTTTTACCTTATTTTATAAAAATAATTAAAAACTTTTCCGCCCTGTTGATTGGGAAGCGAGCCCGTTTGATTCCAATGACTTCATTGCAATTTAACGAACAAGAATTAGTCTTATATTTGGCATTTGGTTCTTGTTGGCTTATATTTGCCGTAAAATATAGCCAGTAAAAATATCAGTAGCTGCCAAAGTTACTAATTTTTAGCTTTGTGCTTTACAGCAAAGATAAAGATCCCCTACGTGAACAGCTTATCATAGTCATGTCAACATCAATAACAGAAGTTATCATCACGAAGGAGACATGGAGCCCATCAAATACAAAGGCATTTAATCCCCATTTCTCTCCATTGGTGATAAGATGAATAAAAATCTGCTAATTAGTTGACAGTGTTCTTTTTTTTTTTTTTTTTCCCTCATTGAAAGTTCAATAAATTTTTCTGAAAAAACGATTTGTGAGCCCAACGCCACGTTAAACAAATAGCCCCTACACTACGTTCACAAATAGAATCCACTAAAAGTATTTTCTTATCTAATTATCACGTGTTTTATGATAAAAAAAAAAAATTGTCCCTTATAATTTGCTAATCACATGCTATTTTATTTTTTTATATATTTTAAAATGGTACGTGAGATATAATTTGTTAATAACATGCTATTTTATTTTTTCATTTATTTTAAAATGGTAAGCGAGAGATTTGCAAATTAATGGTTTGACTACTAACTCCAAAAAGGAAATTACGTGTCAGAAATTAAAGCGAAACTACCATTTAGCGTGCATGCGTCTTAATCACACGAAATCCCCAAATTTAGAAGAGTTTTAATTATAAAAAAAAAAAAACAGTTTTTCTAAAAGCATAATGAATATTTTTATTCACGAATTAGAAATAGTTAATAAAATATTGCGACAGAGATTAGTGATAATTACCTTTAATTAAAACTGCGGAAATTTCGGAAGGCAATTTCAAAGTCTGAAATTGCGTTTACTTCATCGTAACGTGAATCTCAAGAAAACAGAGCGACAAAAGCACCGCAACAGCAAATTCAATAGCGACCTTTGAACCTGCAGCCCCTGCAAACTAATTCTAACAGCGCGAAAAAAAATTAAAAACAAGTTCCAAAAACGCACGAAACGAAATCAAAAACCTTATAAGAAACATGAAAAACAAAAACAATACTGAAAGCTTCAACGATCAAAACAAAGCAGAGCAAGGATTAAATCTGAAAACGGAAGCAAAAACTTGAAACATTTACGCTTTAAGACTCTAAAACGTTAACTCTTAATCAACTATTTCTGAAACAAAAGGATAGAAGATCGTTTCACAATGTAAACAAAATGAAAAGCGAATCAAGAGTTTCCGGACTTCATTCTTTAAACTTACCGTTTTCAGGGAATGTTGCTCTACTATGGGCTCCAAAATTCCAAAAAAAATTATAATATTCAAAACGAAATCTCGGGCTCTCCGCTTTGAGATTACTACAGCGTCTCCACTGATTCAATTAAAATCCTTTTTATCAGAATTTTCCTTTTGAGAGCTGAAGCAGAGAGACTTAAGGCTAGTTTTAAAGAAAAATAATAAAAAAAATTTGGGATTTAGAGAGAGAGAGAGCGGAAAATAAAAACAAAGCGAGTGCCGGAGGAGAGAGAAGAACAGGGATTTTAATTGGAAGAAATAGATGGAAAATGACGAAAAAGGACAAAGTCCGACGTAGCATTGGGACCTTAAAAATATAAGGTCTAGGTCGGGTCGCTTTCTCGTTACGCATTCGCCCCTGGTATTTGAAGATATCATGCGTCCGTTGTGAGGGTGATGGTTGGGGAAAACAGAAACTGGTGAGGGGTAATTTCGGGTTTGTGGTTTAAAAATCTGAGCGCGATTTTGCAGATCTTACGTGTGAACGGTTGGACTTTGCATAAATGGACGGCTAGAATTGAAAAGTAAAAAGGAGACGGGAGATTGTGTGCGTGGGAGATTTGTGTAGGGGAGCTGAGACACGTGTGAAGTAATTGTCGGACACGTGAGTGCTAGTGTGCCCCACTTATTTGCTGATTCTGAGGTAATTCAGAGATCCAGCTGGTGTATTTGTTTTTACTTCCTTGACATCTACAGAAAATCAATTTTGTTTTTTTTTTTTTTAAAGAAATTTATTCTTTTTCTTTTACTAATTTTTCTTCAAACGAATTTTCAATAAAGCATTCTTTTCAAGAAAAGGAATTTGCACTCCTCTTAAAAAAAAAAAGAAAAAGAATGTAATAAAAGGAATTTGCAATAAAATTGGGCTGAATTTTTACTAATCTTTTATTCAAAAACAATATTATATCCACAGAGCCTCAACGCCGTCATTTATCAAGAAAATCAATTATACATGATCATCTAATTATACTCACACTGTATATTAGGGTTTTTTATAATCCCACAATTCAATCTTTAAAATATACAAAATTTATTAATAAGAAACTTTTAAACCTTAGAGAAGATTTTTTATAATGGGATAGTTAGGTAAAAGGCTTTATCAAGAAATTTAGTAGAGGGTGCATCTATTAGTGTGCTAATGTGATACGCCATGTCCAATTAGCAAAAAATTTCACTACAAAAAAATAATAAAATAGAGCTTTCAAACTAAAGTGGAGATAGTGTCCATTTGGTATGTATATCTATATAAAATCTTTACTATTTTCTGGATATTTAATTCTTCATAAAATAATTCTGATTCTCGACTACTTAAAAAGAGCTTCTGAAAATTATTTTTTATGGTTGTTTGGTTGCAAGAGCTTATGAAATATCAAGGAAAAAAATATTTAAATAATTTTAAACTTACGAGTGCAGGCCTTTTTTTAAAAAAAATAATAATATATATTAGATGGTCTTAGATAACTCATTTTTCCACATAGATTTACTTAATTAACATCACATAACGTAACATCAAAAAACTCACTTTAAAGGTAATCAAACTGATTTGGTTTAAAATTGTGATTGACACCCAACAACAAATAATTTTTATTTTTTTCAAATTGTACTCATAAAAACTATACATAGTAGTGATTACCAAAAAAAGTAAGAAATTAAAATATTTATATAAAAATTACATGCATTTTTTATCATCATATAATGTGTAACAAGACAAAAAAGACATGATAATGTAACATAGTAGTGTGCTATGATAAGTTATTTTTTAGTACAGACATCTACACTATACATTTTAGGGTACGTTTGAAATTAAAGTTGGACAGCTGTAACTTAAAAGTTACATCACTAAAGTATTTGGTAAACACTAACGACTGTAGTTTGAAAGTTATATTGATATGTTTTTTCACTTGTATAATAAAAAATTTATTATACCATTAATAATTTTGTAAAAATTATTATTTAAAATTTATATTTACTATATATTATTAATTTTTATTTTATAGTTACAATTTTTTTTTTACAATAATTATGTTTTAAAAGTTACAGTACCTTAATTTCAAAAATGATCTTGATATTTTATTATACCGAAGACTTTTTATAAATAAATTAAAAAAAAAACAGAAAAGAAAGAAGAAGAAGATATCGATGTCTTTCTAGGCATGGCAAATAAGACAGCATGATAACGTTGTCCTTAATCAGTCTTGGGATTATAACAAATAGAGATTTATGTCTTAATCATACTTCCCTAGGTTAAGCATGCGTTAAGCCATCAAGAATAAGACATATAGCAATGTTCGATAATTAGTAAATACCACCGAATCTATATATATATATATATATATAGCGTGGCTCTGGCCAGGGAATGGGACAAGCAATCTTTTTCACTTCCTTGAGGGTCCTACAAAATTTAAGCCTAATATATACAATCGTGTATGACATTAGTTGGTAGAGAGTAAATGTATTTTTAGTAAATATTATCGGGATAATTTAATGCTTCAGTTTCGCCGCTGCCGAAAACGTACAAAAAAAATAAAAGAAAAGAAAATAAATAATCTTTCTAGAAAAAAAAAATCCTTTGAAATCAATTCTCATTTTGCATTGCAAAAAATAAATAAATACATCTCTCCATATCTAAGATTTGGAGAACAATTAAATTCGGATTGAAAATGACATGGGAACCAGAAAGTAAATAGAGAATCAATCAAGACTTTTGCATTTGCTTACGTATTGTATAATATTTTTCGTTGATTTTTAAATGTCAAAATTGTCAAGACATGAAGATGATGAGCCGTGAAGGTTTTTTTCTTTCTTTTTTTTGGTTAGCTTTTGGTATTTATTTATTTTTCAATTCCCTCGTTTTATTATGTTAAAATTGTCATGACTTGAAAAGGGTGTTTCCCTTGTATGAATGGACAAACGTTGCCTCAGAGGGTTTGACTGTTCTTTCTAGTTTGGCAGGAATCATTTTACTTCATTGACATTCATTGGAGTATACGAGAAATTTTATAAATTGAGTATTAATTTTGATATATTCTTCGTAAATATTCTCTAATCCCACCTAAATGAGGTTGAACTGGCAATCTCATCATTCTTATTATAGAGTGGATAAAAAAATGTCATTAGCTTTTTGGCAAATTCTTTTCTCGCGCACAAAGCTCATTCAAAGAATGAACAACCCAATAATCCAAACAAATATAGTTAGTTAGGTAGTTGAGACAATAATTAACCCAAATTTGTATATATATATATCCAATGATTAATGTGCATAATTTGTTGGATGATTGGATTGGATGAATGTGCATGTACACATTACGAAGTTAAATTAGGGAGCCCTCAAAAACCACGAATTTTATTAAATATTCAATCTTCATGCAATTTAGATTTGAGGGTATCTTCTAATTTCATGGAAAAAACTATAGCAAGTTGAATCCATATAGTCATGTTCCACGTCTTTGTTCCAATTAATTAAGAAGCACTTGACTATTTTTTCCGATTTTCACGAGGGCCTTTTGCTTTATTGATTTTTCTACATAATTGAGAAAAAGATAAAAATAATTTTCTAGCAAATTGCATCCAGATGTCATCCTCATCCCACTCTGCTGGCACTCGTGCAACATGTTTGCAATGTCCAGTTGCCCGTAAACATGGACACAGAAATTCAAAAAGCAAACTAAGAGACACGAGGAGAAAAACTGGCATTGCCCGTAGTGAATGTGAATAGTGAATACCCTTGTTTAGGCCAAATTTTGTGAGGGCAACTGGGCCTCATAAAGGAAAAAGAATGATGTGATAACTGATAAGACGCTAGACGCTTGAGGTGAGATTTTGAAGCTGCAAGCATCAGCTTTTTCTTTAAATTGTGCCAGTTGAGTGCGCACCATTGTGGCATTGTCCGATCCTGGGGCATCCTGAGTGTGGACATATAAAACTTCTTCATCAAATTTCAGATTTATCACAAAATGGACAGAAATAACAAAAGAAGCAAATTGAACATTTCAAGTACAAGGCATAACACTTGATTGCATAGGTACAGTTTCGTGTGGTTTGATAAACGATGTTACATAAATATCCAAAATTTAATCGATAAGCAGGAAAATTTTATCCAATAATTAACTCAGAAAATTACACTCTGTTTTCCTCAATGTTCTTGTAAAATCCATCAAAGTACACTTTCTAGATCCATAAGATCGAAGAAATTTAATTTAAGCTCACCAGTGATAAGGCGAGAGGAGGAGACAAGTGAAAACAAAAAATTAGGAAAAAAAAAGCATTGTGTTTTTGCCCATTTGTACTTTCGTCGTTAAAAGACAATTACAACAAACTAATCCTAAATTCTAACTTGAACTCTGGTGTTAGCAAAGGCCTAAATACATCTCTCAGCTCTCCGAAAATTTTGCAGGAGAGCTCAATTGCCACGGCCAAACTACCACTCAAAACTGAGGGAGATATTAACCTTAAAAGCCAAAGAAGCCAAGCTCACTGGCTCTCTCCTTCTCGAAAGTCTCGAAGTACTGATAAATGATGGTGACGGCAAGCAGAATCCCAGTCCCTGAACCAATTGCCCCCATGAAATCTGCCAACACCGTGAGAGCACCAATGCACATGCCGCCAAATGCTGCAGCTGTGGGTATGTACCGGTTGAGCTCTTTCTGTAGGTTTGCCTCCCTATGTCCAGGCATAACCATTTGCTGTTCCTGTAAATAGAGAGAAAAATTGTAACATATGATGTGCCTGATATCACTCAGCAGATAATCTAGGAGAAAAAGCTCAATATTCATAATAACTGATTAGGACTAGGGCCAAATTGAATAAAGAACTAATTGAAACTTTCAGGTTAAGAAGAAACAATATGTTTCAGTAACTGCATCCAGATCCGAGGTAAAGAACCATGGACAATTGAACAAAGAAGAATAAGCACAATAACGCTTTTAATTCAGATGAGATGTATGAGAATAAAGCCAAGATTAATCCAGTAACTTTACAGTGAATTAAATTTCGGATATGATAGAGAAGGGTCCATCAGATATCCAACGGGCAATGTGTTGCCATCCATATTAATTCAAAGAAATGCAATAACACTTCAATTTACATGAAAAGAACACAATGTTACTAAGTATGATTAAGGTAAGTCTGGGTGCTAGAAGGTTAAATTGGTGTAACCAACTCAAGTCCGATGCCAACAAATCATTCTAGTTTGCATAGCCACACCTTAACTCGATCGACCAACAATCCACTTCTTGAAACTTTAACTACACTACTAAAAGTATGCAAGATTATAACTTTTGTCAAATCTTATTTCCAGCACGTTCACAGCGGCAGAAATGCAATGCCACACTCACCAAAACTGCAGTATGCAACTACCACACTTTTTTCTGACAAAGTAAAAACCGCAAACATTAAATCACATACCTTCAGCTGCTTCGCGACATCTCTAGCAGATGATCCAGAAACTTCAATCCAAGTTTTTGAAAATAGTGCGCAGGCCGACAACATAAACACAAGATAGAAAAGTGCATGGAAAGGATTGGCTGCCATATCAGCTAAGCTGCAAAAATACATGTCATGTCAATGGAACATCTTTGGTGTCATTGAACGAAGCATGAAACAAAACAAGATAATGTTACTTCCACTAATTGAAATGCCGCCAATAGTTAGGTAAGTAGCCAGATAAGAAAGGTCTTAATTACCTCGAGGGAGCAGTGATATAATATGCGATGCCACCCACAGGCACATATTGACCACCAGAGTACTCAGATTCCTTCCACTTACCTAAGAGATTCACGAAAAAGTTTCCACTGTATCTCCTGTACAGCAACTGTATAAGCACACATTATTAGTAAGATTGAATAAAATCAAAATCCTATTAAACAAAGCATATCACCATCAACCTCCAATACCTGAGAAATGAAATACAGGTTGGAGACAAGAGCAGACTGCAAAATGATGGGCATGTTAGAGGTATAAAACAATTTGATTGGGTATGATCCCTGCTGCCCACGGGCATTCTTTGATCTAACAGGCAAAACAACACGGAATCCTTGGAAGTAAATGACAATTAGGAAGATCAAGACTGTGGCAAGAAGGTTTGTCACATTTGGAAGATTCTGCCGGTAAAAGGCTTCCCGAAGTGCACGAACTTTGTCATTTCGAGTTATCAACAGATGGAATAAAGCAATTACAGCACCTTCAAATTCGGCTCCCCGTCCACTGTTAATGGTGGTGGGACTAAATGCTTTCCAGATGATGTTTTCACTGCAAAAAAATAGTAAAACCTCTTTAAGCATTGAATTTTCTATGTCAAATATTGCGAATCTATTAAGCTTTAAACAACAAAGTGCTCCTAGCCACAAGACAAACAAGAATCCTTAGTCCTCAAAACAATAAAGTAAATTTTCAACTTACCAAATATTGGTTGCAATGAATAGGGAGATACCGGATCCCAGGCCATAACCTTTCTGAAGGAGTTCATCTAAACAGATCACAATTATACCAGCAAAGCAGAGCTGAACAATGATTAGAATGGCATTCCCTACTCCAAGTTGGTTAACACTACCATACATTCCTGAGAGAACATAGGCAACTGCTTCACCAATAGCTATGATGATGCCCAGCAACTTCTGTGCACCATTTCTGGGAGGAAAAACAGTCATCATCAAGGAACATACATTCGGCAAAAGGAGCAAATAGTTTGACTAATAAATAACCCATAGTAAGTCAGAAGCCAAGATAACCGAGATAAACTTAGCCCGTAAAGAATACTTACAATAGGGCACGATCTTCGCGAACATTATTGTCCACTTCAATGATCTTTGACCCGGCAAGTAGTTGCATCACCAATCCAGATGTCACAATTGGGGTGATACCAAGCTCCATCACAGTCCCACGGTTCGAAGCAAGAATAACACGCATCCAATAGAATGGATCCGCACCAGTTGTCGAGTGTATGCCATACAGCGGGAGCTGACTGCACACCAAGAATATGAAGAGAGAGATCACAGTGTAGATAACCTTCTCTCTGAAAGGAACCTTCCTGTCAGCGCTCTGAACCTCAGGAAGGAATGCAAGAAAAGGCCGGACAAGATGGAGCACTCTGAATCCACCTCCCATCTTATTCAGTCCCAACTAGACCAACCTAATCTGCAAACCACGATATAAATATCCCAAGTCTATCAATACCATTCACACTAAACCGAATGAATAATAAAGAGAGGTTAATGATAACTGCTACCAAACTCGATTTCAACCACAAAAGCTTGAAAGCAGAAATTCAACTATATAATCTTGAACTCAACAAGTTATTAATATTCAGCTGTATAATCTTAAACTGAAACTAAAACAAAAATTATGAATACATTTAATTCATATCTGCATAATAGCATTATGAAAATTATTATCCTCGTAACATTCTGTTTTGTTAGCTCCACCGAATTACAAATAATCTTATCAGCTGCAATGCAATGATCTAAGAATTTTTTATTACTCCAGTAAGAAAAAAAAAATGATGGCAAAATAAGCTGGCATAATTGTACCAATACACACATGCATGCGCACGGAAACGCAGATCCAACAACAACATTCTGTTTGGTTGCCTAGAAAGTAACATGAATCTCAATTGCAATTTTCAGATCTAAATACAAAATGCGGTTATGCAAAGCTAAAAAGGATGATTAAAATCGATGTTCATATAGATTCGTCAACAAAGTTAACATCATAATCTACACAAAGAAAAGTGGATCGATCGAAACTGAAGAACTAACCGTACGAACTAGCGGATCGGAGAACCGTAGAGAAACGTTACGTTAAATGAATCTGAATTCTGCTAAAACGGGACCGAAAATGCGAACGAGTCTGTCTTCTTTGCGAGGGTTTTATATGGGGGTTGCCTGCGTGGCTTTGTGGACACGAGGTTGAACCAATGAGTAGTGAACGCGTGTGAGGGGAAGAGTGACGTGGATAACGAGAGAGTCAGACGGCAGGTTTGACCTTATTTGGTAATTTTCGAGTGTGGACTGCGGATGGGGTGTGGACCATTTCGATATTTTCGAATTTGTGGATACTTGTATCCTGTTTGTTGGGCTTGGGCCATCTTGGAGGGATATTTTAGTAATGAGCTGAACTATTGGTATCCTTATAAAATCTTCTTAAATTTTTTTTTTTAATTTATACCTTACTTTACACCAACAATCCTATTTTTCTAAATAAACAAATTGAAAACTCTCTTTTCTCTGGCTTCCCTTGTTAGCCTTGGGTAGTCATCTTCTAAAACTTAAACAGATACACGCTAATAATTACTAATTATAACCATCTGCAAAATATAATTTAGGCAATAGAATTCAACGATTTATAAAACCAATTCTCAGTTTCGCGCTTTAAATAAAACTCTTGACAAAGGTTTTTTTTTTCCTTCTTATCTCCGGTATCGATATAAAATGACACACACCCAAAACAATAATGCTACTAAGTTATTAAAAAAAAATATGACGGCCTGCAACTTCAAAGAACAACAAAATAGAATAAACCGAAAAAGGAAAAAGAAATTTAGGGAAAAAAAGAACATGCTATCCTAAGTAATTAGAAATAAAACACTCAATATAGTAGACATTGAGAAAGAAATATCATTTGATTAAACATTTTCTGCAAATTTTGACTGTAGAAATTGAATAAAGAGGGGGTGGGGGAGAGAGGTTATTTTGAAATAATAGTGGTGTCATTAGAATTAATTGAATTTTTAGATTTTTAATGGCACATCTTTAGGAGAAGGGGTTTTTCAAGACTTTTGAGGGTGTTAATTGCACTAATTCTATTCATAATTTTCTTTGAATGTAATTTTAATAGATTAGGGGTTTTATGGGATTAATTAAGATTTAAAGGGTGCGAACTCTTTAGTAATTTGGAGTGACAACAATTAGAGAGTGAACCTAGGATTGATAAGATAGTACATGTAATCCTCCAAAATTTATCAATAAAATTAATTGATATTTTAAAAGTTTAAACATTTAAATTCCACTCAATGATACATATGAGACTATCCCACTTTAGCTGAGAATGACTATCCCACTCGAGTTTTTTTTTTTTGGTTCAAATGGAACCTTATGTGCAAAACTCCTATAAGTATACTTTTATAATTTGTTAATAATCTAGTCTGATTACAGGATAAATAAAAACATTAATGTAGTTTTTTTTATTCTAATTATGATTCATGCAGTAAATAAACAAGTCATTATAATCCTGAATGCTGCCCAACTTCATTGCATTATGCTTATAGTGCATTTATTTCATGGAATGAGAATATGGTGCAATGAGAATGAGTTGGGAATGAGAATGGACTGGAATGAGATTCCAATGTTTTTTGACAAAAATAAATGAGAATGAGAATGTGCTGGAATGTCATTGATGTGTTTACTTGGCAAAATAAATGGGAATGAGGAATAGGAATGAGAATCAATTTACTAAAATACTCATAGTATTAAATAATATAATTTTCATTAACTAGATACATGTATAAATATTATTATAAAAATGATATTAATTAAAAAAATTAATAATAATAATGAATGTTAATAATGATAATATTAATAACAATAATTAATAATAACTAAAATAATAAAGTTAATAAAATTCAATAATAATAATAATGACATTTAAACTAATAAAATTAATTGTGATTTGAACAAGGGTAATTAAGAAAATATGAAAAAATCAGAGGGATACAAAAGTCAGTTAAGTGAATATGAATCCTCATTCCCAACCCACTGTGAGAATGAGATTTCCATTCCTTATTTTCAAATTGTGTGGGATCCACACATTTTATTCAATTTCTCAATTACATTTTACCAAGTAAACATAAGTTTCATTCTCATTCCTTCATTCATATTCTCTAAACCCTCAAATAAACACACCATTAGTACCTAAACGTATCCTTATAGTAGTTTGTTTCTTAAATTAATGGAGAATGACAAGTTCACTCTTCTCTAATGTAACTAGGCTTTATGCGTGGTTAGTGTTCATGAGGATTGAATTAGGAGAAAGTCTGATCAGCAATAATCATATAGAAATTTGAACTCATGATAATAACAATAGAATCCCAAGTAGCAAAATCATGAACCCAAATTATTCAATCATAATAATTTAAATTATGAACTTTGGTTTATTTGGGCCCCCAATCCCATTCTCAGAATGATTGTTCAGGTCCTTTGACGCGCAGGAGATTTTGTCCGTAATAATTGTTTTTGTAAGTCTTTTAATATACTTTAAAAAGATATTTAACGCATTTTTTTTTTCCAAAAATAGATATTCTTAATTCAAAGAGTTTTTTTCCCTTAATAATAGACATACCAAACCAACCCGTCTGATAGCAATTTTATCTAGATGATTTTGCAAATTCCATCCTTTATGTGTTAAGTTTTTTTTTTTTTCAAGTTCTCTCACACAACAATCATGAAATAGAGATGGTAAAATATCGGGTTTTGACCAAGATTCATAAAACCTGAGTCTGATTTGAGAATATATTTTTATCAAGCCTTTAAATTTTTATTTTAAAATTTTTTTGGTGGCTATTTTTGTGAACAGAATACGGCGTTGTTTCTGTGTATTTAGTTTAAATGACAATTTTAACCTTCTGATGTTAGCAATAATCTAACAAGATTATGACGAGAGTAGAACAATGATAACTTTGTAAACGTCAAGTACATTGTTGCCCCAAAAAAAAAATAATTTGTGTACTTTTAATAAAATGTGAAAAATTAAGTGGTTGGTGAATTATGATTTTTTATTTTTATTAGATTAATCTTCAAAATCTGTGCTCAAAATAATATTTTATTTTAATAAAATATATATTTTTTAATTTTTTTTATTCATTGGGCCTGTAGACCTAACCTAGGTCCAACCGGTGTTAAGAAAACATATCAGCTCGGGCACGTCCCAAAACACGGGTCAAGTCAAGCGTCTTTGCCATCTCCTATCATGAAAATACGTCTACACTAATTTATGGGAAGTTGTGGGGTAAAAGCTCGTTTAATCCCTATATTTTGAAGTTAGTGCCCGTTTAGTCCCTATATTTTTAAAAATACCTCAAATCATCCCTACCATTAAATTATTGACACTTTTGCCATTATCTTTTGTTCCTTTTAACTTATTTTTATAATATTGCCATATTATAATAATTTTTTAGACATTATTAAAAAGAAAAAAATAACCATATTATAATAATTTTTTTAGACATTATTAAAAAGAAAAAAATAAATTACCAGTTTAACACCAAAAAAAAAATATATATTAATTTTTGTGGAACACACTCTTGAGTTAAAATATTAATTTTTCTAAAAAAATTGATAATGTAATTTTTTACGATATTAATTTTTTAGACATACGTGAGCTTCCACAAAAATTAATATATACCTTTTTTGTTTTTATTTTATTTTTGAGTTTAATTTGATAATTTAATTTTTTATTAATATCCAAAAAAGAAACATTATTGTAAAAATGTAATATTGTAAAAGCAAGTTAAAAATAATAAAAAATAATGGCATAAGTGTCAATATTTAGTAGCAGGGATATTTTGAGGTGTTTTTAAAAATACAAGGACTAAATGGATACTAACCTCATAATATAGGGACTAAACAAACTTTTACCCGGAAGTTGTGTATACTTTGATGACCTATTGGAAAAAGAAAAAAGGAAAAAGTTAAAAAGGGCCGACCTCAGCACATCCAAATTCATCTAATTTTAATCCCAATAAATTTCTTAATTGGTTATAATGACATGGCAACAATTTGGCGGAGCTGCACCATACTTGAGAACTGAAAGACGTATGTGATTTCAATCCAACTGTATTCAATTTTTCTTAATTTCACTTTTTTATCTTTTCCACCACATTATTTTCTTTTTCCTTGAAAACCCCACTTTTTATCTTTTTGGGTAAATAAAAATAAATAAAAAAGCAGACCTTTATTTTCCATTTAAATTTTTTGCAAAAGAAAAAAAGACAAAAAATTAAAAAACCACAAAAAGCTGTTTTCAAGTGTTGTAAAACAAAATTCAGCAACCTGTAGTCCAGTACAAGCAGAGTGACCCACTTACTCCACAAACGACTGTCACTGATTTCTGTTTGTGTTTCAGCTGTTGCCCAGTTTCAGAGTTTTCACTAACACATGCAACAAAATAATTTAAAAAATAAGAAATTGTTCTTGAAATTCTAAAGCTAAAGAAACAAGTACTGATCTCTCTTTCTGCAAGTTTTTGGCTCAAAGAGCCATGAAAGGAACCCATCTTCTCCTCA
Source organism: Citrus x clementina (assembly GCF_000493195.1). Classification (NCBI taxonomy): domain Eukaryota; kingdom Viridiplantae; phylum Streptophyta; class Magnoliopsida; order Sapindales; family Rutaceae; genus Citrus; species Citrus x clementina. Next base: position 32,086,706 of record NW_006262339.1, on the reverse strand, counting down.
CTTTAACTCTTTTGATCGCTTGCACTCTTCAATTCCAAGCTCATGCTGCCCCTGCAGGTAACCCATTTCGCCGCCCTCTCTTTACTCTTTATATTTCTTTTATGATTCTGGTTTTTAACCTGTTTGGTTAATTGGTACTTATATACAGGCTTGATTGATTTTGCTTTACTAATATTCACTTGTCCTGCTTCTAGTTAAATCCTAGTTTATATTTGGCTTTGTTTGGTAAAGCCAAATTTGGGTTCTTTCACTTTTTCAGTTTTTATTTTATATGCCAATATTCATTTGTTATGGAATTGGGTTCTTTCCATATTGTAACTTTATTGTGATATGCAGGGCCTTTGATAAAGCACTTCACTTCTCTTCTTAAGTGGACAACCAGGTCATCTTCCAAAGCACCTCAATCAGGTGAGTTCTTATGATTCTTTATGTTTTGGTATATGTTTACTTGAAATGGTTTTCTTTCAAGTGATCCTGTGTATACTATATCCGTTCGTGTTTTACAGATGGGAACGTTCTCCAATTTGAGAACGGTTACTTGGTTGAGACGGTTATTGAAGGAAATGAGATCGGGGTGGTTCCTTACAAGATCCGTGTCTCTGAGGATGGCGAACTATTTGCTGTTGATGAAGTTAATAGCAACATTGTGAAAATTACTCCACCATTGTCCCAATGTATGCTTGTTCCTTAATTTGCTGATCAAAAACTTTGATTTATTTCTGATTTGTTTTCCTTGGAAAATGTAGGATAATAACTGATACTAGCATTTAAGTCCTTGAATTCTTTGTTCCAGATCCTTAAAAGGAAATGCTCCATAAACTTGATCCTAGTGCAGCTTGTTGCCTGTGTTTAATTCAGATTTTTTGTGCTCTGAAGCAAAAATTAAATAGAACTACCTGATTGGGATATTATTTTCTCTAGTACTTGTTCTTTTATACCAAAAGTTCAGAGGATTTTTTTCTGGAAAGATAAAGAATCTAATTGTGTATCTGTGCCCAGTTTATATGTTTTATATTCTGAATGTCTTTATTTCCTGGATGAAATGTGAGCTGTTAACGTATGAGTTGATTGGAATATTTTGGATTGCACTATAGCTTGAAGATTTATTAATTGTCTTCTTGTTCATAATTTCTAATTTTGTAGATAGTCGGGGTAGATTGGTTGCTGGGTCATTTCAGGGTTACACAGGGCATGTTGATGGAAAGCCAAATGAAGCTCGTTTTAATCATCCAAAAGGGGTGACCATGGATGACAAAGGGAACCTGTATGTTGCTGATACTTTGAATCTTGCTATCCGAAAGATTGGAGATGCAGGTATGTTCAATTCATATTAGAAGCTAGGTTGTAAATTTGTCTTAGCCTCTGTGAAACTAGAATAGCAATGAATGTTGTAGTTTATTTATAACATTGTATCAGAACTTAAGTAGAGTTACAGTTGATAAAAAATTTTATTTGAGCAATACGTCATAAAATTTTGGACCTTTTCTAGGGATGAACAATTTTATTGTATGGCTGTGAAAGGCAATGATGGATATTATGAGACAGAAGGTTTTAAGTATCGAAATTGTTTGTAGGTGTGACAACCATTGCTGGAGGGAAATCAAATGTTGCAGGTTTCAGAGATGGACCTAGTGAGGATGCTAAGTTCTCAAATGATTTCGATGTGGTGTATGTTCGACCCACCTGCTCCTTATTAGTTATTGATAGAGGAAATGCAGCTCTTCGGCAAATCTCTCTCAATCAAGATGACTGTGAATATCAGTACAATTCCATTTCTCCCACAGGTTCAAAGCCATTTTATTTTCCTGTTTGTTTATTTTTGAATGTATCTACTTCCAGTTGTACACTTAAGCTGTGAATTTGTCCTTCAGGGCTTTGCGTGGGAGTTCCTACTTGTCATTTAAATATCATTGGTGGTGAACTTGTATTTCTCTTGAGGAAAACTGAATTAAAATAAGAACTCAAAACGATCTAGGAAAATTATTTGTCAGTCCATTATGCAAGGGGATGTTAGAGGCAATAAAGAATACATTTCATTTAACCTGATATATTTTTGACTTTGCTGTCTTCTTAGTTCTGGTTTTGCTTGTGATGGCTTATAGCCACGTGGTGTTCCTGGGAACTATTAGTATGCTAGCTTTGAGACTAGGACATACATTTCACAATGGATATTGATGACTTCTATCAAGAATTCTGTCTTCAGAGTGTGCTTTGCACCCCGGATCCATTATGTTTCATGTATCATTGCATAGAGTGAGTAGCCAATGTACCAATATTCCTGAACTCTGTGATTTCCGTAGGTTAGTTTATCCTGTTTATCTTTGTGTGATCAAGTTGGGTTAAGCATGAATCCTAAGTGGCACCAGAGAGGAATTGGAGGAATTTCTTGAATGAGCCTGTGTTAACCATGATGACCTTTAACTCTTTTTATGAATGAAATGAACTTCTCATGCATAATTGAACCTCAGCTGGCAAAGTAGAGATCCTTTACTGATTGAACAAGAAAAGAATTAAATTTAGTGCTTGTTGCAATATTAATTTTGTGTTACAGAAGCAAGGAAAACGAAAATGAAAGAAATATTAAGTTGAAATTATCCCACTTAGTGGATCGGAATGTTGTGTTTCTAATTTGACAGGCAAAATATTGGTTACTGGTTTCATACTTTTAATCTACCCTAGCATCTAGGGGTAAATGGTTTGGAGGTTAGACCTTGTCCAAAATTGTCATTTTCCACTTTTATTTAGGATATCCGTTCCATTTCCATTTTAGATATTCAAATTTCAAAATTCCATCCATGTATAGCTGTTCTTTTTTATTTTTGTTTAGCCTAACTGCAATCCAATCCCCTCTCCACCCAGGTGAGTGGGGTCTGAACTTTCTGTATGTAGCTCTTCTTCTATTGTTATCAACATTCTGATGTGCTTTCATGATCAACCATCCTGATCTGCATTCAAACTCTCTTTTCATATTTAAATTTCTGTTTTAGGTTGTTGGTCTTTCCTTGTGTAATATGTGTTGTAATAGGTGTTTGTGTCATTGTGTATTTTCTCTATTTTGCCATCAATTAAGTTTTTGGTTCCATCTCATATAGTAATGCCCTTCAGTGACTGACACATTTACGGTTCTTTTTGTAGATATTCTTATGGTTGTTGGGGCTGTCTTGGTTGGATATGTGACCTGCATGCTTCAGCAGGGGTTTGGACCTTTTTTCTTCTCGAGAACGGTATACATCTTGCTCAATCATTTCACTTCTATTTCTTTGTTTGTGTAGAAATACACAAAATAGAAAATTTAGATGCTTTGAACTAGTTGAAGGATATTTACTCCAAAGTACTATTCATTTTATCTGTTCTCACATCGCAGGTGGCATTATTGTTAACAACATTATTTGACTTTACTGTATGTTCTTTGAGAAAGCCTTAATAATTTGAGTAGAACTTACAAAGAATAATTTGCAAATATACAACTTATATATATATTTTTACCAGTTCATTTTCTATGTGTGGAAAAGTAAATTAATAGCCTTTGGTATGCTTTATTGCCATTCATTTTTTTTTTCTAGTAGTCTTGAAGGTCTTTGAAGGAGTAAGTACTTTTATTTTATCTGCCCGAATAAATTTTAACAAGCTGGTTCTTAACATTGTTTTTCACTGTTTGCTTAATCTACTGCTTGTTGTGGTGCAGCAACAACCTTCAGAGAGCGAATTCAATGAAGAAACTGAAATCAAAGAACTGTCAAATAAAGAGAAACCCATTCCAATAGTTGAGAGCATGAAAGAGGAACCAGGATGGCCATCTTTTGGACAACTGATTATTGATCTTTCCAAGCTCGCCCTTGAGGCAATGGGTAGCATGTTCCTTAATTTTGTCCCCTTTCGTTTTAGATCCAGTGGCACCAAGGGAAACCTTACACCACTGAGGGATACTCTCAGGATGCCTGAAGATGAAGCTGCCCCCCCAGTAGTGCAAAGGCAGAAGTCAGCTGTTCCTCTATCCGAAACCCATCAAGTCTGCACTCCTGGTACTGGTGATAAATATCCAGACATGAAGCCTCCGAAGATCAAATCTGCCAGTTTTAAGGATTCTTCTTTATCAACAAAGCACCGGTCTTCAAAAAGACAAGAGTATGCTGAATTCTATGGGTCAGGTGAGGTTCCTCCTCCTTACAGCAAGTCTAAGAGCCAGAAAGAAAGAACAAGACATCGTCAGCGTGATAAAAGTGGAGAGTTAGTTTATGGAGTGAGTGGGATGGAGCCAAAACCTGTCGAGATGAAGCCAGTAGATTATGACAACCTGAAGTTTGACCATTACAATATGAGGAGCAAGTATGGCGATGATTCCTACCGTTTTTGAATATAAGCTTAAACTCTTGGCGATCACTTGCATCTACCGGTTAGTTTACCTTCTTCATTTTTTTGTTTTGTCTTTCTTTCAACATGAATGTCTACCTGGTGTAGTTGAATCAAAACTATAAGCAAGATTTTGTGTGTTAGATAGATATCTACACAGATGAGTTCATCTCAGGATATTTTGCGGTCCGGGTACTGCAACATATGGAAGGAGCTGCATGAAATCCCCGAGTGTCTGAAGTGTAGCTAACTACTACCCAACTGATGTCAGAAGCATAGTTGTAAAAGGAGACTCAGTTGTGTAGACTTGTTTTTGTTTTCTTTATGTAGTTAAAGTAATTAAATTAGCCTTTCAGAATCTAGTTCCCATGTGATCTGGACAATTTGAAGAATCATTTTACTTTCACAGTGCATGGCCATTCATTTTGGGGCATGGAACCATATGACAATATTTTAACAGTAAATGCCTTAAAAAGATTGTATTTAGCAACATATTCAAGTGCAGTGGTGGGGGTGCCAAATTCTCCATTGAAAGCACATTTAAAAAGTGCTTTTAGATGGTGGATTCCACACTAGGTGGGGGAAAAATTATTATGGAGGGTTGTAGAAGCTGAATTTTTCAAATTAATAAAAGTTTAAGCTAACTTCAACTTTGGTTGTGACTTTTTACTTTGATTGCATCCCTCACATCACATGACATCAAGAGGTGTTTTTGACTCAAATGGGAATGAAAATGATTTTTGCATTTCTGTGAGCACAATTCATGAGATGGAAATGTGACCAACAAAATTCATGAGCATGACAGTATTAAAAATGAACTTTACTTTACATTTATATAAAATCCGTGAGTGACTTATATAAAGTTGGAGCCTCTTTCTATCCTTTATTCATTTATCAACAACACCAAAAGCACTTTTCGTTCCATCTATCTAAGTCTAACTTGCAGTGCAACTTCTTTGATTTGGACTAAGTGATTATTGATTAATATTAACACAACCCCATCAGCATGACAAGGAAAAATATTATATGGTGAGCGTTATTGTCAGCACGGTGCAGACACTACTTCATGACTAAACACTATATTTATGGTGTTATGGAATAGTATTATGCTCAATAGTGCAAGCAATGTATGTATGTATGTATGTATGTAAAAGATGATGTTACTAAAAGACACTATTTGGAAATTTATTAAAAAAGAATTTAAACAAATTTCCTAAGAAACCTTTTTTCTCATTTTAATTTTTTTAAAAAATTAAAAATTAAAAAAGAAGTACTACGTGTTGGATATAACTTATTTAATAGTTATAATTGGTTATTTAATTTCAAAACCTTGTTTCAGAGTTTTTGTTATTGTTTAGTTGTATTTTGAGTGAAACTTTTGGGGATTAAATAAGATATTTTACCTCTACTAGTAAACATTAAATTTTGAACTCTTGAGAGTAAATGTTGAATTTTTTTTCTAAAAATTAAATACTTAAAACACTTATTATTTATTTTACAATCTTATTTAATTACTTTCGTAGCATAACTTTAAAAACGTATTCATTAAAATAATTTTATAATTTTAAAAAAAAAACTCCTATTAACAAGTGACAAATAACTAAAAGTTTTTTTTAATTAATATTCCACTTACAAAAGTTCCATTTAAAAAGTTAAGCAGTAGATTTTGATTCTCATTCACAAGTCAAAAAAAAAAAAAAACTTTTAGGTCCCAATCGTTTTTAGAATTGTTGATGTGGCAAAATTTTGTCAGTTATCACTACCACAATCGATTCTAGATCTCGTTGCTGTCAATCAAGGGTTATTTTTACATACCTCCCCTGAGGTTTCACCTAATTCCAGTTTAATAGAAAATATCTCTGTATTTACACTCCCCTCCCCTGCAGTTAGTATAAAGTTACGTATGGCATCAGTACACAAGGCTAAAATTGTAAAAGCCCATTTAAAATTTAAACAAACTTAAAAAGTTCACTCTGCTAGTATGGGTAACCGCGAAAATAAGAGTAGCATCACTTTATTATCCGGTCCAAATCATTAACCAAAAAATAATGGCTTAACAAAAAGTGTAAAAATTTACATTTGCAAGAAAAGTTCATCCCCAAGTATCTCAAGTGTAAAAACAAGTAAATATTTGTGAGCTTGAAAATCAAGATTCATCATCAGTTTCAACTTACCCATGAACAAGACGAGTGAGTATAGACGACGACGTGGTTCTGGAACTGGCATTGGAGCTGAGAAGAGGTTAGTTTAATTTTTTTTTTTTTTTTGGAAAAACTATTGTAGTAAATCATAGTTTTGGTTTTGGTTTTCTTCGTTTGTGATATATAAGTTGGAAAGATTGGTGTTGCTGTATTTTGAATGTATGAGTTTTGGGGGGCTTTCGGGTCGTTTGACCCGAACCGAAATGAACCCGAAATTATATCCGGCTTTCAGTTCAATTCGGGTCAGGAAGACGAGAAATTCACAATTCATCCTAATAGCCACTTCCTTGCTGATTCGATCACCCCTCTCGGTGATTCCTTCATGCCGCACCATGTCTCACCGTTGCAGCCCACGATTTCGTTCCCCTAATTCCCAATTTCACAAAACAAAACAAGCCTTAAAAGCTACATCCTTTCTCATCCAGCCATTCCTCTCGATTCGTCAGTTCCTCCACACCTCTCCACCTCTGCACAGCTCGAAGTCGTTGCAAATGACTTCAGCTCCTGACTCTGTTTGTGTGTGTGTGTCAAATCGTCGTCGCTTGGTAGGTAATCCTCTACTAGTGCTGGTGGGTGGGCTGGTACGGATTCAACTGCCTCTTATATAATATCTTCTTCTTTAGTGAGCTATAGATTTTCTGATGTGTTCCGGTGACTTGCCACAACAGCTTTTGGTGGTATTTTTAACTTAATTTTTTCCCAGTTAATTAGATTTTCAACTTAAAATTTGCTTAGAATTTTTTTTCGGTTCTGTTGGAGTTAATGGAATTGAGTGATGATATTATGCTGGCCTATTTTAATTTTATTAAAATTTCTCGCTTGATTTTCCATATCACTTTACTAAATCATTTTGTGTCAATAATCTGTTCTGCATTTTTGGCTCCTGGGATTGGCACAACATTGTCCTGGGCTAATAGTCAGTTGAGGACTACCTGTCCACAGAAAATCGAAACCCGCAACTGAAATTTGCATGGATAGGCTATAAGCCAGTATACAAATTGATACAATAGTCTTCTGTTTCTTTTACATGTCACTCCAGCCAATATTTGGTTTACTTGTGCTGTTAGTCGTAAGCTTATGCTGAACTTTGATTTCTTTCTTTTAATAGCTTGCAATATTTGGTTCGATGGTCTGAATAAGACCTGAATATTAATTGAGCCTTTTGTTGTTAGTTGTACGCTTGTGCTGAACTTTGATTTATTATGTACTCAAATAAAGTTGTTGTAGAAGCAACAGATTTGATGATGAGTGTTTCAGAGTTTTCCAACTTTTGTCATTTTTTTTTAAAGACAGCCTGAGAGATTGAGCATGCTAGGCTCGTTTATTATTGTTTTTTGACCTTTTTCTTTTTTCACAGTATTGATTATCCAATTTTAGCAATTCTTTAGTTAGAATTTAGTTTTAAGAATATTTAATGTCTCTTACAATTTAAATACAATCTTTTTTCCAGCTCTGTATACATGAATATAGAGGTTGTTGTAGGAGGTGACTTGCTCACTGTTGCATCAGTGATACCAGAACAGTACAGCTTAAAGAAGTTGTGGGCTGATATCAGGGATTTATGTTTTGATCAGCCTATTAAGCATGCTACTGAAGTCAGATTTCAAGTTATGTTACCTTGGGAGACGAGTTATGCCACCTTGAAAACAGAAACTGATTTGCAAGATGCATTCAACAAGTTAAGGGAGAAGAAATATAGTTGGGCCATCTTCATAATCAAAACTGAACTAGATGAGTTGGAAAAAGATAGAGGCGACTCAAGTTTGCCTAAAGATAGAAACAATGAAGATGAAAGCCCAGATGCACAGTTTAAAGTTCTATTGCCACCTGAACCAGATGTGGAGTGGGTTGACTTTGATGAGGACAAGGAGTTTGCACTTCCTGATTTAAATGATGAAAGCAACACTGTCGATTTTGCAGCTGCAACTCTCATAGTGCAAGATTCATATGAAAGCATGGCAACAGTAAGGCTTGATGACAACACACATGATGAAGAACTAGAAGCTGAAAAAAATATAGATGATATGGACGTTGGCAGTGAAGAAGACCTGAATCAGTTTGAAGTTGATGTGCTTGATAATGCTTTAGATGACTATCATTCTGGAGATGATAGTGGTACTGAATCGTATGACAATGATAGTGGGGATGCTCAAGAAGCTTGCTGTAAATATGAGCAAAACTCGGGGGGTTTTGAGTTTGCAGCTGACGGTGAGAAAATTATACTTAAGCCTGGTCAACTGTTTAAGAATGTGGATGAATTCAGGAAGGTTGTCAAGGTATTTGCGATAAAAAATGGCTTCAGACTTAAAAGAGTAAAGAATGAGAAGTCAAGAGTTACTCTTTGTTGTGCTGTTGAGGGCTGTACATGGAGGATACATGCAAGTCCAAACTGGAATAAGAGGCATTTCCAGATCAAGACACACTGTTCAGAACACACCTGTGTAAGAAATAGTGAAAACTATGAGGCAACCTAAACCTGGATAGGTATTACCTTTCTTCATTTATTTAGAGCTAACACTGAGCTACCAATTGATGTGCTTAGATCAGAGTTGTTTAGAAAATATGGGATAACATGTTGTAATCAGAGGCTGTATAGAGCCAAAAATAAAGCTTTAGAGTTTTTGGGCCAAGATCATAAAGCAAGCTATACAAAATTGTTCAGATATATGCATGCAATTATTGCTTCAAATCCTGGTTCTACAGTATCCTTAGATAAAGATTGGATGGGGGGTGGAGTTAGTCCTCATTTTAAGAGATTTTTTGTGTTCTTTGATGCTAATAGAAAGGGTTTCTTTGGGGGTTGTAGGCAGTTCGTAGGACTAGATTGTTGTTTTTTAAAAGGGTTGTATAAGGGAGTACTATTATCTGCAGTTAGTATTGATGCCAATTATGGCATTTATCCTTTGGCTGTTTGTGTAGCAGAAAATGAGAATACCGAGTCTTGGGTGTACTTTATGGAGAGATTGTATGAGCAAATAGGCTGCAATGATGGAGAAGGCTTATGTTTTATGAGTGATAGACAGAAAGGAATATTGAATGCATTAGAGAGAGTGTTCACGCAAGCTTTAAAGAGATATTGTTGTAAACAAAAGTTTCCAGGTCTTTTACTTAGGAAAGAGTTTTGGCAAGCCTGTAGAAGTGCAAATGCTACTCAGTTCAAGTGTCATATGGCTGAACTGTATAAAATTAGCCCTGCTGCCCATGACTGGTTGATGGGCATACCGGTGGTTTGTTGGGCTAAACACTGTTTTCCCACACACACCAAGTGCAGTCACGTCACCAACAACATGACTGAGTCATTTAACAATTGGATTGGAAATTTCAGAGCAATGCCAATCTTGAGAATGCTTGAAGAGATAAGACGGAAAATAATGACATTAATTCATAAGAGACAACAACAAGTTCTGTGTTGGAAGGATGAATTGCCCCCAATTGTAAGGAGAAGGATTATGGCAGTTAGAGAAGAGTCTAGGTCATTGTAAGTGATCTTTGGGCACAACCAAACTTTTGAGGTGATAGAAGATGTTTCTAAGAGAACTACAGTTGATTTGTTGAGCAAACACTGTGATTGTAGGGAGTGGGATGTGTCAGGGCTGCCTTGCAAGCATGCAGTATGTTGTATTGATGCTATGAGGTTCAATATGGATGATTATGTTCACACTTTGCTCAAGAAGACCTCATTTAAGAACACATACTCTCACCAACTTTATCCGGTACCTGATGAAAGTAACTGGCCATTGCTTTTACATGACAATCTTCTACCACCAATGATCATTAAAACTGCTGGCAGACCTCAAACGAAGAGAAGGAAGGAAGCTGGTGAAGCGAAGAACTTTAAAAGGAGTTCAAGTGTGAAATGCTCTAGATGCGATCAATGGGGCCACAACAAGAGGGGTTGCAAAGAGCCTATGAGGTCTTTGAATGTCAACAAAGCTGAAATGAAGAGAAGATTGTCCAAGGTCAGCATTTATGTTGTTTCATATATTTTTTTTATCATTATCAAATTATTATGTATATAATACAAACTAATTATCTATACGTGTGTGTGTGTGTGTGTGTGTGTGTGTGTAGAAAAGAGAGGAATCCTCTGGCTCGGTACATTGTGATGATGGATCTGCTTCAAGGGCTACATTTGCTGGGAATATAAGCTCAACTCAGTCCAGTGTTGTTGGACCTGGTATTTTCTTTAACCTTTTTTTTTTTGCGAATAATTTATGAAATAGTCGTAAATAAGAAGAAAATGAATGTCTTATTGGGTTCTTTACTTGATGAAGGACGAGTTATTCTAGAGTAAGCAGTATGAAGTTAATGCATTCAGCAACATGTCAAGAGTATCTATATATTTGCAAAAGGACAGCAACACCAAAGTTAATCCCATACAGCACATTTTTTTGAGGGATTAGATGATACTATATCTCTTCCACTGTAAGTTTTGTTATCAAGATGTTGTATCATCTTTTGTTACTCAACCTCGTACATAGGATTGAGTTTTTGTATGTTTTGTAGAAGGGTTATTTTTACAAACAAACTTACAATATTTTGACAAGGGCAAGCATGCCTTATAACTTGTCTGATTATGGCAAACTAAGAAAATAGTTGCCTTTTTTTGTAAATATGGGTTGCTGCTAGTTGTAGAAGCTGATGAAATGCAGCCATTTGTAATTGTCACAAATTATTGTTGTTGAAATGCATATAATTAATTACTATAGTTCAAACTCTTGTGAGTTATATTTTAATTTGTTAGAGTACTAGTTGTAACTGTGGTTTATACTTTATTATGTTGGTTTGAAGTTGATTTCACCTAGCACTTATATTTAATATTGCTGATTTAATCTTACTAATTTAGTTTTCAATGAGACACATGGTATATAAATAAGCTTGCTGGTTTGGTGCTGAGTTTTGAACTATTATTTATGGTTTACCTTGTTGGGTTAATGTTGATTTCATGTATATTACTTCAAGCTGAGCTTGCAGGTTTGGTATTCATTTTATGTATACTACTTAAGGCTTTAAGCCTACTGTTTTCTCTGTTTCATGAACATTGATATGCATTAGAAATTAACTACTTAAATTTTCATTACTCCATTGCTAAATTGGTGTACAACCAACTAGAAATACAACTTTAGGCATTATGCATCCTAAGCATCATAACATTTACTGCCAGTAAGACTACATTACAATACATCATTGTTTTCAATACATCTTTATAGTGTCCAGGTTTCATTAACTTCTTCACAATGCTCTTCACCTCTTTTACATTAATATCAATCGTATTTATGACATGAGAATCCACCATCGCAGCCGCATTCCCTTCTAAAACAGCCCCATTGTTGAAGTCGGTTCTGTCTGGTACCCACCACTTGAAGTAGCCACATTTTGGTTTGTTCATGCATGTGTAATAAAGCTTGTGAGGATTGTCATCAGACTCTGATATCTTCACTTCAGCTCTGGTTTGGCATCTGCATATACGATTTGGGAATCTGATTAGCCTGCCATTAACCCAATTTCTCCAAGCTGGTTCATATTCTACTTGCATGTCTGATCTGCATGATGTGTTTGAGCTTTGGGAGTCCATGTGTTTGTTGGTGTGTTATCTGTTTTTGGCTTGTATACTGGTTGAATACAATGATTCACAAGAATGTATAGCATGAACTTCCTGAATTCATGCACTGGTTTTTTTTTTCTTCAGAATAAATGTGAAATGGTGATGGAAGCTAAACATTGTTTTATTCAACTATTTATGGGCAAAGTTGCTGCCAATATTACCGTTGATTACAACAGTAATATTAGCAGGGAGAAGAAAATTTTTTGGACCCCAAATCTCCAACTTCTAAGCATTTTCGGCTTTTGAATAACTTTTGAATATGCTTTCACTGTCAACTTTGCTGGGAAATTGTACCTGTCAGCCTTTAAAGGGTATTTTCGTCCTCTTGTTAGTCCACTAATAGTCAACTGGCGGAAATACTAACTGCAGGGGAAGGGAATAAAAATACAGAAATACTTTCTATTAAACTGAAATTAGGTAAAACCTCAGGAGAGGTGTGTAAAAATAACCCGTCAATCAAATAACAATTTAACCCGAAAGAGGAAAGAGGAAACATCTCATTCACATATCACAGCGAAGCAACTCACTTTACTGGAAATATCTAAAAAAAAAAAAAAAAAAATTTCTCTTTACTGCTGAAAGTAAATATTATTGAGCAGGGCAAAACCGCCAAGCCAATTATGTCATAATTATTATTCGTTAAAAATAAAAAATTAATATAATTATCCAATCATAATCGTCGTGCACCTTTCTTGGGTTTTTGACCTTTTTTTTCAACTCACGGGGGAGGAACCGCAGGGACTCTCACCGGAAAAAAAATATCTCACTCACGCACTCCACGTACAAAACTGAAATAATTTTTTTAAGAAAAAAAAAGAAATCTAAATTCAGTTGTCTTTGCATTCAATGAACCGCTTTCTATTGTGACGGAAGAAGAAGAAGAGCGGGAAAAAAAAAAGCATGGGGTGTGCTGGATCGTCGCAGAGCAAAGCTGACGGTGAAGTCACTTTATCATTTCTTTTCGTCTTCTTCATTCAGTTAAAATTTATTAATTATCATTGATTTGTTAAAATTTATTAATTATCATTGATTATTTTTGTAGGATTTAGCTATCTTCAAATCTTGTTTTTGTTAATTTTTTTTGTGATTAATTCTCAGTTGAATCCCTCTCTTTCTGTCATCTTTCCGCTGAACTTATGAACTGCTTGATTCGGTGTAGATTAAATACATTTTCGAGTTATGTGTAATTTGTGTCAAATTTTCGAATTAATTTGATATATACATGATAAATTGAAACCAAAAAAAAGAAAAAGAAAAAAAAGAAAAAAAGAGACAGGCTTAGCGAGTGTAGTGTATAGCAAGAGATTGATTCCAAGGCTTGGTTAATAAGGTGTAAAATTTGGATTTGTTTCCCTCAGGATGCCGCTTAAAACACATGCATTATATGGCTTGTTGTGTATTATTAAAGAGACCTGTCGGGTAAAATTCTTACCTTCTATGGCTTGTTGAATTTATAGAAAGTGATTTCTTTTGTATAAGTTAGGTTTGTAAATTGCATGATTTAGGTTGAGACCGTGTATGATTTGGAGTTGCAGTGCGCGCGCGCGCGCACAGTAAGTAGTAAAATGCTGGCCTTCGTATAATTTTTTAGCTTCTTTAGCAAGCATGAATGAATGTCTGTCAATTGTGCTGAGTTGATGCTTCTGTTATTATTGTATATATTGCAAGAAGCTTGTAACGGTGCTGCTTGTGATGTACTTTTATTATCTTATTCTCAATAGAATGAATATATCAAATTTATACAAATTGAGTCAATTTCGGTGACTTTCAAGATTCCAATGAGTTTTTAATGGAAATCTTCCCGGCCAAAAAGGAAAAAGAAGCTAATATCTTGGATTATAACTATAGTTTGAATGTTTTAGATATAATATCATGGTTTTATTAAAGTATGCCGACCGAAAACATTGGTTGTATCAGGGACTGTGAAAAAGATTCGAAAGCCAAAACCCTGGAAGCATCCTCAGCCAATAACAAAGTCTCAATTGATGCAGCTACGTGATGAGTTTTGGGACACTGCTCCTCATTATGGTGGCCGGAAAGGTAGTCCCTCAGAATGTATGAAAACCTAAGTACTGTTTCTTTAATTACTTGAGAAAATGGAATTGATTGCTAATTTATCAGATATTAAAAAAAAAAAAAGGAAGAAGAAGATAAAGAAAGAAGTTCGCTAATTTGGAATAGTTGAAGTGTGTGTTACCACCACAATCCATTTTTATAATAGTATGACTTCATTATAACTTTCAGAATTTGTTCATCTGCTGCTTTGTTGTGTGATTACTTATTCATTTTTCCTTGGATGATTACTTGTTAGATCTTTGAATAGATTTACCTTGAGTTGAGCATTTATATTTGTACGTTCATTTTCAGCGTCCAGATCTTGGCTTTGTAAATCTATTGTTGATCGTCTTGGAGTGTCTATAGCAAATAGCAGTCCTCTTGCTGCACGTTATAGTGAAACTACTGTGTTAATCTCATCTCTCCTACAGGTGATGAATAAGTATGGAAATGATTCTTACCTGCAAGATAAATAGCCTTCATTGTTTAAGAAGCAATATATACAAAGAATAGGCAGGTTCTTAGAAGAGTGAAAGAACCTGGCTACAACCTTCAGGTTACCAGTTTTTCTTTGCAGCCCATTGCTGCTTCCTTTTTCAGCCATTAACATAAACAAATAGGTCTTTTCCTTGTAATGAAACTTTCTTTTTGGTTTGATTTTGTAGCCGGACCAAAATAAGGGAGTGGTGGAAGTTTCGTTGGATGTGTATATTTATTTCATGTTCTATAAAGGATGATCATGCTTGCGGTGTTAATTTTACGCCTATCTAATTTCTTGAAAATTTCCTTAGAGGGTTTCTAGGGGGAAAAATCTGGAAATATAACCAAAAAATTACTAAAGTCAGGTATGCTATGACATAATGCTGTTTTAAGGGCTTTGCTCTCCTAAATTCAAGTTATTGTTGTATCATATGCATAAATTGCTTACAGTTTAAAGGTTTTCAATGTTGAAATGACACTGGAAGCTAGGAATGGTGAGAGTTTATTTTTAGGGTGACCCTAAACTGAGCATTTTTTCCTGAACAGACTATGCATAGTAGAGTTCAATATGTATGTTGTGCTTAAAGCCCCTGAGGGGGCAGCCCAGTTGGTTTAGGGCTTGGTTCTGGTGCTTGGCTTTATCGAGGTCTCAGGTTTGATTCTTTTGGTGGCTTAAAAATTCCACCCTTTGTTGTCTCATGAGTCATGGGGCTAGGGTGCCCAACTGAACCCCTAGGGGGCCTGGCCGAGGCAGACTTCTGGTCCAGGTTGTGCAGGAGTCTGGATTATCCTAAAAATAATAACAATAAAAAAATTAAAAAAAAAAAACACATGTTGTGCTTAAAAGTGTAGGATATATGAATCTTATGGTATGTTTGGATGATAATATATCTGTGAACATGAAGGATAAGAATCCAGTGGCTATGACAAGATTGTGGTATCAAAGCTTTAGCAGTCCTGACAACCTTCAGTTAATTTTGTAGCAGATATGAAATACTGTTCAAAGTCAAGTGATGATGCATTTTTGAAGGAATGCTAAGTAGAGTGGACAGCAATGGGAGATATTGAGTGGATAGTTTTCTTTTGTATAGATTTTGAGGTCCTGCCCAGGTAGATCTTTGTTTTTGTGGTTCCATACTGATTTTTTAAAAAAATTCAAGGTTAATTTCCTACCCATAAAAAAAGGGAGCTAGAGTTAAAAATTAAGACGATGGCCGACTTGATCTAAGTTGGCTAAGGCTACGGAGAAGATCAAGTAGAATGTCGATTATGAAAAACAATGATGGGGCATAGTAAACTACTATAAGTATTATGCCACTAGAAGCATCACCTTGTTTAGACAATTTTGTAAGAGTCACTGTATAACTATTACTGAATTGAGTGTTGGGCTATATATGCTCAAGTGTATATCCCCAATCATCTCAAGCTTCTGGGAAGCAACTGTAGAGCTGCATTTTATAAATTGGAAATCAAGTCTTGTAGAAAACTAGTTCTTATCACCAATTAAATTGCCAGCTACTGTGATTTGAATCAAACGTTTGAACTACAATACGGACTGTGAATTGTTGAATTAGTAGTATGCTTCGCAGAGGTTGAGGTTTCCATTAGTTAGTTATTTGGGAAGAAGTCATTGATATCAATATACTGGAAGAAGATCACAAAATGTATCCTCACAAGAAGCAAAATTGTTAATCTGTTTAGATTGCATGTAATTTCGCCGAAAAGGAAACATTTATTTTTATTTTTTTAACACTGGAAAGCAAACATGAGTGGGGAAAAATTAGTAGTTTCTCAGAACAGTCTCTTAAATTATTATTTTATTGTCATCAATAATCTGTACTACCGGTAGAATATACTTCTTGAGTTTTATAGTTATACTTCTAATTGTCACTGTCCTTTTTTTGAAAAATCAGAGATCTGGGATGCACTACGTGCTGCTGCTGAAGCTGATCTGAGCCTTGCGCAAGCTATTGTGGACAGTGCGGGTGTCATTGTTCAAAGCGCTGATTTGACTATTTGCTATGATGAAAGAGGTACTTTGCTGTTTATTAATTTTTTGAAGTATCAACACATCTTGTATAAATATGTTACTGAAGTTCTTGTTGAAACTTATGTTTTCCTTTCTTATTTCTACTGCTGTGCTTTACAAATCCATCTTGCAGGTGCAAAATATGAACTACCCAAGTATGTTTTGAGCGAACCGACCAACTTGATCCGAGAAGGTTAGGTTAAAGAATAGAGAGATACTGAGTACCTTGTTTCTGCAAAGATTGATTGTAAATCATGTATATTTCTCTAAATCTCCTCCATACTATTTTTCGTAAAGCCATGCTCTGATCCTCTTTATTTGTGGACTTTTTCTTTTAACTGTGTTGTGTAAGTTTCATTTGGATACCGAACAAGATCACCAGTGACCCATCTGGATATTGTGGGAAAAAAAAATAGGGTTTCGGTGTCAACTTGTTCTCCTGAAAGGTTGCATATTGACTTGGTAGATATCATTAAGACTTGAAATTCTCTCTCCAATATGCACGGCAAGATGCAAAATATGAACTACCCAAGTATGTTTTGAGCGAACCGACCAACTTGATCCGAGAAGGTTAGGTTAAAGAATAGAGAGATACTGAGTACCTTGTTTCTGCAAAGATTGATTGTAAATCATGTATATTTCTCTAAATCTCCTCCATACTATTTTTCGTAAAGCCATGCTCTGATCCTCTTTATTTGTGGACTTTTTCTTTTAACTGTGTTGTGTAAGTTTCATTTGGATACCGAACAAGATCACCAGTGACCCATCTGGATATTGTGGGAAAAAAAAATAGGGTTTCGGTGTCAACTTGTTCTCCTGAAAGGTTGCATATTGACTTGGTAGATATCATTAAGACTTGAAATTCTCTCTCCAATATGCACATGCCTGAGAAAGGCAAGTTCTTCAGGCAATTTGAATATGTATAGTTCAATGTTTAAGAATCAGAAGAGATTTTCTGATGATGTAATTGAGGATGATTCTGTATCCCGTTGGGTAAGGTCTCTTGGATTGTATGAGACTGTTGCAGATTGAAGCTTTTCTAATCCACCATTTATGATTAAAACCAGGTTATCAGAATTATATAACTTTAAGAAGTTATTATGCAAGTTAATTTCGGTAAAATTTCCATATTCCTAATGCTAATCCACGTTGGAAATTAGCAAATAAAAGATGTGTTACATAATTCGAACAATGATTATGCATATCCTTGATGGCTTGTTTTAACAAGGGCTGCAAATTACTGTATTTTCCTTTAGAATATAACCGTTTGAGAAAGGTTCACAACCTAAATCTGCATAAAGACACACTCACAATGCAGAACCCTTCATCTTCATTTCATGAATTCTGATCCTATCAATGTACAAACCATAAGTAGTGATAGAACCAAACATTGAGTTTTAACGCTGGGACCACGAATCCCATTGTGAACTAGGTTGTTAAACCATTCTACAGAACCCAAAATGAAAACGTCAAATGGCACGACACCATTTCATTCACTTCATACCCTCTTAAAGAAAGAAAGAATGTTGCCCTGTTTAGGATCCTTCTGATTTCCAGCTTTCTTGTTTCCTGCTTTATTCCCTGCATTAGACGGTGCATTGCTTCCTAATGCTGGAGACTTTTTAGCTGCCGCCGGCCTGACATAATTACATAAATCCAACATTTAGAAGAGTATCTAGGCACAAACTGACAAATAACCACCATAAGAATACTCATATTTGAAATCTGGAATCTAATGCTAGCCACATATATAAATCAGTCTCCAAGACAGGCATGGCTTATAAACCAAGTGCCTACTGTAACTAGTATTAGCATAGACAAACATTTCACAATCAAAAGGAACTGATAAGCAAGCTTGATCTCTGATAAGAAAAATTTTGTGCACAATATTTATTTTCACTTAAAAGCGTTTTGAAATAATCAAACTTACAATGGCAAAGAAGTAATATACTTGTAGGAAAAATATCATCCAACAACCTGACTTTGGGCTTAGTTTTACCCCAATGCCAGAAAAGTCATATTACATACTACCTCTATCACTAGCTCAGGTCTGTTAAATGTAACCAAGAAAGGATATTACCACGCTAATTTTGATGATATAAAGGAAACCACAATATCACTTGGAGAAAAGGTAACTTGACTATGAAAACTAGCAAAAGAAATCTCAAGGATTATTCATAAAAGAGTCAATAAGCTTTCCTTAGCAAACACCTAAACAAAATGCAAATCACAAACTGTATTTGGCAATTGAGAACCTACCAAACAGCAAACAGCAAACAGCAACCAGCAACCAGTAACAAGGGTCCCATAAATCTAACAGACCTCGGTTGATGGCAGAGCCATATGATAATTTTCAAACTATTATTCACAAACACTCTGATAATTTCAAACTAATTTATTTACGTATAATTAAACCAAATATCATAGGTGTTATCTGATGTTTTCATATATTTATTTGCATGGTTTTCCAGCTGATTGTGATGTTTGCACAGCACAGTATTCTAGTTATTCTTAGGCTTCCAATCATCACTTCTAAATACTTCTACTTTATGACATGTTTATTAGTTTCATTTGGTTTCTAATTTATTTTTTTTTGGCCAGAATAAATAATGGATCACTCTGGAATCATATTTAAGATCTATTCCATTAAAGGAAACAGATTTTTCACCAAATAGAAAATGAGGTTGACAACCAGCAGCCACCTGCGGGATACCAAAGTTTCCCTATGATTTGACGTGGTCAGTGGGCATGTTGAACTTCTTGGAGTAAAATAATATTGCTAAACAATGATATCTAAGTGCAAATAATAAACGTAAAGACAGCTCTAACCTTTTAACATTGTCGGCGACAGTATTGCTCTCAGCTTTCTTCATCGTATTGTCCGCTTTCTGCATCGTTCCACTGTCAGGTTTCTTCATTTCACTTTCCTCACCCTCCCATAAAACTTCAGTTACTGGACAGAAATAAAATAAAATAAAATAAAGATTAACCTGAATTTGTCCTAGGATAAAACTTTTCCCATCAGAAACAACATAAAAACACCACCGAATGTAACTCATGCCTTTTAGGTATACCTTCTCTCCCACGTTCATCGATCCGTGTCTTCACAACTTTTCTTCTTTTGGGTGATTGGGCTGAAGAATCAGCCACTTTATCCTTATGTACATCCTTCTCAGGAACACACTTCTGAATCTTCTCTGTAATGGAAGTTTCAGTGATTGTTCTTGTGCTGACAACTGAAGAGTCTTCTGAATGGTTGGGTTCCAGATCAGTTGCTTTCTCTTCCTTTACTTTTGGTTTATCTTCTATTAGCTCATCAAAAATCAAATTGGGTTTTTCAGTAACTAAAACTTTTTTACTTTGCTCTGGAGCTAGACTTGACTGTCCCTTTGGTAGATCAGGTGATGCCAAATTGACTGCATCTTCATACTCATCTTCATCTGAGAGATCAAAAACTACCTTTCTTTTCCTTTTGCCTTCCCCATTGGAGGCTCTTCTAAAATTTACATCTTCAGCATCATCTTCATTGCTCACATCCTGCACCACTCCCGCACTAGCTAATATCATGTAAAAAGTTGCGGAAGGGAAAAGGAAAGAGTTAGCTAAACGTATCCTAGATTGCGGACTTGGCAGAATATATATTTATTTAAAATAGTAAACAGCTAATTACTCCATTACAGTTAAGAGTATTGGATTAATCAGATAGGAGCCAACCAGTAGGACTTGGAAGTCAACATTACCATCTGCTGGTGCGCTATTGGGCTTCGACTTTGAAGATGCACGACCCCATAAATTTGCTAATGAACCTCCATTACCAGAAGAGCTTTTATTCTGTATATTTGCAGGCAAAGGCTGTAGTTTTTCTTCATGAACAGAAGGCTTGGTAACTTGATCATGAGCTCCTGTGCCATTACTTTGACCTTTGACCACTTTTACCACATTGGATGACATCAGACCCACCTTTGGGCTTGATTGCTGAACTTTATTTTGCAAACATGGTGGAACTGTATTGTTATGATGTGCAGTGTTAGTTTTTGTCAGGTCTGGGATCGCTGCAATTTTAAGCTGCAAAGAAGCATTGCTTACAGGAGTTCCCTCAGCACCGCGCTTGACAAAGGAATTTGAAATCCCACAGAACCTGATTAAATAATATTATGCAGTCAAGTAAGAGGAGGCAACATATGCAGAGTCATAGTCATTTACTATGTAAGTCTAACTATCACTAGTACAGAATGTTCCTGCAGAAATGTATATGGATGAAATGATCGTCTAATCACTTATCAGAAGATGCATAAAGGTTTGTTATTTTTCTCATCACCCCCTTCTTTTTGTGCGCAACCATACACTGGAAATTAAAGAAGTGTAACTATTTTCATATCTTACTCCAATGCCCTGAGATTTGAATATAAGGTTTACTGCAATAATGTTTACAGAGAAACAATTGAAGCTTCTCAGATGACAACAATCCATAACCAATCAATATCTTCAATGTCTATTAAGCTCTATTTTCTAAGGAATTTTGATTTAAGAAACTGTAAAAAATGAAGCTTCAATAGAAGCACAAGAAGAAGTGCTTCAAAATAAGGCAGCGAAAATCCTAAACCAGCAATAACCAAATTTTACAAAGAAACCGAGAACTTCTTGGATATTACAATTTCAAAAGACAAATGAATAAAGCTCTATTGAGAAAACTAAATGCAGTCCCAAATACCAAAATCTGAGGTGTCTAATCTAAAAGTGCAAACAATTATAGTTAATACAGAGGTATCATCATACCTATTATCTCTCAAGCAGTTATCAACTGCTGAAGGCTGCTTGAAGAGCTCTTCGGCTTGTACAAATTCAGCATTCCAAAGTGCTGCCGGATCCTTTGGGATACAAGCTTGCACACTATAGACCTGAATTGAGCAATTGCCATCAAATTCTTGCTTGGCTTCTGCATGGAAGACAAGATAATGGAGTCCCTCATTAATTCTTCTTAACTCATACAGCAGAGCCACATATTTCAAATATTATGGCACAAATAAAGGGCTAGAGTTAATGATAAGGCAACCTCTCTGAATTAAAAGATGTGGCAATTGATATCAATAATGCTTTACTCGAAGTATCAAAATGATTACAGAAATTTCTCAGTCTTGCTTTCCCAAGCTGTAGCAACGTTTAACCATGTAGTCCAATTCTCACTTATTAGCACAAGTGGAACCATAACATATTCAATGAAAAATCTAACCTGCAAGTTTAGGCTCAGAAACAAGCCTTATATTATAACTTGGAGGACTACTCTTCAACCAGCCGGATAAAGTGTATACTACTTCCAACCCATTTCCATGTTTCACAACAAACTCTTGAAGCAGCCTTTATTGAATCAGAAAAACAAAATATAAGGTAAAAGTATGTCCAATAGATAAGAAAAACCACTTATATGCTGGAAGGAGAAATTCTAACCTCTTTGCGGTATTTGAAGACACCAAAAAATTGCGACTCAGCCACTTATATGAAACCTGAAAAGTATTATCATTTATGTCAAGAATTTGCTCATGCACTTCCAGCTTTAGAAAAGGGTAGCATGCATAGCCTACAAGGTCTATATCATGAAATAATAAGACTACTAATCCAAAAAAGAAATTTGCATTTCTACATATAAATGTTAGCCAAGAAGCCAAATGTATACAACTTGCTTGAAGATGCTGTGTATGGGATATGTGAGCAAGTACAAAATCTAAGTGTTGACGAGTATAATCTCAGATCAATGAACAAGTGACATTTCATAAATTTAGCACAAAAATACAACTAAAAAAGGGATAAGGGATGAAAAGCAAAAACAACCGACGTGTTTAATTATTGACAGAGGGCTGAATTTTAAACAAACACAAATCCTTAATGCATCCAATGAAGAATTTTCCACAATAAATACAGTTTTAGGAAATTTGAGAATGATTGCTAATCATGTACAGCAAAAACCCATCTCAAATTCAATGTCAAATCAACACTAAAAGCACTTGCAGAAAAATTTAATTATTTTTCAATCATTCATCTTTTAATTAGACGCATGATGTCTAAAAGTGTAATATTTTTTCACTAGAATTTTTAGACAATTAAGTATAAAGGCTCTATTTTTACCAAATACCCATAAATTATTTCACCAATCCAGCAAAATTTGACTAAACAGAAATACATTTAACAAAACCCGAGCAAAATTAGCATCATAAAGAGTTGAATCACAGTAAGAAGCAACATATCAGAGAAAATTTACATTAAATTTGAAATAAATAACTAAATGAAGAGAACGAGAAGAAGAATTGAAGTTACCACTTGAAGATGATCAGAGACGAGAGCCTGAATCTCGTCGAGAATACCTAGGGTTTCGATTTCGGGCATTTTTCCTGGGGATTGAGATTCTTCAAAGGGCACCAATTTTCCCGCCACTCCTCCGAATCGGCTTTTATAGGCGATGCCGGTGAGATTTTTTGGGTGGCATTTCAAGGTTAAAAATGTCTTTTAGCACATATGAACTGTTCAGGGGTAATCTTGTAAACTCACGTAAATACTTTTGTTAATAAATCGATTAGTATGAATTTTCATTTTTCACCAATTTGACTAAAATCACGTAGATACGTTGTTAATAAACTAAAGTGTGACAAAATATAAAATCACGGCAGGGCTAGTAGGTTGTTTCAGTGATAATTTTGTCAATCTTTTATTTAATTCTAATTTATGTGACATCCTATTTCTAGCTACATCATGATATTAGTAATTAATGTTTATTTATTTTGTAAAATTATAATTTTATTCTCTCGCAATAAATAACTACCTGTTATGGTATAGTGACAAAATAAATTATTACAATAATTGAAACTTAATTGTTAAAATGATTTTTTTATTATTATTTAGGTTAATAGCAATTCAATTTCTTTCCACCTATATAAGTGGGATTCAAATTCTAAAACTCTTGTCTTCAATCAAATATTTTACAAATACAAAAAAAATTAAAGGGAGATTGCCAATTCCCCCATCTCCCACTAAAATCAATATATGCAATTTTTTTTAGTCAAAATTAATATATATCATTTATTTTCCTATAGTTTTTATAATAGTTGATAATCTTCATAGTAATATAATTTTATAATATTACTCTTATTTTTAAATATATTTATATTTATATTTATTATAAATTATATAAATAAAAGTTAAAATAAAAAAAATTAAGTGCTAGAGAAAAGAAATATATATTTCGATATGAATAAAAAATTATTGATAAGATTTTTTTAATTTTTTATTATTATTTAAATATTTTCTCATAATAAATATATCTTTTATATTTTTAAGAAAAAGTATTAGATAAATGACTTATTTATAATTTTTTTAATTTTTTTTAGATAATATAAAAATAGTAAAAATAAGTAGTATATATTAACAATCGCCTAAAATTAAAATAAAAGTTCTCTCCCTTATTTATTTATTTTTGAACAGAAAGAAAGAAATTATAAGGGAGAGCGGAGCCGACAATCGATCCTAGAGGAGTGAAACTTGAAAATATTGTTTAAAAATACACGTGGCAGCTTTTTATAAGTTCACTCATGGTAGTAAATTGTTTCTGAGTACATACAATCCAGGATATATATACACAAAGGCACATACACGTATAAAATCCCTAGTAATCACGGTTGTCGCTTCTCAGTCGCTAAAGCCTCCTCTCAACACAACGTTCAATCCGTTCACCGCAGCAGGTACTTCTCGTCGCCGCCGGTCTCCGGGATCTACTAAACTTGTTTTATAATAATTTTTTTGTCTATCAGTATTTTTTTTTATTTTTTTATGATAAAATTTTATATATGTATTGTTGTTTGAAAAAATAGAAAAATTATTATTTTGGTATCTTTAATGATGCTAATGAATTTACGGTTAACGTTTGATTTTTGGATTAAAGTTTCATTGTCGTGCATTTGTAAGACGCGTATAATATATTTGGCTTGTAAAATATATTTTTCATTGCTTTGTTTGGAAAAGTATTTTGAAATTATGTTAGCATATCAATATAAACAGATTGTTGAATTTCAAATTTCTTATTTTCATTTTGGTAAATAGAAATTAATCAAAAAAAAAATTATGTTAGCATATCCATATAAACCCATGCTCTGTGATTAGAATTTTTGCAGCAACAAGGACTTTTCTAGGTTCGTTAGTTAGAGAATCAGAAGTCATACCTTACAAGAATTAATCGTTTACTCGGCTGTTTCAAGTTTCATAATTTGTTGTGGAGTATTGCTACAGAATGGGACGATGTTTTTATCTTGATTTGAGTTTACTCGTGTGAGAATCTTACTGGTGTGGTTGATAAGGAATGCTAACTGCTAAGTGATTTTTATCGATGTAATGCTGTTTCTTGATCAGATATATGATGAAGTTGTGTTTATTGGCTTATTACTCTTGTGCAGGTCAAGATTTGAGGAGAAAATGGGTTCTAGAGTAACACTTAGGACCAAAGGCAAGGGCGTGAAGGGAGCAAAGGTATCAGAGGAGAAATCAATGGTCGATTCTTTCAAAGAGTGGAGCACTTGGACCATGAAAAAGGCTAAAGTGGTCACTCACTATGGATTTATTCCTCTTATCATCATTATCGGCATGAATTCTGATCCCAAGCCCCAAGTCTATCAGCTCCTCAGCCCCGTTTGATCTCCATACTTGACTCTTCCTTTTCTTTTGATGTCAAACAAAATAGTTATTATCATGCTGTGCCTTCCTATTTGTCGAATCTACATGAATTGAATGTTTTAGGAGTTTTGGTTTCTTGTGATCGTACTTCCTGCCTAGTTGTAAGCTTATGGATTGACTAGTATAAAATGTCTGGAATTTGAATTATATACCATCTCCATTGAATTGGAGGCTTCTTTTTCTTTTGGTGAATTTGTTTGTATTTTTTTTCCTTTTAGTTTCTTTGTTTACCATAGATCAATATTATAAGCATATTTTAATATTATTAGCATATTTTAATATTATTGGATAGTTTAGTTTGGTGACAAACAGATTAAAAGGGATTTAGGAATGTGATATTTTATAATCTTGAATGTTCCCCTTTTATGATCTTCGGTTGCAACATTTTTTTTAATATTTTTTAAACTCCAGTTGGTAATTAGCTTATGGAGTGATATGTTGTATTTTCTGTCATTGAGGGTTGGATTTGGGGCCATTTGGATTTCCTGTGTTTCATGATGTTAGAGTTGACTCTCAGTGCAAAATTAATCTGATACGTTGCATTTTCTTTACCTCTGTGTCGGTATTGTTATACTTTTTCTGTGGATGTGTTTTGAAATCATTTGGTTTAAAGAAACAAGAGTGCTGGCGGGAAAGCTTCAGTATTTCTATTTCGTTGTGAATTTGTTCACTTTTCAGCTAATCTCTTCATGTCATATCAGTTGGCACACACTAGTTTTTACAAAATCATTATTATTAGATGAAAAACGTAGGAGATGCTGTGCATGTGACTTCTCTACGGCTTGGTTTGCAAGAAATTTGATTGCATTTTTTCTCCGCCCCTGCCATTGATTGTGCATCAGTGCAGGGTACAACTCATCAATTTGATGTAAGTGAACTAGAACAAGTGAAGAGTCTTATGATTATGATCTTCCCTTGATTTGAAGCAATGGACTCTTGTAAACAATGTTTCACATTTGGTGGTGTTGCAAAAGAATTTCCACTGTGAGGTAAAGGATGTGGTGATTCCCCATCAAAGCTTCAAGTATCCTCTTCAGTTTCCTGCTCTGCTACCTAGCCAGTAACAACTACCAGCCCACACTAGACCAATAGCAATTATACCTCTTTGAAATCATGAGTGAGTAATTTAAAAAAAAAATTAAATCCTCATTGCAATATCTATTAATATATGTTGAAAACAAAGGTGCTAAATATTTTTCCATATTGGTTCCTTACCTACTAAAAACATAGCATGCTTTTTTAACATGACTAATTTAATGGTCATTAGTGTTCTTTTTATCATTTTTTTGTTTGATTTTTTTTGGTATAGTTTTTGAAAATAAAATAATATATTTTGTTAGTAAAAATTTTAAATTTTGGGTTTTTGTGGAGTAGAGGTTGAAATTTTTTTTTAAAATGTTAGAATATCTAAAATATATTTTACTTGTTTGATAATTTTATATATTTTTTATAAAATG
This sequence comes from Citrus x clementina, assembly GCF_000493195.1. Taxonomy (NCBI): domain Eukaryota; kingdom Viridiplantae; phylum Streptophyta; class Magnoliopsida; order Sapindales; family Rutaceae; genus Citrus; species Citrus x clementina. The sequence continues at coordinate 32,059,817 of NW_006262339.1, read as the reverse complement.
ATTTTAAAATTGTCAAAATAATTTTAAAATTTTTAATAAAAGTTTTTATTACCAACTGAATAAATAAATTTTTTTAATAAAAATTTTACTCCAAAAAGTCCTACATAAATAAACAAACTGTACTTGAAAATTTTATCAAATGGATCCATCTCAACAGTGAATATTGAGTTGTGGTAGAACTGCGGTTGTCTGCTCAATGGAATATAATCTCCAATTTAGCAAATGATACCTTGGAAAATATTACAGGGTTGATATACGCTCAATGATCCTCATTTGACGGTCAGATATTTTCCTCCATACGATAAGACCCATTTTTTATTGTCATAGAGTTCATTAATATATATAATTTGGAAGCATACGTGGATGTGGGTTTCTTGATTGTTTCAGAAGTTTCGATGATGATCAAATTGTTACCTTTATTCATCGGTAATTGTTTGAGAGACTTAAGATCTAACACATTTTTTGAAAATAAATGCTATTGTATGCTGATATAGATTGTTCTTATTAAATCAAATATGGAGATTAATTGACAATGATTCTAGTCTATCTTACTTTCATTGTTACGGTCCTCACTCTTCAGGTTAATTTTTCGTAGTTTTTTTTTCAGAAATAAAACTAAGTAAAATCTTATGTCGATAAATATTAGAAAATTGTTGTTTTTATAATTTCATTTAAAGTACAAGTTGTTATAAAATAACTAAATAATAGATTCTTTTTTTGAACTAAACAAAGTAATAAATAATATCTTGTTATTAAGCTTATACTAAGTTAATTTTTACCGTTGCCAAAAATAATAAAATACATCACATATTTATAGGGTTCAAGAGCTAGGGTGGGGAAGTAACACTTCTGACGTGAGATTTTTCATTCTTCAAAATGGTGAAAGTTCACCACTTATTTACAACATTCTCCTTGAACTTCACCATTTAGATACTTGATTAGATGTGCTTAATATTGTCTCGTTAAAACCTTACCAGTAAAACCTGTGGGGAAAAAACTAGTTGAAGAAAAAATAGTACAATGAACATTTGTCTAATATAGCTGTTGGATTTCTTATTTTCAAAATATACTCTCCTTAATGAAATATCTCCTCAAATGTCATGTATCAATTTGATAATTTGTTGATTTGATGCATGTCAATATTATGGACTAATTTCTCGATCGGGTAGAGCTTAAGTAAAAAGATCAGCAAAATTATCAATGGAGCGTATCTACTTGACATTAATTTTCTTGTCCTACTGCAGCTTATGAGTTTAGAAAAACTTTAGTGAGATATGCTTAGTTCTATCTCCCTTGATGTATCCTCCTCTAATTTGAGTAATATGAGCAGCATTGTTTTCATGTATAATTGTTGGAATACTTGTGGGGGAAGTCAAATTGTATGTGCTTTGCCTATGATGGATAATAGATAGCAGTTAAACATATTCTCTGCTTAGTTCATGTAATGTAAGGATCTTTGAGTGATTGGAAGAGGTGGCAACAAAAGTATGTTTAGTAGATCAGCATGAAATTATTGTGCCATTGTAAGTGAAAATATATCTTGTTTGTGAATGGACTCTGATGGATCAAAAAGGCAGCCTAAGTTTGCATAAATGATAAGACCAGGATTCTTTGTTGGCTCATTTGAATAAAATAACTTCAATCTGTCATTTCGCGAAGATGTTAGAAGATATGTTTGATGCCATCCTAATATCTTCGTGTTGGCACTAAGCTAAATCTTGCCAACAAATTCATAGAGGATGCAATGTCTGGCCCGGCACATCAAGCTGGATATAATAAAACAATGATTGAATTTAGATATGATACTTCTAGACCAAATGTCTCTTCATTATCCTCTTTGGTGTGGAATGAATCTTTTTTAGGATCGAGAAACCAGAAAATCATAGGAGTGCTTAGTGGATGAGCATGATCCATATTGAATCGTTTTAAGATTTTCTCAACATACGCTGATTAATGAATAAGTGCTCCTTTTGTTTTATGCTCGATTGCAGATTGAGACAATATTTTGTTTTCCCCAAATCTTTCATTTCAAATTCTTTTTTTTAAATATTTAGCAATTTTTAAGAGCTCTTCAGAAGTTCTAATTAAGTTTATGTCATCAACATAAACTGCTATAATTGCAAATCTAGATTCAGATTTTCTAATGAATATGCATGGGCATGTATGATCATCTTTGTATCCTTCTTTAATCAAATATTCACTCAAAAGATTGTACCACATAAGTCTAGATTGTTTCAACTTCGTATAAGGGCCGTTGTAGCTTGATTGAACATAGATTACGATCCTTTGATTAAATGCTTCAAACATTTTGAATCTTTCAAGGATTTTTATGTAAATATGCAGTCACTATTTCCATGAGACACGTGTCAAGTCTTTCTAAGACTTCTAAGCTGATTAAATGTCGAAATGTAATGGTATCCATTACTAGAGAATATATATCCTTATAATCAATACCAGGTTCCTGCGAGAAATCTTGTGCAACTAAAGGTGCTTTGTATTTAGTGTTTTCATTATACTCATTACGTTTCCTCATAAAACCCACTTGTATCAACGAGTTTGACGTTTTTAAGTGTCTAGACTACAGGTCCAAAAACTTCACACTTAGAGAAATTAATTCTATTTGAATTACTTTTTTCCATTATGGCCAATCATGTCTTTGTCTACATTCATTGACAGTTTTAAGCTCAAAAGCATTGTAATTTCAGTAGCTATTAAGAATGAAAATACATTGTTGATGTTTATTTCATTATGATTCCATATTTCCTTTGTATAAGTAAAATTTATAGACTTTTCCCTATTTTTATGTTTTCATACCTCTTCAAGAGTTTCTATTTCTTCAAGGACTTGTGTTTGTTTAGGGACCATAAGTTCTTCTGGTGATTCTAATAATGTGGGTTTATAGTTGAGCATTATTTTCAAAAAGGATCATGATCTTCTTTTTCCTTTTTTAAGGAGTAGTCTTTTTGGAACTAAGTGGTCTACCACATTTTTTACGCGTAACAGATACTCATTAACTACTTTTACACTTGATTGTTCAGCAGGAACAACCACCTGGCTAGTGTATTAGCAACACGTTTTGCTGATTTAGTTACCCTTTGCTGCATCTGTAAATGCATCTGGCAACTGATTTGCAATTTGCTACAAATATACTACTTTCTGTACTTTATTTTCACATTTACTAGTACAAGGATCTAAATGAGATAAAATGGAAACTTTTCAAAAAAAATTTATGCTTTACTTCAGGAGGCTTTCCATTCCCTAATGATGGAAAAACTATTTATCAAAGTGACAATCAACAATTGAAACATATGATTTGGTTACCCTTTACTGCATCTGTAAATGCATCTAGCAATTGATTTGCAATTTGCCACAAAAATATTACTTTTCGTACTTTATTTTCACATTGATTAGTACAAGGATCTAAATGAGATAAAGTGGAAACTTTTCAAAAAAGTTTATACCTTACTTCAAAAGGCTTTCCATTCCCTAATGATAGAAAAACTATTTATCAAAGTGACAATCAGCAAACGTGCAACAAAAATATCCCCATCAAGAGTTCAAGATATCTAACAATTGAAGGTGAGTTAAAATGAATATGAATCCCCAAACGACGTTGAGATCCCATCTTTGTGCGCTGAAGGAGTGATATAGGAACATGCACAACACAACCAAAAGTACATAGATGGAAGCTATTAGGTTGTTGACCAAGTACAAGCTGTGATGGAGAACATTGATGATAAGCGGTGGGTGTAAAATGAACTAATACCGCAACATGTAAAATAACACGAATTCATGCATATATTGGTAATTTTTTACGCATAAGTAAGTTCCTACAATATGTATATATATATATATATATATATATATATATATATATATATATATATATATATATATATTATTTAATCAACAATTCCACCAACCATTTTGTGTATGTACATGTGGAATTAGATGCTCAACGTCGATACTTATTGATGTACAATAATCATTAAACATCTTAAATGTAAACTCATTAGCATTATTTAAATGTATGATTTTGATTGAATAATCTAGAAATTGTGCATTTAATCTTATAATTTGGGCAAGCAATCTTGCATTGCAAATGCAATGTTGCAGGTGTACAATAAATAAACATGTGATCACTGTGCAGATGCATCAATCAAAATCATTAAGTAACGAAATAGATCACATATATGTCCTTGAACTCTTTGCAGAAATAATAAAGATTCATGACCAACCTTAAATGGGGATGGTCTAACCACAAATTTTCCTTGTGAGCAAATGGTACAAACAATCTCATTGGACAACAGAATCTTCTAGTTCTTTAATGGATGTCCATAAGAATTTTCAATAATTCTACGCACTATTGTAGATCCAGTTGTCCAAGGCGATCATGCCATAACATAAATACTTTTGGATCTGTGAATCTTTGGTTCATCACTGCGTAGCATTCAGTCGTATTTATGATTATTAATTTTGAATATAAAGCAATTTGGATCTTGTTGAATATAAAACATTTTGGATTATTAATTTTGTTCCGCTTGCCAACAAGATTATGACTCTTCCAGAATCTTTTATCAAGTTTGTAGGACTAGATATAACATTTACTTTTCTTTCAAGTAATTTTATTTTTAAGAAATATTTTTTAAGCATAAATCCTCAGCTTTCGTTTCCAAAATAGATAATTTATTTGTAACATCCATAACTTTACATTAAACAAAAGTTCACGTTGGATATTAAGATTAGATATAAACATTAAGAACATTTGATGAAACTACAAAAGGACACAAAGTTAACATAATGGTAACTTGCATAATAATAAGAGCTTAATTAATATGGACATTTCTATCACTAATTAGTGATCGTTTTTGCCTTTGTGTCTTCAAAGAAATCAGAGGCATGAAGATGAATTAGATCAACAGGATCTGAGCTATCGATTAAATTAGTCTCAATCTTTCCTTTTCTTTTCTTGGATGCTTGGTAAAGGTCTATCAAATGTTTGTCAGTCCGATAGGTGCGTGACTAATGTCCTTTTCCTTGGCATCGACAATAAAATTTTTCATTATTATTTCTAGCATTATTCTTTCTTGCATCATCGTATTTATTAGTTCTCTTATAGATGCTCTACTTCTGGTGGCGTCAATTCTGTTGTTCGCTGTCTTATGTGCATATGACTGCCACAATGGTAATAACCACAACCTTTCTTGCCTCCTCGGTTATGTCCACTATTAATATATATATTTACATTCGCTCTTGGTAATGTTTGAGAGCCTATTAGACATAATTCATGGTTTTTCGTTATGAGCTCATTATTTTTTTTAGCAAATAAAAGAGCCATTATTAGCTTAGAGTATTTGTTGTATCTACACTCTCAATATTGTTTTTGCAACACAGCATTTGATGCATGAAAAGTGGTGAGTGTCTTTTCAAGCATATTTCGATCAGTAATTTCTATTTCACATAATTTCAATTTTGAGGTGATGCGGAATAAAGCAAAGTTATAATCAGAGACTCTTGCATAATCTTGGAACATCAAATTAACCACTCATGTTTGGCATTTGAGAGGAAAATATCTCTTTGGTGGTCAAATCTTTCATAGAAGTTACTCTACAAAGTTAGTGGATCCTCGACCATTAGGTATTAAGCTTTTAGGCTCTCATGTATGTGGTGGTGGAGGAAAATCATAGGCTTCAATTTTTCTTGCCAAGATACCTCGTCTCTTTTTGCTATAGTGCCTTCTAGGCCCATAGCTTACAAGTGCATTTTGGTGTCCAATACCCAAGAAAGCTAGTTTCTTCTAGAAACTTCAAGAACATGGATTTGTAAATTCATAAGACTTGACACTTTTCAAAAAATCTTATTAATAATAAAAAAGAAATAGTAATAAGTATCATAATATAAATATGAAATATTTAAATATAAACAAACAAAAATTATGAAATATGTAGAAACTTCATGCATATCTTTAGAATTTTAGGTTCTAATTTAAAATCATAAATTAGAACTTTAGGTTCTCACCATCTCATCTGTTTTGTAAACTTCAAGCTACAACAATAATATTCAAAGACATATATATGCAAGAACAAATCATAATTTATTGAAATTAAAATAACTTGATAGGCGGTTAAACAAGCCATATAAATAAATTAAACAAGTTATATTAACAGAATAATAAACATATTAATAAAATAATAATAATATAGGTAGTATTATTGAACCAGCTATTAAAATTATCATAAACAATAAACAATTAAAATAATAGAATAATAAAAATAATGATAAAGCATAAAAAAAAGTAAACATAAATAGTAAAAATTAAACTGCACATATCAAATCAGCCATCGTACTAATAACTTGTTATAACATAAATAGATAATAGAAAACTTTTTGAATTAAACAAAGTACTAAATAGTACCTTGCTATTAAGCTTATATTAAGCTAATTTTTTTTGTTGCCAAAATAATGAAATAAATCACATATATATAGGTTTCAAGAGCTAGGGTGGGGAAGTAATATTTCCAAATGGGGATTTTTCATTCTTTTAAATGGTGAAAGTTCACCACTTAAATTTACAACGCAAGCTATTTTCTCTTGTATGTGTAAATTTTCTCAAAATTTTCCAAATTCTAGTTCACAATACATTAGCATTCTCTGTATTAGTAGCTCTTATTTTTTAAAATATTGAGGACATTTCATAGTTGAAATTTGAAATAAATCATATCTAACTAACTAACTATATCTTGTAATCACGGGCCTGAATTAATTTAATATGGTGAAGAAATTCAGCTTTTAGTTAGTTAGTATATATATAAATAAAATTTTTTGAAATTGAAGATTGCAATACAAGTTTTCCTTAATAGTTTTTTTTTTTTTTTTTTTTTCACTTTAGATTGAAGATGAGGACATTTCATCCTAGTAAGATTGTTCAAGGTGTAGCTACGACGTAGCATCTTGCGGCCTTTTGTTACAATGTTTCTTAACTGTGGTCTTTATATATTTGAATGCGTCTTATCTAGCTGGTAGATACATGCTTTGTATATATTTATTTTGGTTTGGTTACTACTTTTGTGGCTATGATAGCTTTATATAATGGCTGTGATTTTTAATATTAAACATTCTTAAGACAATTTAATCATTTAACAGAAAAATTACTCTCTAAAAGTGAAATAATGATAATGTTATATGTGAATATAAGTGTTTTTTTTATAAGGATAAGACTTGAGTGCTTGTTTTGATACTATTTGCATCATGAAAATTTATACCTTTCATACTGTTTGATTTTTTAAAATTATTTTTAGTTTTGTCTTTATCTCAACTTACTAACATTGAATCAATTATTTTAAGAAATAGTGTTGGTGATGATATTTTTTTTCTTCCTCTCATATATTGTATGTCTTGGACTTTTATTCGCATATTTGTATACGTAAATCACAAATAAAGTATTGTTTTTATGGTTTTTATTTCTTTAGATTAGTGACAATGCCATACTCAATTAAGCAAAAACATTGAAGTTATAGCTAGCAAGTAAAATGATTAATTCCATTGCTTTTTTCTTTTGTTTTACTCACCGTGTACTTTATTTGGATGGATTTTGTTTACTTTTTGTGGTGGAGTTAGCAACCGTTGTTCTTAATAGTTTTCTTTATTTACATATTTTATCTAGAATTATATCATGAGATTTTTGTTAGTGGATGCATGCTGTACATAGATTTCTTTTGGCTATGATAATTGAGATGAAATAAATAATTGTTATGAAGTTATAATCTAAAATTAATTAAAATTGGATAATTATGCAAAACAAAAGCTCAACATGAGCCAAATTTATATATAATCAATCTAGAGTAATTGAGTGAATAATAGTTTGAAGTAACAACTGAAAATAATTTTAATTGCCATCTAGTTTGTACTAAATGCACATGTAAAAGATAGGATATCATGGCCTCTACCAATAATTACCAATGTGGTGAAGCAAAATTTATTAATCATGGTTAATCTTGAGGAATTAGTTGAGCTGATTGAATTTTACCTGTTTCAGGGTTTAACAGCATGTGCTTCACTTGGTCGTGCCGCTGCCTCCTTGTCCTCCTCCACCTTCTTCGCAAATGCTGCTGCTGCTTCTGCTGCCAACTTTTGCGCCTCCTCCTCCTCCTCCTTTTTCGCCAATGCTGCTTTTGTTGCTGCCGCGGACTTTTGCTTCAGCTTCTCTTTTATTTTATTTTCTCTCTTAAAAATTGCTTCAGGAGATAAGAATCCTTCTTTCTTTACCTTCCAAATGAAGGTCTCCAGAATTACTTTAGCAGCTTGTAATTTCTTGTTATCATCTGCAATCTTAAGTTTTCCTCTTGCAAGACTACTAGTCAATTGATCATTTGCCCTCTCTACTTCCCGAGCAGTCTCTATATCGGAACATATAATTCTTGATTCGATAGAACAACCATATTCATTTATAAAGCAAAATGGTACCCCGTAATAGAATGGGTCAGAGTCCAACAAAGCAACAAGTGCTTTTGCATGTGGTTGGTTAAATTTTTTATTAAGAATTCCCTCCTCAGTTAGCGGATATTCAATCACTAAACCATAACATTTGTTATCCTCTTCTGATATCAATTTTTTTAGGATGTTGACAATACATGGTAACTTATAATTCCCAACTGTTTCAACCTTGACTTTGCTTTCATCCCATCTAGCAGCCCCACATCCTCTATTGCCTGCATGAATAGATATCAGTTCAAGAATTTTTGGATTGGTAGTTCTTTGTTTATCCTGCACATAGCATTTTGCCCTCCATAATCCATCTATGGTGAATTGTACGAGATTCTTGAGCTAATCAGGCATGTGGTTTTAATCTTTAGTTCATCTCATGGGTTTGAGGGATTACTTACTACAAAGTATGTGAAGTTAAGTGTAAATGGGGAGGTTCGATGTTTTATGAAGTTATACGAAATTTTTATTTTTATTTTTTCTATTATGATAATTGAAACTCTATCTTTTAGGCTTTATCCTGTTTGATTCAGGCTTATTTTAGTTATTAAAAATTTGGAAGAACTTCTTGAATGAATGTCTACTTGACAAGTTAGCTAAAAATTACTAGAATGCTGAAGTAAGTCTCGAAGGAAAAATATTTTGGACGATGCCATTGAAGTTGGCTTTAACAGTAGACATATCAGTGATTAAGGGGAATGAAAAGGATGCAGTTAATAATATTGCCAATCTAATTAACGATTCAGGACACAACTATTATGGAAGAAACATTCAGATCAATTAGTTTTAAATAATTGAAGACAGTGAGAACATGTCTCCTTGTAATAATTAACATACATAAAATTGCAATCTCATGATTTCTTTGTTTATTATACTTATTGCTTTTAATGATAAAGTTGAAATTCTTATTGGATTCAATAGTTGTTAATTTTACAAATTGAATGGCAGCATGGTTCCAAAATCATTTATTAATTTTTACATGATTTTACTCTTAACAAATAGCCTGGCAAAAAATATTTTGAATGCTGTTATTATTTTTTTTTTTTTTGAGTGTTTCTTGTTGTGAGCGTACACACACACACTCACGCACATACGTGCACACACCGCATACACCTGCACACACATACATGTGCATACACACACACACACTTGCACATGTGCACATGCACGTGCACACCCGCGGTCACGCACACCATTGTGCACACCGCGCGCGCGAGCGCACGCATGGATGCATGCACACACATCTACACTCACACACCCACACATGTGTGCACACGCACACCTTCAAACCACATGCGCGCGTGTGTGTGCACACATACGTATATGGAAATGAAATTCAATAATAATAATAACAATTGGCGCCAAAGATTCATTCATTCCCGCTAAATTAAACAACAATAGTAATAGCTGGTGCTAAAAAATTAAAAAAAAAAATTTCAATTTTTGCCAAATTATTTATTTAAATTATAATTCATTTCCTCCAAAATAATTTAAAATAATCCCACCAAATTTATTTTTAATTAAGATAACAATTTTATGTTTATTTATATTTTAATTTTTAATAAGATATTTAATTTCATATGGCAAATAATAGTCGTGTATAAAAAATATTATGATAGACACCATTTGTGAATAACAAATTCATGATGGATAATACACCATAAAATTGATAACATATAAAAACCATTATCTAAAATTTGTTGATATCGACTTCAATGATGCTCAAGTGACCTTTATAGAATGCATGACAATGGTAAAAAATTGTGATTGTTTAGTCTTTTTCTAGTAATGTGAATAGGATTCTAACAACTTTGTGTTGGTTTGGATTGAAATCCAAACTTATTTGGTTTGATTTGGGTGAACTTAACCCCAACCAAAGTCAACCCATGGCTACCCAAAGATAAGTTAAACTTTTAATAATACCAAATGATTGACCATATTCTATGCCAGTGATTGAAGCATGTTATAATGATAGTAATTCCCCCCAAAATGAGGTATAAAATTCTAAACTATTGACTTTGATATTACTTATATATGATTTGCTGCTATTGCTATTATTGTAATCACTAAGTGTACACACTATCATTATATGATGTCATAACTTTTTTGTATCCTAAATAATTTTTTATTCATTTTTTTGTTATTGTCTTGATCACCTTTTGTCAATCATAACCCGTTATTATTAATAATCACATTACACTCCAATTTTCAGTTAATATCTTAATTTCCTTATTTAGCGTATCTGTCCCATTCTGCTTGGAAATTTCATTTGTTTTTCAACTAAAAATTCTTAGTGGTTGTCTCATTCATAAATAGAGCAGTCAATTTTAACTTTTTGGCATTTTACATGAATAACAAAGTTTTAACATATTTTGTTACTATACCGTAAACACAAAGCACTTTATAAATTTAATAGCTTGTGGTGCTAATATCAAATTTTCAATTTATCATCTAATAAATTTTTTAAACTCAAATGGACGAATTGCTATCATCTTTGAGACTCTAACCCTCTTTTGTATGTAAAGATATGTATTGCTTTTTAGCTATTTTATTTTGGGCAAAACTATGGTACCACAACTGGATCCACTATTGGATTCAACTCACAATTGTCACCATAGCTGGATCCAATGGCTGGATCCAGTTGTGACATGGTACCACTATGATACTATAACTGGAACCTTTTATTTTATGTGTTTTACTTTTGTTACACTATCAAAAAGAAAATCTTACCCTAATGGGCTCTCCTTAAAAAAAAAAAAAAAAAAAACTATTGGGCTTGCATTCTAAAGTTTACTTTTTTCTAAGACCACCAAAATGCCCTTATAGATGAAAAAATAAAATAAAATGGCTAATCAGAAACTTAAAATCTTATCATAATTTAAATCCATTATTGGTTTAGGCTAAGTATCTTGTGTTAGAAGCTTAATCAAACTTGATTTATATTATTTCCTTTACATTATTTCCTTTATAGACTAGTACAATTTCGATCATACTTACTATTCATGAATGAGTCCTATAGGAAATTGATGTGGTTCAATGTTATTGAAAGCGTTAGTCCATCTTTGAGTAGTAATAATATTTTAAAGATTGAAAGCGTTAGTCCATCTTCGAGTAGTAATAATATTTTAAAGAGATTTTGATATTCTTAGTTAGTTAGGTTGGTCATGTGGAATTAGATATATTTCTTGTTAATTTCATTAAATTGGATATGTCTCTAGTCAACTAACAAAACACATTGGATTTATAAATTTGTGTCTTGATTGCTTGGCTTTTGCTCTTTTCTTGCTATGATAGAGTGGATTTGGGTTTCAACCGTTAGCGAAAGGATTATTCTAGTTGATTGCATGGTCATATTGATGAATTTCCGAACATTTGAGAAATCTAACTAATAGAGATAATCAGTTACTTGACTTAGTCTTTCTCATCAGTTTGTATTATTCAAATATATTCAAATGTATTTAGCTGTCATTAGTAGATATAGGATTAAGCTGTAATCTTCCTAGTTTGTAGGATCTTCAATACTCTTGGTTTTGTATTTATACGGTTGTTTATTCAATGAGAATCAATTCAGTTTTGCACTTTGTTATGGTATCAGAGCAAAATCAGAGGTAACATATTCCCTTCTTCTCCCCAATCTCTCTTCTCTTTAATCACAAACCATGGCTATCCCTTCCCCCTCCATTCTCAACACAAATGACTCCCACAACACCCTTATCAGCATTAATGTTGCTGCCCAAACCCCTCTAAAACTCACCTCCACCAACTACCTCTCATGGAAATTACAATTCCATACTCTCTTCATCGGATATGACCTCTTAGGATATATAGATGGCTCCAAGCCATGTCTCTCAGCCACTCTCACACTAAATGATACAACCAGATCCAACCCTGCTCACATCCTCTGGATCCGACAGGACCAATTGATCTTGAATGCAATCGTTGGTTTCATCTCCCACACCATCATACCATTTCTTGCACAAGCCAAGACAACCCATGAAGCATGAACTATCCTAGCCACCACCTACGCCAAGCCTTCTCATGGCCACATCAAACAGGTCAAAAACCAACTAAAAATGATCACCAAAGGCTCTGACAGTGTCACAACATTTCTGCAAACCATCAAGGCAAAAGCCGATGAGCTTGCCATTCTTGGGGCACCACTAGATGCAGAAGATCTCACTGACAAGATACTTGATGGTCTTGGTGATGAATACAAAGAACTCACACGTGCTGTCCAAGCCAGAGACATGCCTATAACCTTTGAGGAACTACATGAGAAGTTGCTCAATTTTGAAGCCTCGGTGATCACCTCAAAACCAGACCTCCTTCAATTTCCTATCACTGCTAATCCCACGAGCAGGAACTCAATACCTTGGCGCTCCCCTGCCCTATCAGGCTCCAACACTCAAACATAGCGCCCCTCCAACAGCCCCCAAAACAGGTATACTCATACCCAAACCAGCGGCCAACCCACACCTCAAGGTAATCGCCCATCTCGGCCATACTTGGGTTATTGCCAAATTTGCAGGATACAAGGACATACAGCAAAAAGGTGCCCCTCCTTTCAGCTAGTCCCAGTCAACACATCCAACAGCTCTTCTCCTGCTTCAACCACTCACTCTGCCACCCCATGGCAACCAAGGGCCCATTATGCATCCAATAACCCCAGCCACACATCTTGGCTCCTGGACAGTGGAGCGTCTCACCATGTTACAGCTGACCTACACAATCTCTCCATGCATGCTCCATACAATGGGTCCGATGACATTATGATTGGTGATGGCTCGGGTCTCTCCATTACTCATACCGGTTCTTCCTCTCTCCACACAACTCATAAAACTTTTAAATTGAACAATGTCCTCTGTGTTCCTGCTATGAAAAAGAATCTCATTTCCATCTTTCAATTTTGCACCTCAAATAATGTCTCCATTGAATTCTTACCAACTGCTTTTCTTGTAAAGGACATTCACACGGGGCAACACTTCTGAAGGGCAGCACTAAAGATGGCGTTTATGAGTGGCCGGTATCTCCACCCTTGCTTGCTTTTTCTTGCATCAAAACAACTCTATCCGAGTGGCATCACAGATTAGGACACCCAGCTTTCCATATTCTGAAACAGATTGTTTCCAAAAATAAACTTGATTTTTCTTCTTCATTTTCCAACAATTTTTCATGTAATGCTTGTTTGAGTAATAAAAGCCACAAATTATCATTCTCCCAGTCCACCATTATATCTTCTCAACCCCTTGAAACTATCTTCTCTAATGTTTGGACATCTCCAATTATATCAAATAATGGATTTAAATATTATGTCATTTTTGTGGATCATTTCACCCGATATATTTGGTTCCACCCTCTTAAACAAAAGTCAGAAGTCAAGGATATTTTTATTAGATTTAAGGCCATTGTTGAAAAATACTTTGATAAACCCATCAAAACACTCTATTCCGACAATGGTGGTGAATACATTGCCCTTGCCAATTTTCTTTCAACAAATGGTATCTCTCATCTCACTACACCACCTCATACCCCTGAACACAATGGATTTTCTGAACATAGACATCTTCATATTGTAGAAACTGGTCTAGCATTACTCTCTCATGCATCTCTTCCTTTAAGTTATTGGACTTATGCATTAGCCACAGTGGCTTATCTCATAAATCGTATGCCAACACCCACCTTGAACTTTTCTTCTCCTTATGAAAATTTTTTTACAATAGCTCCCAATTACTCAAAACTCAAAATTTTTGGCTGTTTATGTTATCCGTGGCTGAGACCATACACTACCAACAAACTGGACACCCGATCCAAACCATGTGTTTTCCTTGGCTACTCTTTAATTCAGAGTGCCTATTACTGCCTTGATCCATCCACTTCCAAAATATATATCTCTAGGCATGTCAGATTTGTTGAAACTGTCTTTCCCTTCACTAATCTCTCTGCTCCTGCCTCTTGTTCTCCATTACATTCCATTGCTACTTGGATTCCATCACCACTTCGAGTTGCCTGTGATACCACCACTCAATTCGTCATCTGCAGTTGATGCCCAACATCAATCCCCATGTGTAGCTTCACTACCACTAAACTTGCCCGCTACATTTTCTCCACCACAAACACGTGAACCTTCAAATGCCAACAATTCTCCACAACAAACACCACTTATAAGCCCACCCGAGCCTCAGCCACAACCCACCTACACCATGACTACTAGAGCCAAAAACAATATTCGCAAACCTATCACCAAAATGAATCTTCACACTCAATTAACCAAAGGTGATGATCACGAACCAACAACCTTAACCCAAGCCCTCAAAGACCATAAATGGCGTCGGGCCATGTCTGAAGAATATGATGCATTAGTGAGGAATGGCACTTGGGTTCTCGTTCCACAAGATAGCAGTCAAAATCTGGTTGGCTGTAAGTGGGTGTTTAGAACTAAACGAAAATCTGATGGCTCTGTTGTCAGGTTCAAGGCCCGATTGGTTGCCAAATGATTCCACCAACGTCCTGGAATAGACTACCAAGACACGTTCAGTCCCGTTATAAAACCGACTACTATCCGAATTGTTCTAAGTATAGCAATCAGCCGTGGCTGGTCCTTAAGGCAACTTGATGTAAACAATGCATTTCTTCGAGGACATCTATCAGAGAATGTATACATGTCACAACCACCGGGATTTGTTGATAAAGACAACCCCTCTTATGTCTGCAAACTCAACAAAGCAATTTATGGCCTGAAACAAGCCCCTCGGGCGTGGTATCATGAACTTAGAACCTTCCTTCTCCAGTTTGGTTTTCAAAATTCATATGCTGATACATCACTCTTTGTCTTTCATGCTGATGGCCACACCATGAATCTTCTTGTTTATGTTGATGATTTAATTCTCACAGGAGACAATGATACCACGGTTAATCGCTTTATTTCCATTCTTGCTCAGCAATTTTCCATCAAAGATCTTGGTTTCCTCACTTACTTTATGGGTGTGGAAGTTATCCCAAACAAACATGACTTGTTACTCTCACAAAGGAGATATATCATGGATCTTCTCACTCAAACCAAGATGCAAGAAGCAAAGACTGTTCTCACTCCCATACCAACAAGCCCCACTCTCACGCTCACCTCAGGTTCTTCTCTTTCTGATCCCACTGAGTATCTCCAGGTAGTGGGGAGCCTTCAATAGTTGCTAATAACAAGACCTGACATTGCCTTTGCTGTCAATAAATTGTCTCAATATATGCACTGCCCCACAACTGAACATTGGTCCTTTGTCAAACGACTACTACGTTATCTTGTTGGTACTGTTGATGATGGTTTGCAACTTTACAAAGACTCTAATCTCAGTTTACATGCATTCTCAGACACTTCTCTTAGTTTACAAGCCTTTTCTGACGCTGATTGGGCAGGAGACAAAGACACTTTTTGCTCCACCAGTGCTTATGTTGTTTATCTTGGTAAAAATCCTATCTCCTGGAGCTCTAAAAAGCAACGGATAGTTGCTAGATCCTCCACTGAGGCCGAGTATCGCTCTGTTGCAAATACAGCTGCTGAACTTAATTTCATTTGTTATCTCTTGACTGATCTTGGTATTTCGCTTCCCTCCTACTCTGTCATTTACTGTGATAATATAGGGGCAACTCAACTCTGTTCAAATCCAATTTTTCATTCCCGCATGAAGCATGTTGCCATAGATTTTCATTTTATCAGGGATCAAGTTCAAAATGGAGCTCTTCGTGTACCTCATGTCTCTTCTGAAGATCAGCTAGCAGATGCTCTTACCAAGCCACTTCCACGCCAACGTTTTCTTAACCTTAAACACAAGATTGGACTTCTCTCCCGAGCTCCATCTTGAGGGGGCATAATAGAGATAATCAGTTACTTGACTTAGTCTTTCTCATCAGTTTGTAATATTCAAATATATTCAAATGTATTTAGCTGTCATTAGTAGATATAGGATTAAGTTGTAATCTTCCTAGTTTGTAGGATCTTCAATCACTCTTGGTTTTGTATTTATACGGTTGTTTATTCAATGAGAATCAATTTAGTTTTGCACTTTGTTACTAACAAGTCCAGAGCAACTTTTCACAAACGAAAATTGATTCAAATATTAAAATTTTTCTCATTACCAAGTACAAGGATAATTCCAAATCAAGGCTCAAATTATCCTCTATAATTGAGTTTCATGTTGTCAATTACTATCAATTAAATCTCTTTGAAATCATGAGAATGAGTAATTATCAAAGAAAAATTTTCTCATTGCACAGTGTAGATGTTGAAAACTGAGTTACTAAATACTTTGTCATACACTTTAGCTGTTCAGCAGAGTAAATGATAGTTTAGTTCTAATATTTTAGATTAAGTGTCTTTTTAATCTCTATATTTTAAAAAGTATCTCAAGATACCACTAATGTTAGATATGTTATACCTTTACTTTTTCTTAAATTTTACAATAATACTCTTACAACAATATTTTTAGGGATATTAATTAATTTATCTATAAAAAAAATGAATTAATAGATTAACTAATACTTATTTATGAACAAATTAATCAATATCTTTTAGTAAATTAATCAATAATTATTTATTAGTAAATCAACCAATAATTATTTATTAACAACCAATAATTATCTGTATAAAAGAACCAGTAATTTTCATACGCTCTAAGTAATCTTGTTAATAATTAATTATAAATAAATTAAAACTAGCCAACGACAATGTTAATTAACTGTTTTTTAGAGGTATACTCGCCATCCATTTTTGAACACAAGTTTATCTCTTGCTCTGCTAATCAGCTAGTATGAGGTGACACCAATCATATAACAATTATGTCTCTTATAAATCTCAGAAGTGTTATAAATTATTCGGTGCAGTGGATCTTCACCTACTGCCACATGAATTTATTACATGACCTCACTATTATTTCATAAATGAAATATCATTTGTAATGAAAATTTACGATACAATTTGAAATTTCTGGCATTAGTTAAACAAAAAAAAGAGAGCATATGTGGTAGTCAGCTGGCCATGAAATCTCCTTCAATCCTTTCGTTTTGAATCAAATACCACCCGGATTTGCAAAAAATCAAAGATTTAGAAAAAAAAAGAAAGAGGAAAAGTCCTCTGAATTATATGAAGAATTGACTACAGTTTCAAAATTGGATTTCTATCTCATTAATTACGCAAGTAAGGATTTTGAGTTATGTACGACTACGCAAGCACGCATTCTGAAAACAGTTCCAAAAATTTAATGCCCTTCATACTTTTATTAGCGTAAATATTTGCTGCTTGATTATGTTAGTATATGCTGAAATTATCTTTGGATTCTGAAAAGTTTAGATGAATAATTAATCGGACAAAGCTACAATACCTCTGTGACACTGTACCCCTCTTTTGTCTTTTTTTGATTGAATCCCTTACATTCTTTCTTATTTACAATTTAGTTATCAGTATAGCGATAATTTTATTTTCCCATTCTTCTTCACCTTTTCTCCATAATCAGTCCGATTTTCTTCATTTAACATTATTTTTGGACTGTAAGATCTGAGAAATAAGATTTATTTATAATAAACTAAAAAAGCTACATTTGGGATAGAGCTCATCTGATCCAAACAAAGTTTGAGAGGTAAAATATATTGTACAATTCTTTTTACTTTCTTTCCTTTTATCAAATTCATGGATTAAATTCCTCTTATCAATACATATACTTAATTAATTATATTTTACTTTAATCTTATCCTAATTTAAATTCAAAATTTATTTTAAGCTAAACGCAATTTCATTGTAAACAAATAATATTCATTCAAAAAGAAAAAAAGAAAAATAGTGTAAAAATTAATGGAACAAAGGAATCAAATTGAATTACCATCCGCATTTGCTGTTGGAAACCTTTAATTTAAGCAACTTTTACCATTAATTTTACGAGACATGAATTGGGCTTTTATGGAATACTTCAGTAGAGGAATATTTAAAAATTACATAAGCACTAAAAGTGTATATATATGAAGAATTGCACAATGATCATGAATTAACAGTAAAACCAAAGGTAAATAGCACCAAAAAAAAAAAAAAAAAAACACACACACACACACACACAAAAACAAGATTTGAGCATCCTTTCTTCATATTCCCATTTAGGGGAAATTTACAAAAATAACCATAAAATTTTTATTATTTTCACAATTAACCCTCTCAACTTTTTTCTATCAACGCAAATTACCCTTCTTTAAAAACCAAAAGCAACATTGTTTTCTCCCCTTTCGTCAAACAAAGGCAGCTTCCACTCTTGAATCATCAACCAACGGCAACGGCAAAAGGCAACGATAAAAAGTGAAATTCGATCATAATTTATTCGGATCCAACACTAATCGGCATCACATAGTGGTATGAGTTATTTTCTTGCTCGTGAGTTTGACTGAACTGCGGATGATTTCGTGGGTGAATCTGGCGACAAGTTGTCTGTCGCACCAAGTTTGATGCGACAGGCTGCCTGTCGCACCAAAACTTGGAGCGATAGCGCCTCTCGCACCAGATCTGGTGCGACAGTGGGGTGCGCGCTGCTGCCCAGCGATGGGCGTGCGCGCGCCCCCTGCCCCCCTCCCTCTCCACCCCCAAAATTAAGCCACAACACTTCAAAATCGAAAAACAATACTCCCAAACACCACCAACCACCACAAACACCACCACCACCACCACCATTATTCTCAAGCTATAACTATTATTATTCTAAAATCTCATTTTAAATTAATGAAAATAAGAAAAATGACTAACCTAGGTTTTGTTGAAGGTTGTAGATCGTAGATCGGATGCCGGTGAGAGATGGAGCCGCCGCCGACGAGGGTTGATGTCGCCGCCGATGATGGGAGTTGGATCGGTTCGGGAGAGATGAGTGAAAGGGAGTGTTGGGGGAGAGATGAGGGAGGGGTATTTTGGTCTCAAAAGTTGTTTAATGGCTAATGTTGATAGAAATATTTTTGGGGGTTTAAGATGAAAAAAATCAAAACTTTAATGGTTATTATTGTAAATTTCCCAATATTTAGCACCAATCCCCATTTGAAAGTTGTAAGTTTGCAATTGATAACAAAATTGCAGAGAATTCATTTTCCATTACAAGTAAATAATAATAATAATAATAATAAAAGAGATAAATCAATGTTCATTGCTATCAAATTAAGAGTTGAATTTTTAGAAGCTTAAAGTACTTTTTTGTTCATTTTTATTGTACCCACACTTTGTAAGCTTATCTAGTCCATAAAAGATCAATTTTGATTAAAAAAGTAGAGGTGAATAATTTATTATTCAAAAAATAAATTAAATTGGGGTTTTTTCGTTATTAAGAGGTGTACAGTGTCTAATTTTAATTTAGGCTACTGGTTTTTTGATTGATTGGGTGTAGAAGCTAATTTGGTGGGTTCAAATGACCTCATACTATAATTAAATACTAATTTGGTGAGTTCAAATGACCTCATACTATAATTAAATCTTAAAAAGATAATCATTCATTAAATTACTATTATGGACAAAGAATTATTGTATATTAAATAGATATTATGTTAAAAAAATATTTATTAAGGCATGTTAATTTTTCGTGCATTTTAAAAATTTTACATGAGATTACATTATTGTCCATACACTATACTGATGCTAATAGTCAAACTAGGTCAATAGATTTAAATGTAAAAAAACTTTGAAAAAATCTGGACATATATGTCAACATTTAGAAACTTTTACCTTTTCTAATTTTTCAACAAACATCAGGGATGACAATGTTAATAACCCGGCAAACTGATCTGCGCCGTCTTTGGTTAGATTGAATAGTTAAATCACTAAATGACAAAATAGGCGTAAGTTAAATCACTAATCATCAAACTTAATTGAATCGAATTGCAAATAATATTTTAAAATATTCTTTCGTTCTCTTCCACTTTTACTTGAATGATGCAGTTTTGAGGTTCCGGGGGTCGGTGAAATGATGTTGCGCCATTTTTCAAAGTAAACAAGAACGATAGACACGTAATTAAAAAGAGAAGATAAGAGTAAATCTTTGCTTTGACTTCATGGAACGTGTCATATACACCCAGCAAGTCATTTATTCTTGGTCAAGTAAAGTGTGTTGCAATGAATTTCAGTTGTTGCGATTTCTAAATGATAACTCAGTTTTTCTTCTCTTTTTTAAAAGTCTGTTTAAATATGCACGCAGTTCTTTTTTTCTTTTTTCTTTTTTTTGGAGTATTGTATGTAATACAATCAATTTCAAGATAGATACGTAATCAAAGCCCAAGTCATTATCGGTAACATTGTATATACGATGCATGTTTTGTGTTATATATTTTTTAATCTTTTAACTTATATTTTTATTTTTATTTTTAAAATAAGAGATTTGCATTTTTTTTTTTTGTAGTCCAGAGGTCCGCATTTTATAAAATGTATATTCGGGTTTTACAAAGTTGTCAATGACTTTTTTCAAGTGTTTGTGATGTTGGGAAATATTTTACAATGTTGTAAAAGAGTGTGTCTGTACAAAATTTATGAGAATTTTTCTATAATAAAACATAGCACAACTAAATCTTGTCCACCCATGTTAGCCGGCCAGAATTAATTCAAGTCTCGGACTTTTTGATCGATCCAAAAAAAAATTATTACTAATAACAACTACGTTCCCTCACCGCAATTGTAGAAAACTAAAATCTAAAGTTATTAAGGAACCCTCCAGTTACTTATCTTTTTTTTTTTTTTCCTATAAAGTAATAGAGTGAATTTGAAGGCAATCTCTATCTTACATGCATGTAAAATAAGGGATCTCGAATTTGAAAGGTAATTATTGAGCATGTATCAATTAAATTAAAATACTTTGGGTGTTAATTGGTTTAATTATTAAAATCTTATGGAGCCTTCGAAAACTTGTATAAGTATAAAACTTCTCAAAAAAAAAAATGGAGATAATTAAAAAAAATTCAAACCCTAATACAGTAAAAGTATAAAACTTGTATAAGTTAATATCTTTGAGTCCAAGAAAAATTTAATAATTAAGCAAATATACC
Source organism: Citrus x clementina (assembly GCF_000493195.1). NCBI lineage: Eukaryota > Viridiplantae > Streptophyta > Magnoliopsida > Sapindales > Rutaceae > Citrus > Citrus x clementina. The sequence continues at coordinate 32,038,301 of NW_006262339.1, read as the reverse complement.
TCAAATTAATATATTATTTAAAGGTACAAATTTATCAAGATTGTAGTATAATTTTCTCCTTACCATGATTATACTGCGATATCTTGCCAGTAGAAGGCAACAACGGGACCAATAAAATTTGAATCTGTTACAAAATTTGAAGCAAAGTGAGATCCAATGAAATTTCATGAAGCGTTTATACGTCATAAAGTTAGAATTTCTAGCTAGGATGCGGCTACAATTAATTAATTGGACCGACATTTATTACCGTCTTGGAAATTTTGAAGCACTTACCAAAGTAGTTATCGAGAAAATTTATTATTTCCCGAAACGTTGTCTTAAAATGGAAATTTTTATTTGAGGTTGCCTTGCTACATTTCAGATCAGGATCCAATCAAACCAGTTCAAACAATAAATTAATTGTATGGTTAACATTTGGTTTCATTTTTCTCTTTAACCCCACTATCAAGGAAAGTCAGGTCATAACATTGATATTTTCCAAACTTAAAGTACCGTTAATTCATTTTTTTGTGGCCAAAATTTTCAACACTCTTATACAGCTCCATGCCATCGTCAACCGCCTCGCCAGTCTGTATGTCTATTGCGTATATGCATGCTCATTCAATTACTTTCACAATCTTTTTAAATAAATATTTTTTTTCTACGCGTATGCACACACACACACACATATAGTAATTTTTTAATTAGAGATCTCTTATGTTATTAAAATAAGATATTTATTAAAAGACATAAAAAATCATACTCTAATTTAATGTGTTTGAGCCAGTTTGGTAATATTATAATTATTAAAATAATTATTATTAGTTTTGCTATAGAAACAATTAAGAGAGTCAATTAAATATTTGGTAATATATATTTTTAAAATTGTTATGGATTTTAAAAGCAATTATATGTATTTGATAATTCTTATTGTTAAACTACTGAAAAAATATAAATGATTGAATTAGATATAATAAAACTTATTTAAACATTTATAAACATGTACATAAAATATTTTTTAATTCGTACATTTAATAATTGATAACTAAAAATAAAATATCTCAATATAATTGGTAATAATAATAATCTCTTAAAGTTGATGATTTTATTTCTTAAATAATAAAAATAATTTTTAATTTTTATAATATATATAAAATTTTATTAAGTACAAAAGTGATTTTCAAAATCAAACTTTGGAACAATACTCCTTCACTGCTTTTCAAAATTGTAGAACGTGGTGATTTTGTTAAAAGTAATTTTTTTTTAAAAAAACCAAAAATTAACTTTTAACTTTTTAAAATACTTTTAAGCCTCTCGAAATCAATTCAAAATGAGCCCTTATTTATATAGGATAATGGAATTTTTATTTTTCTATCTTTTAACTAATTTGTTATTTTAAAAATGTGATAGATTTTTGAAAGCAGAGCGTAGATAAAGAGAGATAATATAAGGAGGGGATCCGAATTTAATATGAATTTTATAAGCTAAAGAAATCCTATATCATTTTTATTATGAGTTGAAGTTAGTAGGCCGATGGGAGTCTACAAAAACTAGTTTTAATCTGTAAAGATATTAAATAATCAATTTGAATCTAAAAAAAAGTCGTTTTTCAATCAAATGCTATTCAGTCAAACAAATCCCCCGCCGTACTGTTTTTTCTACCCCAAAGTTGTACTTTAGAAACAGCAGAAATAAATAAATAAAATAAAAAATCTCTCTCCTCTTGAAAAAAAAAAAAACTAACATTATCATCTTTCATCTCTTTCTTTGTTAAATAATCAATTTGAATGTAGAAAAGTCATATTTCAATCATGGACGTAATGACTAAAAGTATTAAAAATTAAGAGACGCAGGTTTCTCCAGGTTTCATGCATGCTCCTATATATATATATATATATATATGAGCGAAGTTTTAAGTGAGTGGCCTCAAGTGAAGATCTGCAACTTTTAAGTAAACTTATTTGTTATCAACCCGTTACAACAACATGTTGGTGCCTCTTCTTCTCCTTCTCCTTCTTTTTCTTTCTCCATTTCTATTTTTGCGCCTCAAGCTCAGTAGAAATAAAAGTAAACTCAACTTACCTCCATCCCCACCAGGCTTACCTATAGTTGGCAACCTTCACCAGCTAGGCTCTCTCCCCCATCGCTCTCTTAAAGATCTATCCAGCAAGTATGGCCCTTTGATGTTCATGCACTTGGGTCATTCTCCAACTCTTGTTGTCTCATCAGCTGAGATAACTAGAGACATTATCAAAAATCATGATATTGTTTTCTCGAACCGTCCCAAAACCACAGCTGGAGATGTTCTCCTTTATGGAAGCAAAGACATTGGCTTTTCTTCTTATGGCGAATACTGGAGAGAAGCTAGGAAGACTTGTGTTCTTGGGCTTTTGAGTAATAAAAAAGTGCAATCATTGCACTATGTAAAAGAAGAGGAGGTTGCAATCATGATCAATAAAATTCGTTCTTCGTGTTTAAGTCGGGGTTCCGTTAATTTAGCTGAGATGCTTCAAACTGTTACCAACAACATAGTATCCCGTTCCGTTCTTGGTCGGAGGGTAGAAGAAGAAAGTACTGCTGGGGGGAAGAGCAATAAGTTCGGGGAGTTATCAAAAAGGCTGTTGATTCAGTTAGGATCCATTAGTTTCAGAGATTTGTTTCCTTCTTTTGGATGGCTGGACGTTGTTACGGGACACATTGGTCGCTTGAAAGCAACCACTAGAGAATTTGATGCTTTGTTTGATCAGGTGATTGAAGAGCACAGGATATCAGCAATGAGCCATGAAGATAATGACCAGTCTGATAAAAAAGATTTGGTGTATGCACTCCTCAAACTTCAAAAGGATGGCAAGCTAGGGATCGAGCTGACTCAAGACAATCTTAAAGCACTTCTCTTGGTATCTCTCTCCTCTCGAATTAGAATTTTCTCCATATCTAATTTTAATTAACGTTTTAAGAATGTTATCAGATAAGCGCACGCACACATATGTATATTAGTCATACGCAATTTCTAGGTCAAGATGCCTAAATTCGAATTTTGTATGGATTCGCTCTTATGCTATATGGTCTTATAGTATTTTGGTTTAATTATGATGTAATAACAAATCTGCATTTAGACATCCGGACATAAGAATTTCTCATTAGCTCCACACACACATATACATGTATTTATGTGTGTGTGTATATATGTGTGTGTGTATATGGAAAATAATTATTTAGTTATTTGTTTACTAATTGATTATCAATTACAATCTCTCGTACACATACACATGCATGCATGATAATATACGATACAGAGGTGGCTAATTGAAGTTTTCTTATTTGATCTTTTAGGACATGTTCACGGGAGGAACTCAGACAACTGCAACAACAGTAGAATGGGCAATGGCTGAACTAGCGAAAAATCCCAAGTTGTTGAAGAAAGCACAAGAAGAGGTAAGGAGGGTGGTGAAAAACAAATCAAGTATAAATATGGATGATGTCGATCAGATGCACTATTTAAAATGTGTTATTAAGGAATCTCTGAGATTACATCCGGCAGGTACCATTTCATTTCCTCGAGAAACTTCAACTAGTGTCAATCTAGGAGGTTATGATATTCCTGCCAAAACAATTGTGTATATGAATGTGTGGGCCATTCAGAGGGACCCGAAGGTGTGGGATAGAGCAGAAGAGTTTCTGCCAGAGAGGTTTATTAACAGCACGATTGATTTTAATGGCCAACACTTTGATTTCATTCCGTTTGGTACTGGAAGAAGATTTTGCCCCGGGAAGTTGTTTGGAAAAGTTGCAGCTGAGTATCTGTTGGCCAACCTTTTGTATTGGTTTGACTGGAAGCTTCCTGGTGGTGCAGTTGATGCGAACTTGGATATGACTGAAGAATACGGGTTGGCTGTCACTAAGAAACACCCCCTTATCCTTATGCCAACATTGTACTCGCCTTAATATTGCAGGCATCAGTTTGCTATAAGGTGGTCGCTATCAAGTCGAAGTACCCTCTCAAGATCAATAATTTCCAGTCTTTGTCGTGTATCAAAGCTACTGATGATGTTCCTATACGTATGTCTTTGTCTGCTTAGTGTTTGTCTCCTGTTCAGTCAGTTTATGTTCAAGCTTTAGTTTCTCGGAATTCTCTCTCTTTCAATAAAATTTGTCTACCAGTCTGCATTATGCGCTTTGTCTTGGAGTACGTCCTTATGCTTTCTCTTGTACATGTACGTACTCCATCTACCACTGATGTCAATGTAATAATAGATAGAGTCATCCTACTGTTTTTGTTCTTAAAGCATGTACTCAGAATATGTAACAAGCATGCCTTGTGATATCAATAAAACCGACTTTTAATATATGCGAAAATTTTTAAACAAGGGAATAAGGGATCCCAATTTCCCAATTATATATGAGTAATTTTACAATAAGGGAATCCTTTACTTTAGTCAAAGGACAAGCTATACATATAAACATGCCCACTCTCTTTAAAACAGCGTAATTTGATCATTTTGCCCACTCCTAACTCCAAGTGTTCAAAAAATGACAAGATGAACCCGTTTTCATTGGAATTTTTTTACTTCACAACTAAGTCAACCAACCATATTTTGGGAAGTTTAATCTTTCTTACAATATACAGAAACTTCCTATTTACGCTATAGAACTAATTTATAGTTTAAGGCAGCTAAAAGTAATGAGTCTTTTCCTAATTAGGCATATTAGGGGTGGGCACGGGTCAGGTTGATAGCCAACCCGACCCAACCCGCATATAGAACGGGTTGAAAAAATTCAACCCAACCCAACCCATTACATTTTTCAACCCAACCCGACCCAACCCGCAACTCTGCGGGTTGGATCGGGTTGGGTTGATTGGGTTGGGCTTTTGAAAAAACCCATTTTTATTGTCTAAATAAAAATAAAAAAATAATTAAAAAAAATTAAAAAAAACACAAATACTAAAATTCTTACAACAAATCCAATATTTCAAAATTTAGCAATCAAATTATTAGTACATAACTAATGAAAAAAAAGTACATAAATTTAAAATCTTGTTTAATACAAAACATTAAAGTCCAAAGAGTGAAATTATAAGTCTTCCATACATAGGAAGAGAGTTTTCCCGAAACCATTGCTACACCAACCAACAGGAGTGTAATGAAGATCAGTCCAATGACATCAAAATCCAGATCAATCCAAATTAATGACATCAAAATCTGATGCCAATCTTGAATCTATATAACAATAAAAATAAAAATATTAGGCATATATGTTATAACAAATAAATACAAGGAAAATATAAATAGAATAAAAATAAAAATCATAATATAAATATTTACCTGATGTAATTGATTCATAAAATGCCATATCTTCAACCGAAGATGTATCCTCTTCTACGGCAATACGAGAAGAACAAAGCCAATTTTGCCCACATATTAAGCTCTCTACCATTTTAGGACTCAAAGAAGCTCGAAATGGATCAAGAATGCGTCCTCCTGTACTGAATGCAGACTCAGAAGCAACTGTAGATATTGGGATTGAAAGAATGTCTTTGGCTACATTAGACAAAACTTTATACTTCCCACCATTTACCTTCCACCAGTTCAACAAATCAAATGAATCATCAAAGCAATTTTCACAATCATCTAATAAATATTTGTCCACTTCATTTTTCAACTCTACACCATCCTCTTCCAGCTGCTTCTTTTTCCATTTTGAAAGTTTTGCTACCTTGGCTAGTCTATAATCAATAATATCACTTTTTTTCTCTAACTCGGATGGACAAATGACAGCATTAACAGATTGGTTTTGGCTACCACTATCACATCTAGAGTTATTATTTGTGTAAAAGTCATACAAAGAAGATAATAAGCCCTTAATCACTTTTATGAGCTCACACACAACATTTTCATCATACAACTCCTCAAAACAAAATTTCACAAAACTCAATTTATAACGCGGATCAAGCACAACAGCAACAATTAACAACTTATTTAGAGTGTTGAGGGAACCCTAATATTTGTCATACTTCTCTTTCATCTTCTTGGCCATTGCACTCAAATAAGAATCATCACTTAGTATCAATCCTTTTAAATTTGACTCTATAGAATGCATCTCATGAAAATACAAATGTGATGTAACAGACAAAGAAGCACTAAATGTTTTTGTAATTTCATAGAAATTCTCCAAAAAATTATTCAACACACTTGCATTCACCCAATCTATATGTTCCGGTGGCCCAATCCTTTTTTTTCCACCCTCTTTCTCTTCAAAATAGGATCTATAAAATCCATCATCATCCTCCAATCGTTCAAAAGCTTTTTGATATACAAGAGCACTCTCTAACATCAAATATGTGGAATTTCACCTAGTAGGAACATCCATCACAACAATACGTTTAGAATCAAGTTTTTCATGCTCAACACATTTTCTAAACCTTACTAATCTAGCCGGTGATGATCTTACATATTTCACAGCATTGCGAATGCTAGAAACAGAATTATTCATCTCTTTCAACCCCTCAGTCACAATCAAATTTATAATATGTGCACAACATCTAACATGAAGGTAATCACCATTCAACACAAGCCCACCCCAATTATTCAGCTTCTTTTTTAAATAAGAAATGACCAAATCATTCAAACTTGCATTATCAACAGTAATTGTAAACACTTTATCAATACCCCATTCAAGCAAGCAAGACTCAATCAATTTTCCAATTGTATCTCCTTTATGATCATCGATCTGGCAAAAGTTTAATATCCTTTTATGAAGTTGCCACTCATCATCAATAAAATGGGCTGTAATAACCATGTAATTCAAATTTTGTATTGAAGTCCAAAAATCAATTGTTATATAAACCATATACTTATTACGAGCAAACACTTTTTTCAAATTATTCTTCTCATTTAAGTACAACTGATACACATCTCTAGCAACAGTTCTCCTAGAAAAACGATCAAGTTTTGGACAAGCTTTGCTCATAAATTTCAGAAACCCTTCTTTTTCAACAAAACTAAAGGGCAATTCATCAATAATTATCATCTCAATGCATGCTTTTCTAATGTCCTCTTTGCTACAAGATATTGCCACAAGATTACTGCCACCACCAGTTGTGTTATCCTCAAACACCAAGGTTTTTTGTTTTAAATCAACTTTCCTATCAGCATAGGCTGTGCATGCTGCCAAGTGATTCCATAAAGTACGGGTCCCAATAAATCTAGAATGATACGCATACACTTTAGAACAGTAGTTACACTTACATTTTGTATCATTCTCTAATTTTGTGTAATATTCCCATACTTTTGACGCTTTTCCACCTTTTCCATTGCCTGCATTTGTATTAATAGCACTATCAGTTGTACTTTGAGTTGTTGAAGGTGTAGAGATATTAACTCCTGGATTACTGGATGAATTTGCTTCCATCTACAAGGAAAAAATTCCAGGCCAAGAATATTGTTATTATCCTATTAATAATTAACAAATAATCAAAAAAATAACAAATAGTGGTCACAGCAAGCTTAAAGCTCTTATATTAATACATTTAACCATGTTTGGATACTAGAATAAATAAATATGATTAAAATAATTTTATGAAAAAAAAATCCATCGGAGATAGAATACATATGTGAATTTGAGAGCATGACTAGTTAATAGTAATACTGAATATATTTCTGCAGAACAATGCCCAGGAGATGTTTGTCGAAAAGCTTTTTCCCTAAGATTGTAATAATAACAATTATTTTATTTATGTTAATCCGATTGTTGATTAAGCTTGACACCATCATAACAACCAAAATTTGACCAACTTTTATCAATAACAAAATATTATAAAGCACCAAATCATGAAATCAAATGACCAACTTGTTTCAAAATAATAATAAATTAGTAAAATAGAAAGAAGAAAGAACCTAAGCATGTGACGATGTGTAGTTTGAGCAATTTGAGCAGTTTTTCAAGAAACGTTGAGTTGTGATGTTGTTGTGTTCTATGCGCGAGCAGATGAGCAGCTGCGGCTGTTCTTTAAACAAGAGAATTTGAGTTTAGGGTTCAGAGAAGTTGCTAAATATATATTCATATATACGGGTTGACGGGTCGGGTTGGGTTAAAAATTTACAACCCGACCCAACCTGCAAACAGTGCGGGTTGAAAATTTAACAACCCAACCTGACCCGTAAATTTTATCAACCCAACCCAACCCGCAAAAATTCATACGGGTTGGGTCGGATTCACGGGTTGGGCGGGTTGGTGCCCACCCCTAAGGCATATGTTAGGTTTTAGGGATAAAACTATAGTCACATTTATTGCAAAATCCAAAAATTATGCAAGTAATTATTAGTATTATTTTGATTGTATGCAGTATGGTTGTGATTATTGATTTTATCAATTTTTTTATAATGTGATTACTATTGTTGTTGTTTTTTGTTATTACTATCAATATTAGTACTAGTATTACCATTATGGTGGTACTTTGACTTATTTGTTATTGGACCTAGTTTTAGTCAAGGCCATTTTAGTCATTTTGATCCAAGCCCATTAGCTTAAAAAAGGCCTAGGTATGGATAGATAAATTGAACCGAGAAAATGAGAGCTAGCTCCTTCGTCTCCTTTATGGTCGGCAATTTGAGATTGAAGAGAGAGTCGCCAAAGCTTTTTAGTGTTTTTTTTTAATTATTATAGTGACAAAAGTGTGGGATAATTATAGACATGCTTAAGGTATGAATATCTATGACATTAAAGCACTGTTTTTCTTGTATATGTTAGGAAATTGAACTTCCTCTGAAGATCTCTCCAAGCAATTTATCAAGCAACAAATTAATAAAAAAAATTAAATGGAGAATATACCAATCACACAACATAAGATTTACGTGGAAAACTCTAAATCCGGAGAAAAACCACGGTCGTTGTCAAAAAGACAACCAAAGAAAAAATATTCACTATGTGAAAAATTATTACAACCACACTCTCAGAAATAATTTTCTCTCACCCACAAGAACTTTATAATTTTAATTCCTTAAAATTACTCAAGCTCTAAACTTTGTTTCTTCACAAAACTAGATGCCCAAACCAAATGAGCAGCACCCCTTTTTATAGCCAAAATTGGCTATTAAAATACTGTTATATTTTCCACCGCCATTATCTCCTTCAACTCTTCCTTTTTCTTCTTCCTTGCCAAAGTTGTTTGCTTCTTTTCTTCATTCAAGGATTTGAATGTCAACATTCAAATCTTTGAATGTTGACAATGGCTGGCACCCCATCTAGAAGGGCGGTTCCAGCTTACCTCTTTTCACATTCTCCCACTTGGAGATTTGATTGAGAACCAATCAATCTCCACAACAAGCTTACTATTTTCAACATTCAAATCTTTGAATGTTGACAATGGCTGGCACCCCATCTAGAAGGGCGGTTCCAGCTTACCTCTTTTCACATTCTCCCACTTGGAGATTTGATTGAGAACCAATCAATCTCCACAACAAGCTTACTATTTTCACCTTAGTCATAATCCTCACCATAGAGAATTATCCTATTTCACCATAAAGAGTATACAACTTAGAATTAATTACCAATTCTAAGAATTTTACATCGGCACATGTCGAAATATCATGCTGAAATTTATGGTGCAACTTCCATGTTGGCCTTCCTGGAAGTTTGTCAGCCATCGACATAAATTCCACCACACACCTTGCATCAATGCCAACCATGCCTTGTGAGTAAATCTTGTGGACCCACTAGTAGTAGCATATCCCCTTTCATGGTACCAGCGGTATACCATGAGGATGTCATCATCATCCATTTTACAAGAGACCATCGTCTCCCACGATGATGAGAGACTTACCACTATCAATACTATCAGTATCTGATATGGAGCCACTTGCCAATCCTGCTCCATTTCTACCATGACAATCTCTTTTTAAGTGCCCCAATTGTCCACACCCCCAACAAACTCCTTTCTTCTTAGATTTATCTTTCTTTCAATTCCCTACAACTGCCAAAGTCGAGACATCTATAGTTTCAGTACTTTCACCACTCAGTCTTCTTTCTTCTGAGAGTAAAGTACTAGTAACTTCTTCAAGATCTACTATCTCCTTCCCGTACATCAAAGTAGGTAACATGTGTTTGTAGGAAGTTGGAAGTGACCATAGTAATCTAAGCGCCTTGTCATCATCTTCAATTTTAACTCCAATGGCTTCTAGTTCTGACACAATACCATTGAGAACACTGAGGTGATCAGAAATTTTTGTACCTTCAGCCATTCGTAGTGTGTGAAATTGCTCCTTCAGGTATAATCGATTTGAGATGCTCTTTGTTTGATACAACTTTTCTAGCTTCTCCCAAAGTTCTTTCGCTGTAGGAATATTTCCTACATTTGCAAGAACATTCTTTGCCAGACACAGTCGTATGGCACTTGCAGCTCTATCATCTAATTCTTCCCAATCTTCATCACTTATACTAGCTTTTCCAGAGCCACTATTGGAAGCAGGGGATGGCTTCCCCCTCAATGCCTTGTGTAACCCAAATTGAATCAACACATCTTTGACTTAAACTTGCCACAAGTCAAAGTTAATTCTCCCATCGAATTTTTCCATTTCAAATTTTACCAGACTTGAAAATTTCAATCCTGACATATTTGCTTTGCAGATAAGCTTTTACTCTTCACCACAGACTGTTTGGATTAGCTCCCACTGCTTCACATGAATAGTACAGTATACGTGAATAATACCGTATACGTGAACAGTGCCTCGACACCAAAACTTCAATCAATGGCTCTGATACCATTGTTAGGAAATTGAGCTTTCTCCTAAGATCTCTCCAAGCAATTTATCAAGCAACAAATTAATAAAAAAAATTAAATGGAGAATATACCAATCACATAACATAAGATTTACGTGGAAAACTCTAAATCCGGAGAAAAACCACGGTCGTTGTCAAAAAGACAACCAAAGAAAAAATATTCACTATGTGAAAAATTATTACAACCACACTCTCAGAAATAATTTTCTCTCACCCACAAGAACTTTATAATTTTAATTCCTTAAAATTACTCAAGCTCTAAACTTTGTTTCTTCACAAAACTAGATGCCCAAACCAAATGAGCAGCACCCCTTTTTATAGCCAAAATTGGCTATTAAAATACTGTTATATTTTCCACCGCCATTATCTCCTTCAACTCTTCCTTTTTCTTCTTCCTTGTCAAAGTTGTTTGCTTCTTTTCTTCATTCAAGGATTTGAATGTCAACATTCAAATCTTTGAATGTTGACAATGGCTGGCACCCCATCTAGACGGGCGGTGCTAGCTTACCTCTTTTCACAGTATATACTTAGAATTTTTGCATTTGATCTCTATGATTAAGATTTGGAGATTTTAATTCTTGAGGATATTGCATGATTTCCACTAGGAATCATTGATTAAATGAAAACCATGAGGATTAAGGACGTGTAAAGGGGGACTGCTGGCATGTAATTTATGGGCTATAAATACAAGGTTAACTAAGGAATAGCTAGTGCCAAGCTCGAAAGAGACAAGGGTAGACTTTTGGCCAAGAAGTCTTTGTATGGGCTAAAGAGTTCTCTATAGCTGATGTAGATGGAGTTTGAGGATTAGGTGCTCAGGGAGTGCCGTAGCAATCCATCTAATGAACCACACTTCATCCTAAGGAGAATATTTTGATAGTGGAGATTGTTTAGGGAATGCTGAGCAAGGTGGAGCTTTCTATCTGCTGTTGTATACATATGAGATGAGAGGCTGAATTGTAAGGATCTAGATGGAAAAATAAGCTGAGGGTGCTGCTAAATAGTGTAGTGGGCAGCTTAGGTTACTATGATGTGTCCTGGTGTGGAGAGCTGGTTCGTAGCTAATCTAAAAGAGCATTGGGAATCTGTCAAAGGATTAAGGGAATACCTTAGTAGGACAGAAAGCAAAGTTAGTGTGTTTTAGGAATTGAGTGTAACTCAGGTACACCAGGCAAAGCACATATATGCTAGCAAAAGGACAATGCACTTGAAGAGATTCTGCATTACACACGTTAATTATATTGCAACTTGCACAGCATTGAAATCAGGCAGCCATGAGTAGTAGTATTGCTGTTTATGTTGTTCCGTTTCTTGAATTACTTGCCGGAAGCTCGTGTGTTGTCCATGGTGGTCACAGCCACCTAACAAATTAAATACATGCATCTGCTACTGGATCTGAAGCTTCTGATGGGTCAAAGTTGTTAGGTATGATAGCTTATTGTTTCCTTTGTTCTTTTCATATTTTGACGGGATCATTCAGCTTCCTAGTTAGTTGATCATTTGGGATTTGATTTATTTCCTGTTTAATTAACTTGGATATTGTTGAGTATGAGCACAAACTCAGAGATAAGACAAGTCGTCCTGAGTAATCGAGATCTGATTATAACTGTCATCTGCAGCATGTATGAAGATTGCGTAAACCTCAAACCCCTGAGAAAC
>NW_006262339.1:31992328-32025787 GCF_000493195.1 Citrus x clementina | reverse complement strand
CTTCCTGTAATCCTGAAATAGTCCCTATAGCCTTGTAACTTCCATTCTTGATATAGTGAAAGCCCTAAGCAAATGTTTCTCAGTGCACGTAGGCACCAGTACGTATCAGGTGCTGAACTGCTTAAATCTCTGTGTTTTTTATCTGTTTTCATTTATTTCTTGATTCAATTCGCGTTTGATTCTTTGTTTGTTAATCTTGCTCAAGACTTGAGATATTACTAGGGTCTTGGGGGTAATTGAATCCAGTCTTATAAAGGGAGTGAAGATAGCTCACCTTGTTGAAGTAAAGAAGAAAAGCAACAGTCAAGTGTGAAGAAATGTAGCAGCACTGCCGAGATAAACAAGTCAAATGCCAATATTGATGAGTCAGCTACTGCAGCTCAACAGCAATGACAGCTCAGCAAATTCTGTCATGCATGCTCTCCTGCATGTGCTTACATTTAGCTGATTTAGATTAGCTTAATACAGTTAGTAAAGCATTAATTTCTTGTAAGACGTATAAATATCTAAGATCTGGACACATTCATTAATTAGAAATAAAAGATTCATTGCAAAGAATATTCTCTCAAATTTTCTCAGTTGCCAAACAACAGCTTTCAATCAATTTTTCATATTTGTTTCATGGTATCAGAGCCAGAATGGCTAGCACAAGCAATTTTAATACAAATTCTAGTACAGTTACTACAAATCCAGCACCACGAACAACATTTTCTTTCATCACTTTGATCAAATTAGATGGATCTAATTACATCATTTGGCGTAATCTTGTTCTATGCCTCTATAAGAGGAAATCGTCTAGAAGGCTATATCACTGAAGAGAAAACAGCTCCAAATCGATTCATCACTTCATCAAATTATGCTGGAGCAGCTTCTGGATCTATGTAACAAATTAAGAATCCTAATTATGTTACTTGGAGATCTCAAGATCAAATGCTTCTGAGAAGGTTACTCAGTTCCGTCAGTGAAGGTGTACTAAGTCTTCTACTTCCTTGTAATACTTTTTTTGATGTTTGGAGAAATTTGGACAAAAAGTTTGGTGTGCAGTCTGAAGCTGGGTTCTTCAACTTAGATATGAGATGTATGTTTTGAGAAAAGAGTCTCTAAGTATAAAAGAGTATTGTTTAAAAATGAAAATGATAGCAGATAAATTGGCTTGTGCTGGCAGTCGAACATCTGAGAAGGATTTGTTGCAGCAGATTCTAAATGGTTGGAGCTGGTTATCTAGATATAGCTACTTTCATCACTGGAAGTAAACTGGATTATGATGATGCTTATGCTTTACTTCCTACTCATGAGACTAGACTTGAGCAAAGTCGGAGTGAAAAGCAAATGTTCAATGTTAATATTGCAAACTTTCCGACTATAGCAATTCTGGCATGATGAATGCTTACTCTGCACAAATAAAAGGCAATGCTGGAAGAGGAAGTTACACAGGAGGTTTGCAGGGACATTAAAATTCAGGTTGCAGAAATGGTTCATTAATGGGAAGTAATAATTTTGCTCAGTTTGGAAAGAATTCATTTGGCGGTAATCTTATTAGCAGTGGCAATATGTCTGCTATTGAACCACAAACTAATCAGTGCCTATCTGCCAAATTTGCTTCAAATCAGGGCATACAGCTGCTGAATGCTGGCACAAATATATTGAAATTACATACCTCAATCCCCAAGGCACTTTAATAAAGAAAGCCTCTTGGATATTTGATGAATCAGAACATTTTTTTACAGGCATTAAGAAACTTCCGTGGAAGAATCTTGAATATCTTGACTTTCGTTCCAACTTGCTTCAAGGATTGTTTCTAGATCCATCATCTAATATGAAAGTCTTTTTGATATCAAACAATAGGTTCACCAGAGAGACACCTTGTTTGATCTGGAACTTAAGTACCATTGAATTTCTTGATCTGCCCAGCAACAGCTTGAGTGGCACCATTCCAGAATGCATTAATTGGAAACTTTAGTAATACTCTGCGTGTGTTGGATTTGAGGAAGAATAGATTCCATGGCCAATTCCTGAAACATTGTCAAAGGGCAGTAATTTGAGAACCCTTAACTTCAATGGCAATGAACTTGTAGGGTCAGTCCCAAGATCTTTGCTCAATTGTGCAAATCTTCAAGTTGTTGATCTCGGCAACAACAAGATAGAGGATATATTAATTTACACGTTGGCTACAGCTTCAGTTTCTTGTTCTACATTCGAATAAATTACGGTCCTTTAAGGCTGATTATTTTTTCTTTGAGTTGCAAATCTTTGATGTCTCGAACAACAATTTTATAAAAAATTGTTGAAATGAACTGTGAGCAGGTAGTACTTGTGTTAACTAAGCAACAGTGGCGGCTTTACCACTAGGCTAACCCAATATTTATGAAAGGCCAAATTTTTGTATATCTATTTATTAGTTAGTATAATTAATAATTTTTTTAATTCAAAATTATTTTAAGTTAAGTATATATTGTAGGAAAGCCTAATTTCTAGGCATCTCCCTATTATTAAAAAAAAGAAATATTTTTACAGTTGAATAATGACTTTAAATGTTACTTCTTTATTTCAAAAAAATTCAATGCCTTCTCTTTCCAAAATTACTCTATTAAAATTATTAACCTTATATTTTAGAATTAACTCTTAGTATTCTATCAAAATCTATTTAAAAATCCAAAACAAATAGACAATGAATCAATGATATTCTCAACTAAACACTTTGTTACTCTCCTCTCTACAAAAAAAAATTTTTTTTACAAAATTTATTGTCATCATCTGATCATTATATTCATCTCAATTAGTCAACTTGCTAGGTGGTATCAATTATTCTATTTTTAATTGTTATTATTCTTATCTTTTTTAAATTTGATTTATTTTTATTTTTTGTATTGATATATGGCTTGAATAATCTAGAAAAGAAAACTTGTGTTTGTTTATTTATTTGTTATTTAAATTTGAAAAGCATGTCAACTAGAAAATAAGCATTAGAATATGAAAAGCTACAAAAATTTAAAAAAAAAAGAACAGAAAAATTAGTCAAATCTCAAAAACGAGCTCTTGATAAATTTCACAACTAGTAGAAAAAGATATGTATTTAAGTGAAGAATTAGTTATTGAACAATTAACTTCGAATGAATTAAACAATAATGAAATAGTGAATGAAATAATCAACTTTGAAGATGATCAATATATATATATATATATATATATCTTTTTTATTATTTTTCTAGATCAAGTTGATAATTGTTGAAATTCAAGATATTATTAAAGATAGTTGAATTTTAAGCTATTTATTATTCCTTTGGGAATTGATGTTGTTTAACGTAAGAATGTCTTTAAAAAAAAAAAGGTTCACCAAAGGCCTCGAATCAGTTAGACTCGGCCTTTCCTAAGCAATCAGCAACCGAATTACCCTTCAAAATATGACTACGAAACTACATATGACTGATCTGTTATAGAAAGTTCAACCGCTAAGTACGAGTTGCCACGGCAGATGAAAAAGCGTGTTCCGCAAATAAACAAGAGTTAGCAGATTTGAATCCCTCTTCAGCCAAACAAATTGCCGTCCCATGGAAAAAGCAATATCAACAGCTTGAATGGCATATATCTTTGCATAACAAGGCCCAGAGCCACAGTAAAGCAGCTTCGTAAAAACCCACAAACCGAGATTCTGAGATTACCCGTAGCCAAACCATCCGTATTTATCTCAAGCCAAGGTGCCCCTGGAGAACGCCAAAACACAGTCTTGATAGAAGAAGAGTTGCGACTAGTATTTTGATTAAGAAGAGGGCTAATAGGCATGAATATGATAGAACACCTGGACAACGAGTTAATCCTTAATAATATATTGTAAATCAATCAAATAAATTAAGCATCAAGGATTAACTCGTTAAACAATCATAATCATTATAATTGTAACATTTTTTTTCCTGGTAATTGTAACATTTCCGTTTTAATATTTTCGTTCATGCTTGATGCTTACAAAAATCAATTGTTATCCTTATCTATACTATTTATTTTCAACAATTAGTAAAAGAAAAAAATTGAAACATATTAAAATCTTTTTAATGTAGGGGGTTATGATGTGATCATATCGAATGTTATGGGCCTAACTCATATTAAAAAGTTAGAATAAGAGTTAAGAGCTGCCTGAAGCTCATGTCATTAGACCAGAAACTATTTTCTTAAGAGCTGCCTGAAGCTCATGTCATTAGACCAGAAACTATTTTCTAAGTGAAGCTATTGGTACCCTTTTACTATCCTTATAAAACCCCACTTTAAATAAAATTACAGTTAAGACAAATAAGAATCAAATACACAGTATTTTTTTTTCCAACAAATTCTTGAATTCATAATCAATCCTTCTTTTTAATTTTTTATCTGTCACTTCCTATCTAATTAAAATAGGCTTAAAATAATTTTTTTTTCCCATTTCTTACTGGTTATATATTTTTGTGTTTAAGTTCCTTCCAAGTTATAATTTAAAATAGTTTAATTTAAACCAATGATTGACATCCAAAAATTCATTACCTAGAAAAAATTTTAATTTGTGTGTAGACAAACAACAAGATTGCCCCCAAACATTAAAAAAAGATAAAATACTACTTTGAGTTTTAACAATAAAAAAATTAAATTAAAAGCTAAAAGAATGTATTAAAAAAAAGACATTTTCAGAAATAAAATAAATACAAATAAAAATGGGGTTGTATGATGAGATTGCGTGGGTGCCAATAGTCCAACTCCTATATTCTAGCTTAAAATCGGTTTGCAAGGGAGATAATATACCCAGATATTTGGTGTTTGAAGCAAAGGAAAAAGGACCACATCGAGATGTTAAATATCATTTTCAATCAACAATAAATTTGTGTGTTCCATCGTAGTATAGAAGTCCATAAGCCCATATGCTCCATTTATGCCAAAAGCTAGGTCAAGAGTTGATAGTTACCTTAAACTTATATTATTAGCCCAATACTAAAGGTGGCAAAATAAATTGGCTCCACCCTAGCCTTTTTTTTTTTTAGGAGAACTATTGCTCATGATATTTACAACCATACAAATTACTGAGATCAGTTTACATCAATTCTGAAATTACACCGCTCATATTTTTAACTCTTTCAAATATTCAAGGGACGCCCACTCCTCTTCTGGGAGAAAGACTGCCTTCACTTAAGCTTTGAGGCTTTAAGGAAAGAAATTTAAAATTAAACCTCTGCAATGTATCTGCGGGAGTTCGAACCACTTCCCTCACACTTGTGAGGGAGTGACTCTAGCCAATTGGGCCAAGCCCTAGTGGTTGGCTCCACCCTAGCCTAGGTAGCCCGCCCTGAGCATGTTTTCTAAACACACTTATGTTAGGCTTAGGTTTCACCTAAAAAACCTGAACCCAACTTAAAACAAGAGAAATGCTTGAAAACAAAAAGTTAAAATATATATTTTTGTATCTATTTAGCCCATTCATAACAACATTTAAATCCTTCTAAAGCCTAATATGATAAAAATAAAATGTTATAAACTTTAAAATATATTAAAAGGTGTTTTATAAATAAAATTTAATTTGTAAAACAACTTGGTAATTGATGGTTGTCGAAGCCAACAAAAATAATTTCCTACTCTAAATAAATTGTGTATAGTGATTTAGCAGGGTCGTGTCCACAGAGATCGGTAATTATTTAAATCATTTTAAAACGTAAAACATAAAATGGTGGTTTTGTTGACAATAATAAAAATCAAATTAAAATAACAAGAATGAAAATTAAAGTTGTAATTCAAATTGGAAAAAACTCTGGTTGAAGGAATTAACTCAGCTTGATTCGACTACTAATTATTGATTCAAATATAGATTATTATTACTTATGAATAGACCGGTTATAACTATTGAGACCCTCTAATAGCCAATCTCTCCTTAACTAGTCGATAACCTAGGTACGACCGTTGGTTATTTCCCTAATCAATAGACAACCCTAGATACGATCATATGATTTAATCAATTGACAGCCTGAAAAACCAGAGAGACCCAAATCCTAATCAACACATACGATGATTCATTTAAATTAGATTGTTTATTCTCATAACACAACTCACTGCTATGTTATTTATCACAAACATTAAAATCTTCATACGATGAATCCTTTAATTGACAATAGATTAAATTGATAATTAAATAGTGGCCAATTACCTAATTAACAAGCATAATCATGAAACTAATTCAGAGAATAAATAAATACCCAAAAAATAATAAAACAATTAAAGCATAAGAAAGATCTCACAGTAGTGATGAATCAAAGCTTCATTAACCCTCAACCAGAAAAAAATAAGTTTAGTTCTTCATAGAGAGAAGAGAAAAATTAGATCTAGGGTTTCTTTCTTTTTCTCCAATCCCTCATTTTCACAATAGATTTCTCCCTTAAATACTCTCTCTCTCTCTTCTCCTCTAGAGTTCTATTTCAAATAAAATACTAATATCTAAAATATTAAATTCGTAATTACAAAAATAACCAAAAATATAAAACACATTAAACTAAAAACTGCAGGTCCGTAGTTGACAGCATGCGCCTACACCTTATCAACAAAGTTCTTCTAACACTCATAATTTCTCCAAGAGAACAATCATCCTTAAATATCATCTTGTACCTTAATTTTATCACCAATCAATAGAATTGCACCTACAAAAGTAAAACACAAATAAATCATTATTATTAAGTGCAAAACATCGATATTAAGGGAAGTAAACAATGCAAAACTAGTGCATAAATTGCACTCTAACAGTAATTTATAAAATTTTTTTTTTCTTAGATTAGAATTTAAACGTTGGGTTAAAGGATTTAGAACTTCAAATATATATTATTAGTGAGGTAAATAAATATTAAAATGTGTATTCTAATTTAAAAAAATATGTATTTCTATTGTAAAGCATTTTTCTAGCTTTCGGGTTGGTATCAAGCTTTTAAGGTGAGGCATGAATCTAGCCGAGTGTTTGAAAAATATGCGCAGGCTAGTTTATTAGGGATAAAGTCAAGTTGAATTCGTTTTTGTCATCCCTATTATTGGACTAATAATATAAGCTTGAGGCAACTTTCAAATCTTAAGCTAACTTTTGAGGATGAGTAGATCCATAGGAAAATTCTAATAAAATAAGTGAGAAAGAAGTTACTGGTTTAAAATATATAAAACTATACTAGCTAAAAAAAAAAACTCAAATACAAATAAAAAACAAGGCAAATTCTAATAAAATATTTAAGAATGATCTGCCTTAAATACTATATATTCTAATATATTTACCCCTATGAATCCTAGTTAAGAATTGGAGATACCCTGTACGTTACATTCACTAACAAGCGGTCCAAAATATTAGCAAGATATTACTCATAATTATTTGCATCAAGACAATTGAAATGTGTTCAACTACACGGTTTTGTTCATTGTCTTAAAGCATTTTAGTTGGGATAAGATCCACCATTGTGACGTACAGATATTTGAATAAGCTGATTGTCACAACTTTTTTTTAACTGTAATGCTTAAGCCTATCACTTGAAAGAATATTAATTTTTCAACTTAGTTACATGAATATGCCTATGAATATTGTCATGGTTGATTGAAGTATTTCATTTTTTTTTCAAATAATTTTTTTTATCCCTGTCAAGGTAGCTTTTTTCCCCCCAAGATATAACTCCTCAGTCATAACTTTTTTTTAACTGTAATGCTTAAGCCTATCACTTGAAAGAATATTAATTTTTCAACTTAGTTACATGAATATGCCTATGAATATTGTCATGGTTGATTGAAGTATTTCATTTTTTTTTCAAATAAATTTTTTTATCCCTGTCAAGGTAGCTTTTTTCCCCCAAGATATAACTCCTCAGTCATAACCAAAGCTCTAAGAGATTAAACAGTCAAAATTCGCCACTTTTATTTCGTTCAAAGGTACATAGGCTAGGGAGACCTTTCTTAGTCACAGGAAAGACTTTAATTGATGTTACTTCTTTATTTAAAAAAAAAATTCAATGCCTTCTGTTTCCAAAAATTACTCTATTAAAATTATTAACCTTATATTTTAGAACTAACTCTTAGTATTCTATCAAAATCTATTAAAAAACCCAAAGCAAATAGATAGTGAATCAATGATATTCTCAACTAAACAATTTGTTACTCTCCTCTCTACAAAGAAAATTCTTTTGTACGAAATTTATTGTCATCATCTAATCATTTTATTCGTCTCAACTAGTCAACTTGCCAAGTGGTATCAACAATTCTATTTTTAATTGTTACTATTCTTATCTTTTTTAAATTTAATTTATTTTTATTTTTGGTATTGATATATGGCTCGAATAATCTAGAAAAGAAAATGTGTATTTGTCTATTTGTCTATTTGTTTGTTATTTAGATTTGAAAAGCATGTCAACTAGAAAATAAGCATCAGAATATGAAAAGGTACAAAAAAAAAATTTTTAAAAAAGGAGAACAGAAAAATTAGTTAAATCTCAAAAACGAGCTCTTGATAAATTTTTCACTGCTAGTAAGAAAAGATATGTATTTAAGTGAAGAATTTGTTATTGAACGATTAACTTCAAATGAATTAAACAATAATGAAATAGTGAATGAAATAATCAACTTTGAAGATGATCACAATAAATATATATCTTTTTTTTTTTTTAGGATCATGTTGATAATTGTTGAAATTCAATATATTATTAAAGATAGTTGAATTATAAGCTATTTAATATTCCTTTGGGAATTGATGTTGTTTAACGTAAGTAAAAAAAAGTTCACCAAGGGCCTCGAATCAGTTAGACCCCGCCTTTCCTAAGCAATCAGCAACCGAATTACCCTTCAAAATTAATATGACTACGAAACTACATATGACTGATCTGTTATAGACAGTTCAACCACAAAGTACGAGTTGCCCCGGCAGATGAAAAAGAGAGTTCTGCAAATAAGCAAGAGTTAGCAGATTTGAATCCCTCTTCAGCCAAACAAATTGCCATCCCATGGAAAGAGCAATATTAACAGCTTGAATGGCATTAATCTCAGCATAACAAGGCCCAGAGCCACAGTAAGGCGGCTTCGTAAAAGCACCATTAAAGCCTTGAAAAAAGCCCACAAACCGAGATTCTGGGATTACCCGTAGCCAAACCATCCGTATTCATCTCAAGCCAAGGAACCCCTGGAGAACGCCAAAACACAGTCTTGATAGAAGAAGAGTTGCGACTAGTATTTTGATTAAGAAGAGGGCTAATAGGCATGAATATGATAGAACACCTGGACAACGAGTTAATCCTTAATAATATATTGTAAATCAATCAAATAAATTAAGCATCAAGGATTAACTCGTTAAAAAATCATAATCAGTATAATTGTAACATTTCTTTTCCTGGTAATTGTAACATTTCCGTTTTAATATTTTCGTTCATGTTATAATTAAGTTAAGCCTTGACGCTTACAAAAATAAATTGTTATCCTTATCTATACTGCTCTTTATTTTCAACAATTAGTAAAAGAAAAAAAATTGAAACATATTAAAATCTTTTTAATTTAGGGGATTATGATGTGATCATATCAAATCTT
Organism: Citrus x clementina; assembly: GCF_000493195.1. Lineage (NCBI taxonomy): Eukaryota > Viridiplantae > Streptophyta > Magnoliopsida > Sapindales > Rutaceae > Citrus > Citrus x clementina. The sequence goes on along the minus strand of NW_006262339.1, from coordinate 32,016,247 downwards.
ATGGGCCTAACTTATACTAAAAAGTTACAACAAGAGTTAAGGGTTGCTTGAAGCTCATATCATCATACCAGAAACTATTTTCTAAGTGAAGCTATTGGTACCCCTTTATTATCCTTATAAAACCCCACTTTAAATAAAATTATAGTTAAAACAAATAAGAATCAAACATACAGTGATATTTTTCCAACAAATTCTTGAATTCATAATCAATCCTTCTTTTTTATTTTCCATCTTTCACTTCCTATCTAATTAAAATAGACTTAAAATAATTTATTTTTTCCTATTTCTTACTGGTTATATATATTTTTGTTTAATTTCCTTCCAAGTTATAATTTAAAATAGTTTAATTTAAACCAATGATTGACATCTAAAAATTCATTACCTAGAAAATTTTTTAATTTGTGTGTAGACAAACAATAAGATTGCCCAAAAAAAAAAAGACAAAATACCACTTTGAGTTTTAACATTAAAAAAAAATTAAATTAAAAGCTAAAAGAATGTATTAAAAAAAGGACATTTTCAGAAATAAAATAAATACAACTAAAAATGGGATTGCATGAGGAGATTTGGTGGGTGCCAATAGTCCAACTCCTATTTTCTAGCTTAAAATCAGTTTGCAAGGGAGATAATATACCCAGATATTTGGTGTTTGAAGCAAAGGAAAAAGGACCACATTGAGATGTTAAATATCATTTTCAATCAACAATAAATTTGTGGGTTCCATCGTACTATAGAAGCCCATAAGCCCATATGCTTAATTTATGTCAAAAAACTAACTCAAGAGTTGATAGTTGCCTTAAACTTATATTATTAGCCCAATACTGAGGATGGCAAAATAAATCGGCTCCACCCTAGCCTAGGTAGCCCGTCCTGGGCACGTTTTCTAAACACACTTATGTTTGGCTTAGATTTCACCTTAAAAAACCTGAACCCAGCTTAAAGCAAGAGAAATGCTTAAAAACAAAAGGTTAAAATATTTATTTTTGTATCTGTATAGCCCATTCATAACAACATTTAAATCCTTCTAAAGCGTAATATGATAAAAATAAAACGTTATAAACTTTAAAATATATTAAAAGGTGTTTTATAAATAAAATTTAATTTGTAAAACAGCTTGGTAGTTTATAAAATTTTGTTTTTATTAGATTAGGATTTAAAAGTTGGGTTAAAGGATTTACAACTTTAAATATATATTATTAGTGGGGTATATAAATATTAAAATGTGTACTCTAATTATAAAAAATATGTATTTTTATTGTAAATCATTTTGTAGCTTTCGGGTTGGAATCAAGCTTTAAGGTGAGGCCTGAGCATGAATATTGCCGAGTGTTTGAAAAATATGTCCAGGAGAGTTTATTAGGGATAAAATCAAGTTGAATTTTTTTTTTTTTGCCATCCCTATTACTGGACTAATAATATAAGACTTTCAAATCTTAAGCTAACTTTTGAACACGAGTAGATTCATAAGAAAATTCTAATAAAATAAGCGAGAAAGAAGTTACTGGTCTAACATATATAAAACTATACTAACTAGAAAAAAAAAACTCAAATACAAATAAAAAACAAGGCAAATTCAAATAAAATATTTAAGAATGATCTGACTTAAATACTATATATTCTAATATATTTACCCCTATGAATCCTAGTTAAGAATTGGAGATACCCTGTACGTTGCATTCACTAACAAGCGGTCCAAAATGTTAGCAAGATATTACTCATAATTATTTGCATCAAGACAATTGATATCTGTTTCACGGTTTGGTTCAAGACAATTGAAATGTGTTTAATTACACGGTTTTGTTCATTGTCTTAAAGCATGTTAGTTGGGATAAGATCCACGATTGTGGGGTACAGATATCTGAATAAGCTGATTGTCACAATTGTTTTTTAACTGTAATGCTTAAGCCTATCACTTGAATGAATATTAATTTTTCAACTTAGTCACATGAATATGCCTATGAATATTGTCATGGTTGATTGAACATTGAAGTATTTCATTTTTTTTTTTCAAATAAATTTTTTTATCCCTGTCAAAGTAGCTTTTTTTCCCCCAAGTAATAACTCCTCAGTCATAACCAAAGCTCTTAAGAGATTAAACAGTCAAAATTCGCCACTTTTATTTAATGCTACTACAAGTTTCCGTTCAAAGGTACACAGGCTAGTTAGCAATGACATTTTTGTTTATGTTATAAGCGTCAAGGAGCTAGCCCGATCCATTATTTAGAGTAAGGATACAAGGGCATTCAAGATGCACATGAGGCTGATCTCTCATTAGCGGGGACTAGAACAACAGGCCCATTAGTAAGAGCCAAACGTCGAGCATGATCGTGAGAAACCCCAACATCATTGCATAAAGATACACAGGATTCGCAAACGGAAGGACAGTGAACAATCTTGTACGTAGCTGGAAAGAGCAAGGATACATTAATATACAATTTTGTAAAGTAAGTTAAAAAAAAAAATCAATACAAGATAAGTGAGATGGTTTTTTCGTATTTTGTCATTATTTGTCTCTTCAAACTTTGTGTTCAGTTATCATTATTACTTACGGTAAATATTTATTTATTACTTATATTTTGAGTTAAATATTTATTTAATTTCTATATTTAAAAAAAATTCCAAGACACTTTTATTGTTAAATAAGCCACAATTCCATCCTTATTTTCTTTTTATAATAATATTTGTACAACAATATTTTTGAAATATTAATAAAAAAATTATAATATATCAAATTAAGTTATGTCATTAAACGAAAAGAAAAAAATAGGATAAGAATGTAATGTAATATTATCATTATAAGTTTTTGAGGTATTTTTTAAAATATAAGAATTAAATAGGTACTTAAATCAAGAAATATAGGTATTTTTATCCCTATTACTCACCTCGATCTCTTCCAATTCTCTCAAACTTAAACCAGTTTTTCAAAGTTTGAGCTCCAGGGTTTCCTTCAACACCACCAGTTGATATAAACCATTTTCCTCTCGATGCATCATAGCTGTCGACTCTCCATACTGTTGGTTCGTTGCAGCGAGTCTCTGTCGAGAATCTCACGTTCAGATCCACTTCTTCATTGATCATACTAGTGTTATCATACGTTGCGAATCTTAAACGGGTTCCTCTTTCTGAGTCGGAACTTAGTTGGACAACATCAAGTGGGCAGAGTTCGTTTCTGCCCCTGAAGAGGGTGAGGCCGCCGCCGCCTGCTCCTCGAATTGCTGAGACCAAATAGTAGTCTCAGGATGCTTCCACCTTGTTGCCATTGACATCAACCAAAGGATCAGCGAGTCCCACAAGCGGTTTTGTGGCAAAGGCAAGGAGAAGAAAGGAGACTGCAGTCACGAAAGGAGTATTCATTTTGTTATCTTTCAGAGAGCTGTTTGAGTGAGTTACTTGATCAGTTTGGCATGGAAGAGTTCGAATTTATAGAGCTCTAGAGACTAAGCTCAGATGAGGATAAGATCGAATTGTTGTATGCAAAAAAAAGTGCATAATTTAAGTCCTTTTTTATCTTCAGTAGTTCTTTTTAATCTTGTCCCTTTGGCATGATTTGTTCTCCAAAGTCATCATCGTGATTTGACAAGTGGGGTCAGTCCGGAGTCGCTCCTACTTCTATTATTGATTTTATGATTTATACATATTCAATCAAATTTTTAAACTTGCGAAATTACTATTTTTTTTTTTCACCTTATAGATGACAAAGGCCAAAAATATTTCAACAGTAACAAATTTATCATCTTTATACCCAAGTTTCTAAAATTAACATTTTTACACCTTACCGTTATATTTGTTACTGGATTTATATAAAATAGACAGTTTTTCTCTTGTAATGTAATTTAATATTATGATGCAGGATATTTTTTGGTATTGTTAGATAGGGCAAATGATATCAGATTTGATCATATAACAAGTCTTTTTGTACCTCTCAACGTGAGGAATAGAACTAATTAGAAATGTATGCCAAATTTTGTCATTTATTGCATCGAAAATCTATATGAAGTCTTTTTTAAATATTCAAATAAGTTTTTGACGCACAAACAAGGAAAAAGAACACTTACACTTAAAGTTTGGGAAAATAGTTATGTACCCTCAAGAATTTAATAAGGGACACCAAAATCCTCTTTTGACTATAACATCCTTTGTAAATAGTAACTAAAAAATTGGTTTTTAGATTTTTCTAATAAAGACAAATATAATTTAAATAATCTAATTTATCTAATAGAATATTAGAATATTTTATAATATATAAAAATAACTTTAGAATACAAATAATATTTTATTACAAAATTTTAAATAAATCTTTAGGTGCTGTTTGGTTAGGAGTAGAGAATGGAGGAGAGGAAAATAATTTAAGTTCTATTTTTATTTTCATTGTTTGGTTAGACAAAATATATAAGAATTAATGTATAATTTGATTTCCAGACTAAAGAGTGAAGAATTTAATTTCGTCTTATATTGGAAACCAAAACTTCCAAAATTACCCTTCAACTTTTTAGCTTATTTAATGCCCTTAGTAATTATTATTTATAATTTTATTTAATCAATTTAATGTTATAAATAATTTTATATTAATTAAATTTAATGAATGATTTAAGAAACTTAACAAAATAAATAAACTTATTTATTTATTTAATATGAAAATATAGAAATATAAATTAACCGTCGCCAGAACTCCGGCAAACCGTCGCCGAACATCTGCCAGACTATCACCGAAACTCTGCCGAACCACTACTGGAATGCTGTCGACCGCCACTGATTTCCGTTGAAACGTCGTCGATTGCCGCTGGACCTCCGTTTTATTTATATATATATATATATAATTCTAATAAATCATGAATTATTTTAGGACTTTTTGACATTAAAAAAGTTTGGTATTGAAATTAAATTTTATTTCATTGCTAATATAGATAGTATTTAAGGGAAAGAATAAATTTGTCCAAAGAAAAAAATTGTAATTCTTTTTCCTATCAAATTTTATGTCAAACCAAACAATGAAATTTAATTTTACTATTCTCCTTCACTCATTTCTTCTCCCTTCCCTTCCATTCCACTCTTTTCCTCTCTTCCCCTTTCTTTAAACCAAACATCCTTTGGTTAAATAGATTTTACAATTAATGAAATAAATCTCATAAATTAATAATATTAAAATTATTTTATATAATCTTGAAAACAATTTAAATATTTAAATATTTATTTTAACATTATGTTTCTATTTATTATAATTTTTTAATGTAATACAAGATAGTAAAATATTAAAATATTTTTTAAATATAGAAATTATTTTAAAAAGTATAAATTGTTACATTTATTTTAATATTATATTTGTATTTACTCTAAAAAATTGGAGTCATTTTTTTTGAGTAAATAAAACTAAAGGGTATTAGAGTCAACAAGGGATCTTGGCATCCTTTATTGAAAACTCGAGGGTCTTGGAGATACAGGTGTCATTTTCCCCACAAACAATAGAACGTGGTAAAATATTTACTTAGATTTTTGTTCCTCTCATTGAGAGCTTTATATATATATTTGTTATACATTCGAATTTGACTTCATTTCCTAAAAATATTCTACTTCAACATATTAAATTACATTTCAAGGATAAAAACATCTTTTCAAATAAATTCACTAACGGATTCCTTGTTAACAACAAAGTGTAAAAATAGTATTTTACAAATTTAGTTTATAAAAATGGTAGATTTCAAAGTATTGTAATATTTTTTTCTTTTTACCACAGAAATGATATATGCACCCTTCATTAACACCCCCAAGTTTCCAAAAAGGGACACCGAGAACTTCTTTTGATCATTATGCACTTTACCTCTATTATCCCAAAAAAATGACTTTAATTTTTTTTTATAAATGCTAATATTATATAAATAGTGTAATCTATGCAAAAGACTAGCAATATTAGAATATTTTAATAAATTTAAAAATGTAAATTATTATATTTATTTTAATAATATATTTTTATTTGTTATAGATTTTAAATAAAAATTCGCATTAAATACATTTTACAAGTAAAAAAAACTCACATACTAATAACATTGAAATTATTATTTTACATAATATTCAAGATAATTTAAATTTTAATACATTTATTTTAATATTATGATTCTATTTATTATAAAATTTACATTAATATAACAAAATATATCTAGTAGATTGTAAAATATTAAAATATTTTTAGACATTAATTTTTTTAAAATGTACATATTATTACATTTATTTTAATGTTATATTCCATTTATTATAAAACATTAGAGTTAAGTTTTTGAAGATAATAGAGATAAAGGGAATTATGGTTAAAATGGGGTCTTGGTATCCCTTTTTGAAAACTTGGAGCGTTGACAACTATTTTTACAAACTTTAGTGGTGTAGATGTCTTTTTCCCTTTACCATCTGCAGGAGGGAAAATGGTAATTTTCCTTTAACCTTTTGTAAAGCATAAATTGAAACTAGATTTCACTTGTTATAAAAGTAGATATCTAATATCTTCTTAGTATTTGATAAATAAAATTTTGATCAAGTGTTGATGTGATTTTCTTGGTAATAAGAATCTTAACTATGAAATGATATAAATACACATGTAGTACAAGATAATTAAAAGATAATCTAAAGAAATCTATCTAAATTCACAAAGCTTTCTTTCCTTTAGCAAGTTGTATATTTCAATTTTACTTTATAAAAAAGAAATTGATATTTGTAATTTATTTTTATCTTTCGGGTAAATTTTCATTTAGGCACTAGCGCATTGGTTAATAATTCAGATAAAACTCTAAATTTAAAAATTACTCAAAACATAATTGTTGGATCCAACTTCTCAAGGCTAAAAAATAATTTTTATCTAAGACATGTAACTTAACATTTAAATCAAATCCAACATGCAGCAGCAAGTAAAGTAAAGAGTAAGTAAGTAGCTTTTAAATGAAATAGATATGTAATAAAGATGATTTTAACCACAAGGGCCAACTAATGGTGCGTTTGGATTTAAATGAAAATATAAGTGGTCGAGTGTTGTGCCGCTGCCCTGAATGCACCCTAAGTAATTGGCTTAAATTTCCAAAAAGTTAAAGAAACATTTAGTTTTAGCTTTTTAACTTACACCATAAACCGAGCATTATATTATACAAGATATTTAGGATTTTACTTAATTATATATATTATAATTAAGCAGGCGTTTGATATTTTATTTGAAATCGGAATAAATATATATGACTTTGAACAGTTTGTAATGTAGTATTGAAACCATTTATTTTTCAAAGTTTGTTTGAACTTTTATTATATAGAAGATAAATACCCCCAAATACTAGCTTGCCCATTGAGTAAAATACATACCTTCGGGCTGTACAAGGCCCTAGGCATTGGGCATAATTTTGATTTCTAAAGAAAGTTGAACAATTGGCACCCCCTAATATCCTCATAAAACCCCCATTTTTTTTTTCAGTTATATTTATTTTATTTCAAAAAATTTCTTCTTTTTTTAATACACTTCTAATTTTTTATTTTGTTAAAACTCAAGGTCTTATTATGCTATTTTTCTTTTATTTTGTAGTCTTATTGTTACCGGACACACAAATTAAAAATTTTTTGGGTGATCAAATTTTTCAATGTTTATCATTGGCTTAAATTACATATATTCTAAATTTTAATTTGAAAAGCAATTTTAAGCATAAAATATATTAAATAAATAAGAAATATGAAAAGAATAATGAATTATTCTAAATTTGTACAATTTATCTTAGTTAAATAGGAAGAAACAAGTAGAAAATTAAAAAAAAAAGAAAAGGATTGCTTATGTTTTCTTTTTTCTTTTTTTTTTAGGGGGGGGGGGGGGGAATTTATGTATGCTTAATTCTTATTTGTCCTTCACTATTATTTTTTTAGAGGTGAGATTTTATAATGACTATAAAGGACTACCAACAGCTTCACTCTTTTTAAGAGAATAGTGATGTTTGACCTCCACAACTTATCTCACTAACCCCTATTTTTCTCATTTTAACTTAAAATATCTAAAATAATTATTAAAATATACTTAGTAAAATAGTGTTTATTTTCAAAAAGTGCCCATTTTTTCCTCCCTGCCTTCTCTCATTCTCCGCCACTTTCCTTCATTTCCTCCCCTGCCAAACTCCCACCACAACAATTGATTTTCTAAATTAAAGATTGAAAATTGGCGCGTTTGCTTGCCAAGACAATACCGACACCAACAATCCAACAACTCAGCAATCTTTCTCCAAGGTTTCTAATATTTTCGGCGGTTTTATTTCCCCTGCTTTTTGTTTGCAATTTGTATTGATTTATTTATTTTAGTGAGTTAATATTTGCACTAGTGTCTACATTATATTATGAAAAGTCATATTCTCAGTTCCGAGACCATTGTTGGCCAACACTAGAATTGAAATTAAGTTTGGAGCTGCAGAATTAAACTTATATGAACAAGGGTACTTTTGGAAATGATTAGAGATAATTAATTATTGAGTGGTTGAAATATATTTAGGGGTCACATATCATTATTCTTTTCAGCCACATCAAACATTACTTTATTTTTTCCGCCCCCAAAAGATTGATCCGATTAATTACTTGACTTTTATCTTACTTTTTCAAAGTATTATTCTGGTTGTTTAATAATTCTATAAAGTCGCCCCCAAAAACTAATAATTCTATAAAGTCGCTCTCATCCAAATCAATTCTCGTAATTGTGACAAGAGGCGCATGATGAACACAGCCCGTGAAATCTCTAGCAAATCGGACGTTGCCTTATCATTAACTCATATTACGCGGCGAAAACACAATCACAATTATCGATCTGATAAGATCAAGCATTTTTATCACCGTACGAATTGTCATCTTGCCAAAACCTATATATATAAATTACAAGATGATTATTGTCGTATGTAATTATCTATCTCGCTTTTGCTTTAGACGTGGAAAATCTTTTTCCACTTTTGATTTGACTTGAGCGGTTGTTTTGTGAATAAAACAAAACAAAACAAAAAAAAAAAAAAGAAATGAATAATTGTCGGCCATCTCTCAACCATAATTAGCATCGCGTCTCAATGTATCAACATGAAATATAATTTCGAGCGGTATCGGCAAACTCATAGAAAATGATAAACACATTGTCTTATTTTCAGTATTTTACAAGGCCCAACGTGGTTCAATATGCAACATGAATTGCAGTCCGCAGAAAATTTAGAGCTAGAAAAATGGTGTTCCGCCATATTCAAAATATAATTCTCTGAAATCGTTCTCATAATCCAAATCAGTCTTCGCATAAGATGCAAACAATAGTAATAAGACACGAGATAAAATGCCCTTAAAGTCTAGACCGCATAATTGTTGGGAAAATATGCTCTTTAAAAGCATATGTGTTTATTTAATTGTAATAAACTATTTTTCTGATTAATAAAATAAATGAGATATTTTATTCAAATATCTTAATTGCATTAATACTTGTATTAAAGTCCATTTAATCATATTATATGTATTTATGTGATCACCATGTGGATTCACAGAAGACATAAATACAAGTTATCTTATGATTAAATAAATTTAGTTCGCAGTTGATAAATAAAGTTGGGCACTTTATTTAGGTATAGACTGTAATAAATTCATTGAATGATTTGTCTTAATCATGTATGAATTTATTGATGTAGTACGACTACATTGAACAGGATCACATATGAGATTTAATTAACTTTGTAATAACTGTCAGACTTATTAAATCTCATAGGCGTTGATTTTACTGTAATCTTAATCTTGAGTTAATTATGATTTCATGATTGTAATTGTTATTCCATTTGAGTTACCAATGGGCACGACACATTCTTGTGGTCAAGATTACCCGGTATCTTGGTGGGAGCAATTATGAGTATTGGAGTTATGGATTAACAATATAGAATTTGTACAACACATCTCTTGATGGGTTTTCGGCACTTGATCATAGAATTCTCTGGCCAGAGTGTGTCAACATATTTAGTATGTTGAAAATGATCATTAGAGAAAACTAGTAAAGATCAAGGAATAAGATGTTATTAAATTGATTGGACAGTTGAGATATCAATTTAATTAACGATGTGGTACAAAGGATTGTGCAGTAAAGAAATCAATGTGGCTTGGGACGAATTATTATTCGAGCATACAATTATGGAAGTCAGTTCCAATCTTTTAGTGGAGTAGATTTGGAATTAAATAATTGGGCTAGTTTAATTACAAGCCTAATTATTGTAGCCACTATTGTATGTTCCCAAATGATCCCCGGGTTAGCTCATTTAATTGACTGCACCACTACTGGACTAATAAGTAAGATAACTAGCGATTTGGGTCAAAAGCCTAAATATATCATTTAGTGGGAGGCTCCATTTAATTAGCTTTTGTATAAGGGGCCTTATGTTATTTTACAAGGTAGGTCCTCTATTGAAAAAGTAAATAAATGTGAGTTTTATTTAGGGCATTATTTGGAGCCTAGGGTTTTCACTAAAGGGAAATATATAAGGCTTATTTTTCCCTAAAGAAAAGATAGAAGCCACTTTATACAGATCAGAGAATAAGATTTTTCTCTCTATTGTTGAGAGAAAAATTTTCTCGTGCTAGTTGCTTTGGTAGTGATAAAGGCGCTCACACGTCAAGTGCAGATCGAACCTGAGTCATAACCTGGAAGATCATTGGTGACAGTTCGTGATCTAGCAAGCGTGGTGGTGACGGATCGTGATCTAACAGGAGTGGTGGTGGCGGATCGTGATCTAGGAGCCTAAATCATTTCAACGGAAAAAGCCAAATCGGATTTTCAAGGTACGATTTCTAAAATACAAATTCTTATATATTATATGAGAGCGATCTTCAAAAGGTTTTATAAAAATTTAAAAACCTGATTTTTCCCCAACAATAATTGTATCAAAAAGAAAAAAAAAGACTAGACCGCATAATCGGACGATGCTTTATCAGTCAGTCCTATTGTGCGGAGAAAACACAATAAACGGACCAGTCATATTGTCAAATGAATGATCCAAGTAGATTACCATTAGAAATAACAAGAAATCATGCGTGAATTTTCCGTGCTTTTGGGACTAAACAGTCGATTTAGAAAAGAGCAAATTAAAGTAAACCAGTTGATGTGTGAAATTATAGAAAATTGGATAATTCAGATGAATTTGACAAGAAAATTATGACGGTCTTCTAAAATCTATATGCACCATAGAATGCAACGATTTCTAATCCTTTGTGGCATGATTATTTAAAGGGAAAAAGACACCAGTATCTTCAAGGTTTGAGAAAATGGTCATAAAAATCTGTAAATTTAAAAAAAAAGGACATCAAGACTATTTTTTATCCATAAAACTCTTTAACTATAGTAATTAAAAAATTGACTTTAAAGGTTTTTAATTAACACAAATTTAATATAAATAATATAATTTGTCTAGTAGACTAATAATATTAAATTATTTTTTATATTTAAAATAATATTAAAATTTTAAATTATTATATTTATTTTAATAATATATTTGTAATGTTTTAAAGATTTTAAATAAATTTTTGGGTTAAATAGATTTTACAATTAAAAAAATCTCCCTATTAGCAATATTAGAATTAAACTTTACATAATATTCAAAATAATTTTAGTTTTAATTTATTTATTTTAATATTATGTTTCTATCTTATTAAAAATTGCTTTTATATAATAAAATAGGTCTAATAGATTGAAAAATATTAAAATATTTTTAAATATTAAAATTATTTTGAAATGTATATATTATTACATTTATTTTAATTCCATATTTCCATTTATTATTAAATTTTAGAGTTTTTTTTGGGATTTATAGAGTTGAGGGACATTATGGTCTAAAAGGAGTTATGGTGTTCCTTATTGAAAATTGAAGGTCTTTTGTGACTATTTTCCTAAATCTTGAGGGTATATATGTCTTTTTTTCTTATTTAGAAGTTCCATATCTCAAGTAATTTAGTTTTCATAAAGAAGATCTGTTGTGAATGGTTTTATTTTTTTTTATTTTCTGGGATGAAACTTGGGTCTCTAATATACTTCTTATCCACTCAAGTTACAAGAAAAAAGGCCTTTATGTGACCGTCGTCTTGCCATCACAAGAAAGAGGTCTTCCAATTTTAGTTAGATTTTAATTTTTTAATTAACCGTTACATACCAAATATAAACCATAAGGAAAAATAGCAACTTCTGAATTATTTTAGTTTAATTATTAGAGATAGAAAATTTTTGTACGAAGGGTCCAGATTCCATCTTTATATTTCTAGTTACCCTTACCGTCCATCTTTATATTGCAAAGGTCATCTTTATACCCGAGTTTATGAAATTAGCATGTTTACACCTTGCCCTTGTATTTGTTACTGAATTTATGTAAATAGACGATTTTTCCCTTGTAATGTAATTTGGTATTATGACATAGGATTTTTTTGGTACTGTCAAATAGCTCAAATGATATCGATTTGGTCATATAATATATTTTGTTGAACCTTTCAGCCAGAGGAATATAACTAAGTACAAATGTCTGTCGAATTCTGTCATTTATTACATCAAAAATCTATTCGAATTCTTTTTTAGATATTCAAACAATTTTTTGAGGCGCAAACAAGGGAATAGGACATATACAAGGTTTGGGGAAATGCATGGCTATGTAGATCCTCAAGTTTTCAATAAGAGACATCAAGACTCTCTTTTGATTATACCATTTATAAATAATAATTGCAAGTATGAGCTTCCTTAACATCCCTCCTCAAGCTCAATGGCCTGTTGATGACATTGAGCTTGGATCAGAAGTAGTTGAAGTTAAGAAATGATAAAGGCTTTGTAAGAACATCAGCAACTTGTTCTTCAGTAGGAATGTATCTCACATCCAACTCATTTCTAAGCACTTTGTCTCTAATGTAGTGAACATCTAATTCAATATGCTTAGACTTATAGTGAAGAATATAATTCCGAGCTAATTTTCAGCACTCTGATTGTCACATCAAAGAATTGGAGTTGGTAATTGCACAATATTAAACTCTGACAGTAAGAATTGTAATCAGGACAGTTCTGAGATTGCTTAAAATATAGTCCTATATTCACTCTCACTACTTGACTTAGCCACAATAGCTTACTTTTTAGACGACCAAGAAATCAAATTATTATCAAGGTAAATACAGTAAGCTCAAATAGATTTTCGATCATCAACATTACATGCCCAGTCAGCATTAAAGTAGCATGTTAAACCAACATATTCAAGTGTTCCCTCCTTTTGAAGATATAGACCATGGGTGATTGTAACTTGAAGATACTTGAGAACTTTTTTGTATTGCAACCAATGATAAAGTGTAAGATTACTGAGATACTAACTAAATTTATGTGCAGAGTAAGCAATGTCAGGTCTAGTGAGAATCAAATATTAGACCCCCAACAATGCTTCTATAGAGTGCTGTGTTGTGCAAATTTTATTGAACTTGCAAGCGCACGAATCTATTGTAGAATAGACTAATGGTGACGAGTGTCGATCCCACGAGTAAGTGGATTTTAATTGTGTGTAGAATTAATTTTGTAAATGGGTGGTTGGATTTGTGGTGAAAATGATTTGGATTATCCTAAACTTGGAATTGAAATGGCGAGAATAAATTCTAAAATTGGAATTGAAATGACGAGAATAAATTGAAGAGAAATCTATTGAGATGACGTACTTGGGTATCTGGATCCGTATCAACATGCATCATAGGCTAAATAATCCTTATTAATGCCAATTAAATCATGAGGGAGGAATCCACACCTCATGAACCACGCTATAATCAATATGGTGATAAGGGCTTATCGTGCCAAATAATAAAACCTTGTATTAGGGAGCCGGTGAAACCAAGGCGGTACTAAACAAGATTATTATTATTTGTCTACGAGAAGTCAAAACATCCATAAAAACTAGAGGGGAAGAGAAAATAAATTTACCAAATAAAGCCCATGACACATGTTGAGACTTCACCTTCAACCCAAGCTTGAAAGAAAATTAGCTACTCATAATTGAACTAGGGGCAAATGAGAATTTATTAAATACGTAGAAAATACAAGATGGAGAAGGAATTACAAAAAATGGAGTCCAAAAATGAATTCAGAGATATCAAATTAGGGGGGGGGGGGAGGAGGCCCCCTTTTTATAGATACATTGAGTAAATCGTGGCCATTAGATTAAAAACAGTTTGAACGGTCAGGATTGTGCTACGTCATCAGTCAACAGTATGCGGTTTGACCACGCGGGTGAACAGTAACACGGTTTGACCCGGGTGAACAGTGACGCGGTTTGGTTGAAAATAATTCTGTATGATGCATGTTCCGTACGCGAGATTTTTGGTCCACTGATATGCTGCCACGTCACCATCAACAGTACATAAGAATTTTAGTCCAACAAGATTGTGACACCTCATCAGTCAATGCCACATCATCGGTCAATGCCACGTCATCGATCCGTCTATGTGAACAGTGTCGTGAACAGTAACGTAGACAGTACCGTACACGTGAATAGTACCGTACATGTGAACAGTGCCATTTTTCCTTTTATGCTCCTCCTAAGGTTTTCGACCGTCCTGAGTTCAAAAATGATGTCTGTTTTGCTGTCTGATCTCTCGTTTATTGTGAAATGACCATGATGCCCCTAAAATACATAAAATACTTAATTAAAATAAAACACACATAATTAAATTACAAGAAGCTTAAATACATAAAAGTAAGAGTTGTTAGTAAGACGTGAAATGTAAAATGACGATTTTCTCCTTTATAAATATACATTTTCTAACACTCAACACACCTCTCAACCAGCTTATTGATAGTCCCTAGCAAATAAAGCGAAAACAAAATTCACATCCAAAATGATTTTTTTTTTTAACACTCTTGTTTATTCAATCAGACTAATGATAACAATCAAATAAAAGTATGAGCATTATCTCAAGTCTAAAGAAACATCACACCCACATCAACCATCCACATGAATCAGCCTAGTAGATTTGTTATAGCTACCTTCAAGAATGACATGTCAAACCCCAAAATCTCACTGGAAGTAGTGACACTCTCACAAAGAAATTAAACCCAATAAAAATAGTCACTGCAATGAATGGTAATTGAGAGAAAAAAAAAGAAATGATATCACATGCTCTCACCAAGATGAAAGAAATATGCCCTCAGCTTAGAAATAATATGATCTTAAGTCAAACAAAAATGCTAGTCAACCCACTTTATTTATCTTTTTTTTCTCTTTTTTTTATTTTTTATTATGCATCACTACATCTTTTTAGATCATATAATTAGCTTCTACTTCAGATTATAGTTCCCTAAAATCAAGAAGGACTTTTATTAGGACGTAGCGTAGGTTAGGGACATGGCTAGCAAAGAAGGGAAATAAGGAAAACAAAGTGTATGTTTGAAAAAAATGCAGAGAAATTTTTTTGTTTTGGAAGTTGCAAGGTGGATTTCACCTATTATTATTATTTTTTTTCTTTTTTTTAAACTATTTTTTTTTGCTTTTTTTTTGGTGTAACTTTACTATACAAAATATTTATTTACATTTTTCTCAAACATAAATAGGTGATGGAACTTGTAAGATATTGGGTAATACTCCAAATCGGAGTGGGTCAAGATGAAAAGTTTGACAAAGAAAAGTTTTTATTTTTTTTATTTTTTTATTTTTTTTAAAGGCTCAAAAGGGTTAACTATGGATATTTAATAAAAGGGATGGCTAGAAAGGCTCAAACGGATCAAAGATGGGATTTCCATTGTCTTTTAGGGCTCTAAATAATCTTCCATATCTACTAGTTAGATGGGCCTCCAAATGTAGCAACACACATT
Source organism: Citrus x clementina (assembly GCF_000493195.1). Taxonomy (NCBI): domain Eukaryota; kingdom Viridiplantae; phylum Streptophyta; class Magnoliopsida; order Sapindales; family Rutaceae; genus Citrus; species Citrus x clementina. The sequence goes on along the minus strand of NW_006262339.1, from coordinate 32,000,424 downwards.
TTTTTTTAATTTTACAAATATTATTTTTTTTAGGGTTAATTCAAAAGAAATCTAGAGATCGTGTATAAAATAATAAACTGCTAAGCTGTATAAAGAATGGGCAAAAGGGTTACTTTCTGACACAACTTAAAAGTAATTTTTTAACTCCCAAGTATAAGAGTGTCTTGTTGTATTATAACTCGGCGAGTCCGAGGTCGATCCACAGAGAAAAGATTTAATTAGTTTATTTTATTTTATCTATAAATTGAAATTAAAACTTGAATATAAACAACTTAATTTAAATGAAACTATGGAATTGAACTAGTTAGAGTTATGGATCCACTCTTAGAAATAAATAAAACTTAATAAATTCTTTTTGCCAATTTGTTTTAGATTTATTACCCAAAAGATTAATTAAACAAATTATTATTATTTTCCCTTTAATTTTATGATGGATTAAGTATTTGTTGTGCCAAAATTTAGTTTGTCTACAATAAGTCAAAATACCATTTCACCATGCCTTATATTAAGATCTTAAGAATTTATTGTGCCAAATTCATTTGTTTGTCTACAATAAATCAAAATTTCAAAATATAAAACATGTATAAAATTTAAATAGAAAATAATTTAATTTATAAAATTAAAAATAGAATTTGATTAAATCATATTTATTTCCTAAGAGTTTCACCTTCCCCTAACTAATATTATTTAGTTAAGCATAATTAAAATAAAAAGAAGTAGTAAAATTGAATTACTTATAATTAAAAGAAATAAAAACAACTAAAATTGGAAATAAAACTAATTTTATTAATGAAAATAATTATACAAAATATTAAAAACACACTTGGAAATCAAGATTACAAGGAGATGGAGCGAATTTGAGAAGAAGATAGTTGTAGAGAGATGATTAAAACATAAAAATGAGGCTCTATTTATAGAAAAATAAATTCATAATCCAGTGCTTTGCGGTCCATCATAGGCTTCATGCATGTGCTCCTCACAACCCTTAGATCAAGATCCAATTGTTGGTCAAACTTCAAAAGTCAACATCACACATGGCATCATTTGACTCGTCCGATTTGCCCAAAGAACGGTTGAGATTTGGCGTGTTAATGGGTGGATCGGGTCGACCCGAATACAAAGATTCGGATCCTCCACCTTGCTTCACCAACCATTGCCACGTGGCACATTCATGGCCATTGAATCATGAACGGTTGAGATTTAGTCAAGATTGCCAGCTATCCCATGCACTCATATCTATTGTAAGCTCATTTAATCATTCAATCAGTGCTCGGTCAACAGGAAAAGTCAACTTTTTTTACACAAGCCCAATTTTAAGCCGATCTTGACTGATCTTAAGGTTTTCGGACCTCCGGAATCCAAATTTGACCTCTGTTTATCTGTTTGGAGCCTCGAAATACGTGAAATTAATATTTTTCCTAATAAACACATAAAAATACACAAAATTAAATATATTTAAAACATAATTAATAATTCATAATATATTACATAAACGCAAATATAAATTATAACATAAGCATAAAATAACATATTATCGCTTGATAATTAAACAATTTTTAATACTAATCACACACCCCAACCAGCTTATTGCTAGCCCTCTAGCAATTAAAGCGTTATATTAAATTAAGATTTATAAAATTCACATGCAAGTTAATAGTTGTTCATCTATCCTCTAAATTACCAAATAAATGAACTCTCCCAAATTCCTTTACCACATTGATGTTCACTCATTATCCAGAATATCATCAAACCTTCTTTTGTGCTCAAGTAATTAACACAATACTTATGGGGCTTCATTAAAAGAAAAACAACATTTTCGTTCCAAAATTCATTAGAAATTATATCTTTAGGCAATAGATTATTCACACATTTTTTTTTTTAAATATTACATTTCTAACCCCTGTAGCGAGCTTTAGGTCAGTGACTCCCAGACCAGTTGGCCTTAGGGCACTAGGTGTTGAAGCACCCCTTCAGACTTAATTACTCAGGTTTCTAATAAACAACAATATATCTATTACCCATGTAGCGAGCTTTAGGGTAGTGACTCCCAGACTAGTTGACCTTAGGGCACTAGGTGTTGAAACACCCCTATGGACTTAATTACTCGGGTTTCTAGATATAACAAAATTAAAAACATTTTTTTCTTCTTTTTTTTGTTGTTTTTTTTTTCAATATACACTTTCTACTACCTTAGATAATATTCCTAATAAATCAAAAGAACTAAATGCTGTAAAATTTTAACTTACAACCCACTAGTATGTGTCATAATGTGTGTGTGAAGAATGATTCAATAATACCTGTTAAATGAGTAAACAATTAAATAACTTAATAACCAAGTAGAGAGTTCACAAATTTGAGTAATTCAAAGAAAAGGGAACAAAAACAACTTACTATGAATCTCAAAATCAAAATATAATACAATAAGATTATTAGGATGCGTCTCAAAAGTCGTGACTCTTTACACATTAATCCTAGACAAAAACAAAATTTTTTTTTAAACAAAGAAAAGAAAAGAGAAAAGAGAAAAACCACACATGTTTAAAAACATATGTTAACTATCCCCACCCCACAACCTAATCTAAACATTATCTTAGCATTTTATAATTTTACAAATATGCAAAAAAATAAAAATAAAAGAGAATAATAAAAGAAGAAGAAGAAAAAGAGATCTCACCTGAACTTGATGCAGAAGCTTAAAAGCGAATAACAAAGATGAAGAAAAAGTCAAATTTTTTATTTTTTACAACACCTTTAAGATTAAGAAGATGCGTTTCTAGAGGAACTACATTCCCTATATCCTGCCATCTTTGACTCAAATTTGTCCTAAGTTAGTCTTCACAGAAAAAAAAAATTTTTGTTTTTGTTTTTTGTTTTTTATTTTTTGTAAAGACATCACCAAGACTAAGACATTCCACAATTATCAACTATTCCCTCCCCCCAACCTGAAAAAGACATTGTCCTTAATGTTTTAAAAGGAAAGAGAAAGAGTTTAGAAGACAGCACATAAATACTGCAACAAAAAATATTTACAGACGGAGAGTTAAATCTAAATCGCACTTCTTATTACGGCTACTATTACCGCTACCATCATCAGTCGACCAATTCAGTGCAAAAGTCTTTGGATCTGGCTCCGGTGTATAAGCTTGTAAAAGATCAAGTAACTCATTAGCAGTAGAAGCACAGATAAAGAGTGTTTTTTTACAGAATATGGAACAAAATGATTCTTTATTGCATGGTTAATAAAAGTTAGCAAGCCGTCATAAAAATTATTAACATTTAACAAACCGATAGATTTTTGATGAATGTTCAAGTGGGCCCAAGATGCAAATGTAATTAGTACCTCAAAAGTTGCAAGATCTCATGGCAAGAAAATAAAAGCATCAGCATGATTCATCATTTCAGATATTCTCTCTTGCATACTTGATACCACTAATTCTTCTCCAATTGGTGGGCCAGACATGCACACTAGCGGTTTCATGGTTTTGGGATAATTTCGAGTACTTGGCTTCCTCTGGTAAAACGGCTTCTGAGACAAGTCTTGATAACCCTCGTTCACCTCCTCCATATACAAGATGCAGTTCCCTCTCTGCTATGACACGACCAAGATCTACAGCTGCCTGAACGAACTCTTTGTACTTTCCATAGTGAAACCCAGAAAGCACACAAATGTTTTTGAATTGTTTACTCGAAGATGCTGCCATTAGACTAATTTTTCAAAAACAAGTTGTGAATGTTTGACAAAAGAGCTCATATTTAAAGATCTTGGTGACATAAATAATGAGAAACAGCTGTAAATGGATTGGCAATATTTGTCAAATGACGAGTAAAGCTCGTGGCTCAATAATTCAAAAACAAACAGTAAAAAGAAAATAATGATTAGAAAAAGCAAACAGTAAAAAAAATAAATATTTATTAAATACAAAATCACATCACTAAATGCAATAATGCAAATGATAAAATAATAGTAAAGTAAAATAACAGTGAAGTGAAAGGATATTTACTGGTAGTTGTGATTGTGGCTCACATCTTCCTCTGGTTTTACGTCCAGTAACGGCTTGAACGCCCTTTATGGGTCGAGGATCGGCTTCCCATCCAGTTTTCTTATAAACTGGCAAACAAGGTCTTTTTGAGTCAGATTCCCAAGATTTAACTGTGCACTTTGTTTTTGGAATAGTATCCACAAATTGTAAATCTCACATTACACAAATCCGCTTCGATGCGTCTCAAGAGATCGTAAGATATCATCCAACGATTCTTTACTCATGCCATCTTTAACGAATTTAATTTTATCTTCACGAGTATCAGAAACCATTCTTAAAGATTTACAATCCGGTCGTTTGCAACAAAGTCTTACACATTTATGACATTTTGAGCCAAGTCGTTTAGCTCTCCTTTTCTTAGCAAACGTACTTTTACCAAAACCAGGCATGTAAGAAACAAATGGACCAGAAAACTCACCTCCTAATCGGACCTTTGCTTCAATTAACCAACGAATGTCAGAAGGAATGCCATTGATCATTAACAAACGCAGTTGTTCACAACGAGCTTTGTAAATTTTCCTGAGGGCATTCTGAGGGAGAGAGGGAAAATGCTTATGGAGTTTATGTTGTATTTCTTCCATGTTTGATTTTGGGGTTCAGTTATTGTGGGAAACTGAAGATACCGACTTAAGAAGTCACGGAGTACCGTTATCCGCCATTTATACGGGAAAATAAATCAAAACACACCAAAATCAAATCTGCAAAATCAAATCAAGCGTGAAAGCGAGCAAAAAGAAGCACACAATATAAAAGGAAAATGAACTTACATTCGTCCTCTCATTGAGTTAACCTCAAGCTCCATTTGAAATTCATATATGCCACTCTCTACTGTTCTGAGTTGTCCCTCTAGATTCTCAACATAGGACACGAATTCTGGTGGTTGTAGATCCCAAAGTGGATGTGATTTATAGCTTTGTATCAGGCCTCTTAAGTGAAATTTTATACGCAGAAATCTTTTAAGATGTGCGAATAGGAATTTTCTCATTGAGGTGCTCATGATGTAAAATGAAAATTGATGAGAGAATGTACAACTGTCAAACAAACACGCTTACACAAGAAAAACAATGTTAAAAAAAAAACTATGTACAGTGCATCAATCTAGAGAAAAAAAAATCAAACAATGAAACGGTAAAATAATAGTAAAACAAAACAAAAAAAAATCATTAAAGACTTAATCAAGAACTGGTGGGTCACCCAAATTAATTTCGGTGTCCTCGTCACGTGAGTGATGTTCCAGATATGGTTTTAATCTTTGACCATTAACTTTAAATGTGACACCATTATTTGGATTCTCAATTTCTATGGCCCCATATGAATATACATTTTTTACAACAAATGGGCCACTCCATTTTGACTTTAACTTTTCTGGAAATAAATGAAGACGAGAATTATAAAGCAACACTTTTTGACCAATCTCAAATGTTTTTCGAAAAATTCTTTTATCATGAAATGCTTTTGTTCTTGCCTTAATAAATCTTGCATTTTCATATGCATCATTCCTTAATTCCTCAATTTCATTCAATTGCAATTTTCGCACATTACCAGCATCATCCAAATTTGAATTAAAAACTTTAATAGCCCAAAGTGATTTATGTTCAAGTTCAACAGGTAAATGACAAGGTTTACCATAAACTAATCGATAGGGTGACATTTCTAATGACGTTTTAAATGTAGTACGGTAAGCCCAAAGTGCATCATTAAGTCTAAGAGACCAATCTTTTCGGTTTGGGTTAACCATTTTTTCCAAAATTTGTTTTATCTCCTTATTTGCTAATTCAACTTGACCATTTGTTTGAGGATGATAAGGGGTAGTAATTTTATTTGTAATTCCATATTTCTTCATTAAAGACTCAAAGGACTTATTACAAAAATGCTTACCTTCATCACTGATAATGGCTTGAGGGATTCCAAATCGACTTAAAATGTTTTCTCTTAAAAATTTAATCACAGTTTTACTATCATTATTTCAGCAAGAAATTGCTTCAATCCATTTTGAGACATAATCAACTGCAACTAATATATACACAAATCCAAAAGATGATGGAAGTGGACCCATGAAATCAATTCCCCAGCAGTCAAATATTTCAATTTCAAGTATGGGATTTAAGGGCATCATGTTTCCTTTTGTAATTGATCCCAATTTTTGACATTTTTCATAACTTTTGCAGAATTCATATGTGCCTTTAAACATAGTAGGCCAATAAAATCCACACTGCAAAATTTTAGTAGTAGTTTTTCTTGAAGAAAAGTGACCACCACATGCTTCAGAATGACAAAAATTAATAACACTACTTACCTCATTATTAGGAATACATCGCCGAAAAATTTGATCTGGGCAATATTTGAACAAATAAGGGTCATCCCAATAAAATTTCTTTACTTCAACAAAAAATTTCTTCTTTTCTTGAGCATTCCATTGCAAAGGTATTTTACCTGTAACAAGAAAATTAACAATATTAGCATACCATGGCATTGAAGTAACAGAAAATAAAAATTCATCAGGGAAAGAATCACTTATGGGTGTTATATCATTGCAGAATTTGGATGTGAGTCTTGATAGATGATCAGCAACAACATTTTCAGCACCCATTTTATCTTTGATGGTAAGGTCAAATTCTTGTAGTAACAAAATCCAACGAATTAGTCTCGGTTTGGCATCCTGTTTACTCATCAAATATCTCACAGCAGCATGGTCAGTAAACACAACAGATTTAGAGCCAAGCAAATATGAACGGAATTTGTTTAATGCAAATACCACATCAAGTAATTCTTTTTCAGTTGTAGAATAATTCATTTGAGCACTATCTAAAGTCTTACTCGCATAATAAATCACAAAAGGTTTACCATCCCTTCTTTGTCCTAAAACAGCACCAACAGCAAAATCACTTGCATCACATATTAATTCAAATGGCAAAGACCAATCAGGAGATTGCATAATAGGTGTAGATGTTAAAAGACAAATTATTTTTTCAAAAGATTTTTGGCAATCATCATTCCATTCAAACGGTGCATCTTTTAATAAGAGGTTACAAAGTGGTTTAGATATGACACTAAAGTTTTTTATAAACCTCCTATAACTACATGTCCTAAAAAAGATCGCACATCTCTAACTATTTTTGGTTGTGGCAATTTAGATATGACTTCGATATTTGCTTTGTCAACTTCAATTCCTTTAATAGAAACAACATGACCCAAAACAATTCCAGAAGTAACCATGTAGTGACATTTTTCCCAATTCAACACGAGTTCTTTTTCAACACATCTTTTTAAAACTTTCTCCAAATTATCAAGGCAATCATCAAAAGAATTCCCAAACACAGTCAAATCATCCATAAAGACCTCTAAACAATGTTCAACCATATCACAAAATATGCTTAACATACATCTTTGAAATGTTGCAGGAGCATTACAAAGCCCGAATGACATTCTTTTAAATGCAAATGTTCCAAATGGACATGTAAATGTGGTCTTTTCTTGGTCCTCAAGTGCTATAGGAATTTGATAATAGCCCGAATATCCATCTAAAAAACAGTAGTAGGGATGTCCTGCTACTCTTTCTAAGATTTGGTCAAGGAATGGTAATGGAAAATGATCTTTTCTAGTGGCTTCATTTAATTTTCTATAATCAATGCACATGCGCCAACTAGATGTAATTCGTGTTGGAATTAATTCACCTTTTTCATTTTTAACAATAGTGATTCCAGATTTTTTAGGCACTACTTGTGTAGGACTTACCCACTTACTATCGGAAATAGGGTAGATAATTCCCACATCAAGCAATTTAAGGACTTCTGTTTTGACTACCTCTTTCATGTGTGAGTTTAATCTTCTTTGAGGTTGTTGACATGTTTTAGCATTTTCTTCCAGATTAATTCTATGTGTGCAGATTAAGGGATTAATGCCTTTAATATCATTTAAAGTCCATCCTATTGCATTTTTATGCTTTTTCAGAACAGTAAGTAACTTACCTTCTTGGTCGCTTGTTAAAGTAGACGAAATCACAACATGATAGGTTTGTTCTTCTCCAAGAAAAGCATATTCATCTCCTTCAGGCAA
>NW_006262339.1:31924083-31992135 GCF_000493195.1 Citrus x clementina | reverse complement strand
GAAAAATCCCTTTTGAATATTTTCCTTGATACAAGATTTAAACAATTCCTTTTGTCATCAGTATCATCTCATTCTCATTTTCTTCATTAGGTTGCCTGCACATGTTGAAAACATTCAATTCCAAAGTCATATTCCCAAAGGATAAATTCATTAAACCATTCCTACAATTAATCAAAGCATTAACAGTTGCTAAAATTGGTCGACCTAAAATTACAGGAATTGGTTTGTAATTATTCACAATAGGTTCAGTTTCCAAGACAATAAAATCCACAGGATAAATAAATTTATCAACTTGTACTAAAACATCTTCCACTATTCCTTTTGGTACTTTAACTGATCTATCGGCAAGCAAAAGTGTAGTTGAAGTTGATTTTAACTCACCAAGATTAAGTTGAAGATAAATTGAATATGGAAGCAAATTAACACTAGCACCAAGATCTAGTAAAGCATGCTCAATTATGTGGTTACCAATAATACAAGAAATGGTAGGACAACCAGGATCTTTATATTTCAACTTATTATTAGTAGACAGAATTGTACTTACCTGTTCGGACATGAAAGCACTCTTTCTTACCTTCAATTTCCTCTTAACAGTGCACAAGTCCTTTAAAAATTTGGCATATGAAGGAACCTGCTTGATTGCATCTAATAGAGGAATGTTAACTTTCACTTGCTTAAAGATTTCATAAATTTCAGAAGAGTGGTTTGATTTCCTTGGTTTATTCAATGCATGCGGAAATGGTGGTTAAGGTGGAACACTAGTTATTTCTTCATTAGGTGTAAGTTCATTTAGTCCTTTCTTACCCTTTGAATTTTCATCATTTTCATAAGGTTCAGGCATAGGTCTATCAACAACCTTACCACTACGAAGACTTATAACTGACTTGACTTGGTCTGTGGGTGGATTTTGTTGAATTTTAGGATTTGGTTGTGGTTGGGCTGGAAATTTTCCTTTTTCTTGAATGGTGAGTGCAGAAGCAATTTTAGCAAGAGTATCTTTCAAATCAGAAAAAGTTAGTGCATTTTGATTGTTAATAACATCTTGCTTTCTGATGAATGAATGCATTGTGTCTTCCAGATTTTTCCAGGGTGGTGGAACATATGGTGCATAAGGCTGAGGATTTTGAAAATTTTGTGGAGGTGGTGCTTGTGAAGATTGTGCATTATTATTATTTCTCCAACTGAAATTTGGATGATTTCTCCAACCAGGATTATAAGTCTGTGAATATGGGTTTGGTTTATTGAAAGTGTTAATGACATTAGCTTGATCATTTAGACATTCTTTAAGTGCAGGCAAAGTGGGACACTCTTGAGTGAAATGATCATTCGAACTACATATGTTACATGCAATTTCTTGAGCAATTTTTACTTGATCACTCTTTTTATGCTCCAAAGCTTCAACTTTCCTAACTAGGGATGCAAATTTTGCTTGTAAATCATGATCTTCCCTAAGGTTATGGATTCCTCCACTAGATGGAGATGATTGTTGCTTATTTGTCAATTCAAAAGTTCCAACAGTATCCCAATGTTGTGCATTTTCAGCTAATTGGTCAAGGTAATCTAGTGCATCTTCAGGATTTTTATCCCTAAATTCACCATTACACATCATTTCAACAATCTGTCTACTTTGGGGTATTAAGCCCTCATAGAAGTAAGTGACCAATCGCCAAGTTTCAAAACTATGATGTGGGCATATGTTAAACAACTCTTTAATCCTATCCCAACATTGGTATAATGTTTCTCCATTTTTTTGAGTGAAAGAAGTGATTTGCCTTTTAAAAGAATTTGTTCTATGAGGTGGAAAGAATTTTTTCAAAAACTGTTCTTGCATGTTATTCCAAGTTCTTACTGATCCAGATCTAAGGTTTTGTAGCCAAGTTTTAGCTTTATCTTTTAATGAAAAAGGAAAAAGCTTTAATCTAATTATGTTCATGCTACAATTTTGATCCATGTATGTATTACAAACTTCCTCAAAATCTCTTAGATGCAAGTACGGATTCTCAGATTCTAAACCATGAAATGTTGGTAAAAGTTGGATAATACTTGGTTTAAAGTTAAATCGAGATGCTTCTGGAGGAAATACTATACACGACGGTGCTTCGGTTCTGGTTGGATTCATGTAGTCTCTCAGAGTCCTTGGTTGATTCTGATCATGCCTATGTTGAGATTGGTTGTCTCCCTGATCAATTTGAGGGTTAAGTTCGCCCAAAACGTTTTCGCCTTGATTCTCATCCATGATTGGTGGTGGAGATTGAGATCTACGAATTAACCTGCCACTTGAAGATCGAGACCAACGTCTCATGCAATGGTTATGTTATAAAGATAATATTTACACAAATTGATAACAAAATAAAATATAAAAAAATAAGTAAGCAAACAATATAAGTGTACAAAAGAAAATTAAATAACAATTTTGGTGGTTGAACCCACCAATTAACAATAAATTAAGTATAAAATAAATGCAAAAGAAAAAAAAGAAAAAGAAAGAAAAAAAATGGTGGTTGAACCCACCAATTAAAAAAATAAAAAATTAAATAAATTCTGAAAATTAAATAACTGAAAATAAAAGTTAAGAGTTAGTAGTTAGTTTGGTGGTTAAACCCACCAATAAAGCAAAAATAAATAAATACGAAATTAAATAAATGCAGAAAATTAAATAACTGAAATTAAATAAAAGTTAGGAGTTAGCAGTTAGTAAGTTAAGAGTTAGTAATTAGAGTTAGTTTGATCCAAAATAAGTCCAAATATGTCCAAAGTATGTCCAAAGTATATTCAAGTCTTGATTATTTTGAGGAATTTCGTCTAGGGATTCTATTACAAATTATTTTTAATTTTATGGTCAAACTGTAATTTTTAGAAGTTTAGAATTAGCAATTTTATGAGAGGAGTTAGGGACAAAAGAGAATTTAAGAAAAGGAAAAGGGGGTAAACGAAATTTTACATATAAGAGAAAAATAAAAACGGAAAAACAAACCAAATAAAAAATTTTTCCCCGGTAATGGCGCCAAAAACTTGACACAACTTAAAAGTAATTTTTTAACTCCCAAGTATAAGAGTGTCTTGTTGTATTATAACTCGGTGAGTCCGAGGTCGATCCACAGAGAAAAGATTTAATTAGTTTATTTTATTTTATCTATAAATTGAAATTAAAACTTGAATATAAACAACTTAATTTAAATGAAACTATGGAATTGAACTAGTTAGGGTTATGGATCCACTCTTAGAAATAAATAAAACTTAATAAATTCTTTTTGCCAATTTGTTTTAGATTTATTACCCAAAAGATTAATTAAACAAATTATTATTATTTTCCCTTTAATTTTATGATGGATTAAGTATTTATTGTGCCAAAATTTAATTTGTCTACAATAAGTCAAAATACCATTTCACCATGCCTTATATTAAGATCTTAAGAATTTATTGTGCCAAATTCATTTGTTTGTCTACAATAAATCAAAATTTCAAAATATAAAACATGTATAAAATTTAAATAGAAAATAATTTAATTTATAAAATTAAAAATAGAATTTAATTAAATCATATTTATTTCCTAAGAGTTTCACCTTACCCTAACTAATATTATTTAGTTAAGCATAATTAAAATAAAAAGAAGTAGTAAAATTGAATTACTTATAATTAAAAGAAATAAAAACAACTAAAATTGGAAATAAAACTAATTTTATTAATGAAAATAATTATACAAAATATTAAAAACACACTTGGAAATCAAGATTACAAGGAGATGGAGAGAATTTGAGAAGAAGATAGTTGTCGAGAGATGATTAAAACATAAAAATGAGGCTCTATTTATAGAAAAATAAATTCATAATCCAGTGCTTTGCGGTCCATCATAGGCTTCATGCATGTGCTCCTCACAACCCTTAGATCAAGATCCAATTGTTGGTCAAACTTCAAAAGTCAACATCACACATGGCATCATTTGACTCGTCCGATTTGCCCAAAGAACGGTTGAGATTTGGCGGGTTAATGGGTGGATCGGGTCGACCCGAATACAAAGATTCGGATCCTCCAACTTGCTTCACCAACCATTGCCACGTGGCACAATCATGGCCATTGAATCATGAACGGTTGAGATTTAATCATGAACACATGGCATCATTTGACTCGTCCGATTTGCCCAAAGAACGGTTGAGATTTGGCAGGTTAATGGGTGGATCGGGTCGACCCGAATACAAAGATTCGGATCCTCCAACTTGCTTCACCAACCATTGCCACGTGGCACAATCATGGCCATTGAATCATGAATGGTTGCGATTTAGTCAAGATTGCCAGCTATCCCATGCACTCATATCTATTGTAAGCTCATTTCATCATCCAATCAGTGCTCAGTCAACAGAAAAAGTCAACTTTTTTTACACAAGCCCAATTTTAAGCCGATCTTGACTGATCTTAAGGTTTTCGGACCTACGGAATCCAAATTTGACCTCTGTTTATCTGTTTGGAGCCTCGAAATACGTGAAATTAATATTTTTCCTAATAAACACATAAAAATACACAAAATTAAATATATTTAAAACATAATTAATAATTCATAATATATTACATAAACACAAATATAAATTATAACATAAGCATAAAATAACATATTATCGCTTGATAATTAAACAATTTTTAATACTAATCACTCTCCAAGAAAAATGATAAGCTGAAAAACTCACTTGGTACTTATTATGACATGTTCATTCCTTCAAGCAACTCATATTTGTCTCCGACATCAACATGTAGAGTAGCAAATATAGTGTAACATCACTTAAGACCAAAGATAATACAAATACTAAAATTTGAAATTAATCATGTCATCCAATGTTAAAACAAATCACAATTTTTTTTTAAACAACATTCTACCCCCCAACCTATTCTAAACATGAAAGGAAAATATGCATGCAGAAATATGAAAATGATGCAGAAAAATTAATTAGAAAAGTTACACTTAAAATGATAGAAAAAGAAATATATTTTTTTAATTTTTAACTAAGAAGATGTGTTTCTAGAGCTACTACACTCCATATTCAGCCATCTTCGACTCAAATATTTGAAAATGTATATTTATAAAGGAGAAATTAAAAAGAAGAAGAAAAATGAACATCAAAACTTAATAAAAAAAAAAAGAAAATGTCTGAAATTTTTTTGAATTTTTTTTTCAAACGATGAAGATGTGTTTCTAGAGTTACTACACTCCATATTCAGCCATTTTCAACATAAAAAGTTAGCAACAATTAGTTTCTACAACAAAAAATTAGTAAAAACTTAACCAAGATTCCACAATTTTCGACTATTCCCTCCCCTCAACCAAAACGAAACATTGTCCTCAATGTTTTAAAAGAAAGAAGTAGAGTTTAGAAGACATCACTTGGGTGATGCAATACAGAAGAAAATATTTACAGGTGGAGAGTTAAATCTAATTTGTACTTCTTACTGCGGCTACTGTTACAATCATTATTTGGACGCTCCAACACAAAGGTCCAGGGGTCTGGCTCCGGTCTATAAGTTTGCAACAGATCATGTAGCTCATTAGCAGTGTGAGCACAAATAAAAAGTTTTTTTCGCATTGGAAGGAATGAAGTAGTTTTTTATTGCATGGTTAAGAAATGCGATGTAGCCATCATAAAAGTTATTGACATTTAACAAAACGATGAGTTTCTGGTGAATGTGCAGATGGGCCCAAGATGCTAGTGTGATAAGTGCCTCTAGTGTTGCAAGATCTCCTGGAAGGAAAATAAAAGCATCAGCATAATTAAGCATTTCAGTTATTCTTTCTTGCATACCTGAGACGACTAACTCTTCTCCAGTCGGTGAGTCAGACAAACTGCCCAAAGGTTTTAAGACTCTTGGGATGATCCCTAACACTTGGCTTCCTCTGACAAGAGCAGCTTCTAAGACCAATTTTGATAACCCTCGGTTACCCCCTCCATACACCAAGTGTAATTTTCTCTCTGCTATACTTCGACCAAGATCTACGGCTACCTCAACGAACTCTTTATGTTTGCCATAGTTAAATCTGGAAAGCACACAAATGTTCTTGAATTGCCTATTGGGAGTAGCTGCCATTGGAATATTTCTCAAAAATAATTTGTGAGTGCTTAACAAAAAGTCATATTTAAGAATCTTAGTGACAGTGGGTCACAACTATGTATGAGGTGGCATGTCAGTGTCAAATAACGCATAAAACACATGGCTAGCGAGTAAAAAAGGAAACAGTAAAAAGAAAAAGAAACAATGATAAAATAAAATTATTAAAGACGATAATGCAAATCGTAAAACAACATTGAAATAAAATAACAGTGAAGTAAAATGATATTTACAGGTAGTTGCGACTGTGGCTCACATCTTCCTCTAGTTTTACATCCAGAAACGGCTTGAACGTCCTCTATGGGTCGAGGATAGGCTTCCCATCCAGTTTTCTTATAAACTGGCAAACAAGGTCGTTTATAGTCAGATTCTCGAGACTATATCGTGTATGCTCTTTCTGGAATAATGGCCATAACTGGAGAATCGCTCATTGCACATATCCACTGAGATGCGTTTCAAGAGATAGAAGGATATCATCCAATGACTCCTTATTTAAGCCATCCCTAATGAATTGAATCTTATATTCTCTGTTATCAGACATCATTAATAAAGAACATGGTTTTTTTATCGCAACTCATTCTGGCACACTTATGACAAGCAACAGAAATTCTTCGAGCTCGTCGTTTTCTTGCATAATTTCCTTTACCACAACCAGGCATGTATGCAATAAATTTTGGAGGTAACTCACCTGCCAATCATACTTTAGCCTCGATTAACCAACGAATGTCAGCAGGTATGTTATTCCTCATGAGCAATCGCATGCGTTCGGACCGGGCTTTATAGATTGTAAGGAGGGCATTCTGAGGAAGTGAAGGGAATCGCTTGTGAAGCTTTGCTTGAATCTCATTTCTATCCATACCTTCGCCTCAGAATATCAGTTATTATGGGAAACTGAAGTAACTGACTTGATTGTCACGGAGTACCGTTATCCGCCACTTCACCGGGGTAACAAACTAAAGCACACAAATAGGAAAACAAATTAAAACACACAAAGAAAATTAAAATCGTTCTCTTATTGAATTTAACTCAAGCTCCAACTGGATGTCGTAAACACTTCTCTCAATGTCTCTGAGTTGACTTTCTAAACCCTCAACATAGGATACTAACTCTGGTGGTTGCAGAGCCCAAATACGATGTGTCTTACAAAATTGAATCTGCCTTTTGAGATGAGATTTTACACGTTGAAGTGGTTTAAGAATGTTCAGGAGGAACGGTTTAAGTATGGTACTCATGATTAACAATGATATGAAAAAACTTAATGGTTAAACAAACACACTTATGCAAAAAGAATTTTAATTAGCAAAAGAATAATAAAAAGAAAGAAAAATAAATCAAATCACCGAAAAGAAAAAAAAATCAATTCAAATCTGGTGGGTCACTCAAATTTATTTCGGTGTCCTCTACATGTGGTTGGTACTCTAGATATGGCTTTAATCTTTGACCATTAACTTTAAACGTGACACCGTTCTTTGGGTCCTTAATTTCAATTGCCCCATGTGGAAAAACAGTATGAACAATAAAGGGGCCAGACCATCGAGAGCGTAATTTACTTGGAAATAGGTGCAAGCGAGAATTGAATAAAAGCACTTTCAGACCTGGAGTGAACGATTTTCTCATAATTTGCTTATCATGGAAGACTTTCATTCGTTGCTTGTAAATCTTGGCATTTTCGTATGCATCATTGCGAATTTCTTCAAGTTCTGCCAGCTGTAATCTTCTTTCTGAGCTGGCTTGCTGCATGTCAAAGTTGAATTTCTTGATGGCCCAATATGCACGATGCTC
Organism: Citrus x clementina; assembly: GCF_000493195.1. Lineage (NCBI taxonomy): Eukaryota > Viridiplantae > Streptophyta > Magnoliopsida > Sapindales > Rutaceae > Citrus > Citrus x clementina. The sequence continues at coordinate 31,984,263 of NW_006262339.1, read as the reverse complement.
GAGTTCCACAGGTAGGTGGCAAGCTTTTCCATACACTAGCCTGTAGGGTGACATCCCAATCGGGGTCTTGAAAGCCGCTCTATATGCCCATAATGCATCATCGAGTCTTAATGACCAATCTTTTCTATCTGGCCTCACCGTCTTTTCTAATATGTGCTTTATTTCTCGATTGGAGATCTCAACTTGGCCACTGGTTTGCGGATGATACGGGGTCCACTTTGTGTGTGATTGAATACTTTGTCAAAAGAGCTTTGAATGCTTTGTTACAAAAGTGGGCACCACCATCACTGATTATTGCTCGAGGGAATCCAAAGCGTGAAACAATGTTGCTTTTCAAAAATGCTATCACCACCTTGTGATCATTGGTCCTACATGGAATTGCTTCCACCCATTTCGATACGTAGTCAACAGCAACCAATATGTATTGATGGCCAAAAGACGGGGGAAAGGATCCCATGAAGTCGATACCCCATGCGTCAAAAATCTCAACCACTAAAATTGGATTTAGTGGCATCATGTTCCTTCGTGTAATGCTTACCATTCGTTGACACCTATCACATGAAGAACAGAAAGTGTAAGCATCTCGAAATATAGTTGGCCAATAGAAACCACATTGTAAAACTTTAGTCGCTGTTTTCTTAACTCTGAAATGGCCTCCACAAGCTTGTTCATGGCAGAATGAAAGAATATTCTGAATTTCATTTTCTGGGACACATCGTCTAACAATTTGATCAGCACAATACTTGAACAAATACGGGTCATCCCAAAAGAAATTCTTTATCTCTGCAAAGAATTTAGCCTTGTCTTGCTTGGTCCAATGCTCTGGAAGTTGACATGTAACAAGATAATTCACGATATCAGCATACCATGGTAATACTTCCACACTCATCAACTGTTCATCTGGAAATGACTCATTCAATGTTAATGGCTCTGTAATTGTGTCAAAATGGAGACGAGAGAGATGGTTTGCCACAACATTTTCTGTGCCTTTCTTATCTCTGAATTTCAAGTCGAATTCCTACAAAAGTAACACCCAATGAATTAGTCTAGCTTTTGCATCTTTCTTCGTGAGAAGATATTTAAGAGCAGCATGATCTGTGAACACAATTATTTTACAACCAATGAGGTAAGATCGAAATTTTTCCAATGCAAACACTACTGCTAGCATTTCTTTTTCAGTAGTTGAATAGTTCAACTGTGCATCATTCAATGTCATACTAGCATAATAAATAACATGGAGAATTCGATCAACTCTTTGTCCTAACACTACTCCTACTGCATAATCAGAAGCATCACACATGAGCTCGAATGGTAAGCTCCAATTTGGGGGCTGGATGATGGGTGATGATGTCAATAATTGCTTTAATTTTTCAAAAGCCACAAGACATGAATCATTAACGATAAAAGGTACATCCTTAGCAAGTAAATTGCATAAGGGTCTAGAAACTTTGCTAAAATCTTTAATGAAACGTCTATATAAACCAGCATGTCCAAGGAAATATCTTACTTCTCTGACTATTTTGGGTGGAGGAAGATTAGAAATGAGATCCACCTTGGATTTGTCAACCTCAATACCTTTGCTCGAAATGATGTGACCGAGAACAATACCTTGTTTTACCATAAAATGGCACTTCTCCCAATTTAAGACTAAGTTCTTCTCGATACATCTCTGCAGAACTAGTGTCAGATGATGTAAACATTGATCAAACGAGTCACCAAAGACAGAAAAATTATCCATAAAGACTTCAAGGAATCGTTCAACCATATCAGAAAAAATGCTCAACATGCATCGTTGAAATGTAGCAGGTGCATTACATAATCCAAATGGCATCCTCCTATATGCAAAAGTGCCAAAGGGCAAGTGAAAGTAGTTTTCTCTTGATCTTTTGGTGTTATGGGAATCTGATTATATCCTGAGTAGCCATTTAGAAAGCAATAAAATTCATGGCCTGCTAATCTATCAAGCATTTAATCGATAAATGGTAAAGGAAAATTATCTTTACGTGTGACAGAATTCAATTTTCTATAATCAATGCATACACGCCATCCTGTAGTTACTCTAGTTGGTATCAATTCATTATTAGCATTGGTAACTACTGCGACTCCTGACTTTTTAGAGACAACTTGTACAGGACTGACCCATGAACTATAAAAAATTGGGTAAATGATACCTACGTCTAATAGCTTAAGGACTTCAGTTCTAACAGCTTCTTTCATATTAGGATTTAACCGATGTTGTGCAAATTAATTCACAAAGAAAAGAAATTATTCACAAAAATTAATTCTATGAATTAAAATTATTTACCTCCCCGGCAACGGCGCCAAAAACTTGTTGTGCAAATTTTAATGTACTCGCAAGCGCACGAATCTATTGTAGTATAAACTAATGGTGACGAGTGTCGATCCCACGAGGAGGTGGATTTTAATTGTGTATAGAATTAATTTTGTAAATGGGTTGTTGGATTTATGGTGGAAATGATTTGGAATATGCTAAAACTTAAATTAAAATGGCGAGAATAAATTCTAAATTTGGAACTGAAATGGTGAGAATAAATTGAAGAGAATTCTATTGAAATAACGTACTTGGGTATTTGGATCCGTATCAACATGCATCATGGGCTAAATAATCCTTATTAATGCCAATTAAATCATGAGGGGGGAATCCACACCTCATGAACCACGCTCTAATCAATATGGTGCTAAGGGCTTATCGTGCCAAATAATAATAACCTTGTACTAGAGGGCCGGTGAAACCAAGGCGGTACTAGACAAGGTTAGTATTATTTGTCGACGAGAAGTCAAAACATCCACAAAAACTAGAGGGGAAGAGAAAATAAATTTACCAAATTAAGCCCATGACACATGTTGAGACTTCACCTTCAACCCAAGCTTGAAAGAAAATTAGCCACTCATAATTGAACTAGGGGCAAAATGAGAATTTATTAAAATACGAAGAAAATACAAGATGGAGAGGGAATTACAGAAAATGGATCCCAAAAATGGATTCAGAGATATCAAATTAGGGGGGAGAGGCCCCCTTTTTATAGATACATGGAGTAAATCATGGCCATCGGATTAAAAAAACAGTTTGGACGCTTAGGATTGCGCCACGTCATCAGTCAACAGTCCATGGTTTGACCACGCGGATGAACAGTAACACGGTTTGACCCGACTTTGAACAGTAACGAGGTTTGACCCGGATGAACAGTAACGCGGTATGGTTGAAAATAATCCTGTGTGATGCATGCACCGTATGCGAGATTTTTCGTCCACTGATATGCTGCCACGTCACCATCAACAGTATATAAGAATTTTAGTCCAATAGGATCGTGACACCTCATCAGTCAATGCCACGTCATCGGTCCGTCTATGTGAACAGTGTCGTGAACAGTAACGTATACATTACCGTACACGTGAATAGTACCGTACAAGTGAACAGTGCCATTTTTCCTTTTATGCTCCTCCTAAGGTTTTCGACCGTCCTGAGTTCAAAAGTGATGTCCGTTTTGCCATCTGATTTCTCGTTTATTGTGAAATGACTATGATGCCCCTAAAATACATAAAATACTTAATTAAAATAAAACACATGTAATTAAATCACAAGAAGGTTAAATACATAAAAGTAAGGGTTGTTAGTAAGACTTGAAATGTAAAATGACGGTTTTCTCCTTTATAAATATGCATTTTCTAACACTCAACAACCGACGTTGCATTTCCTTAGTAGATTTCGCTTTTTCATCGAGGAATGTAATGCATGCAGTCTACTGGGTTTATACCTTTGATGTCTGCTATGGTCCATCCTAATGCTCCTTTGTGCTCTTTTAAAACATCCAACAACTTATCTTTTTGTTCGTCATTTAAGGATGATGAGATGATTATCGGTAAAGTGCTTTCTTCTCCTAAAAATGCATATTCTAGAGTGTTGGGCAATGGTTTGAGCTCGAGTTTCGGTGGTGATTCTGATGATGGGATGCGTTTTTTCTCTGATGGTGCTAGTTATTCAACTCTTGACTTTCATTTATTAGTGTCCATAGATGGTGCTGAGTCAAGTAGGGCGTTGACCTCATCGACTGATCTGTCAATATCAAAATCCAAATCAAAGTGAGTTAAACATGTTTGTAAGCATCAGAATCACCACCGAAACTCGAGCTCAAACCATTGCCCAACACTCTAGAATATGCATTTTTAGGAGAAGAAAGCACTTTACCGATAATCATCTCATCATCCTTAAATGACGAACAAAAAGATAAGTTGTTGGATGTTTTAAAAGAGCACAAAGGAGCATTAGGATGGACCATAGCAGACATCAAAGGTCTGCCTAGAATAATGGGGATGTGCTTCCTTGAATCTTATATTGGTTGAGTGTCAATTACAATGAAATCAACAGGAAAATAAAACTTGTCTACCTGGATAAGCACGTCCTCCACAATACCACGAGGTATTTTCGTGGACCGATCTGCAAGCTGTACACCACTGGAGTTGGGTCTAATTCTCCAAGTCCAAGTTTCAAAAATACTGAGTAAGGCAATATATTTACACTAGCTCCTAAATCCAACAAAGTATTCTCAATTGTGTGGTTCCCTATGCTACATGAGATAGTGAGGGAGCCTGAGTCTTTACATTTTAGAGGAATTTTGTGTTGGAGTATAGAACTAACGTTTTCTGTTAAAAAGGCATTCTTTTGAGCATGAATGTTTCTCTTTTTAGTACAAAGGTCTTTAAGAAACTTGGTATAAGATGAAACTTGCTTTATAGCATCAAGTAAAGGGATGTTAACACTTACCTATTTAAAGATTTCGAGAATCTCACCTGTGGATTTTCCCTTCTTTACTTTCGCTAACCTCTGAGGAAATGGAGCTTTCGGAACGTATTCTCGTGGTTTGGTTTCTTCTCTCTCCTCCGGTGATGAGTCCTCAACACTCACATGTACAATTTGATTTTCTTTTGTCACCGGCATCTCCACTTTGTTATCGACTTCTTTTCCTTTTTGCAAGGTCATGACTGTTTTGACCTCTCCATGCTGCTGTGGTAAACTGGTACTTGCTTCATGCACTCCTTTAGGATTAGGCACTGGTTGACTTGGAAATTTACTTTTCTCAACAGTCATTGCCAAGGTCTGAATTGAAGAAGCAAGTTGTCCCACCATTTTCTCGAGGTTTGAAACTGATTAGGCTTATGAGTTGAAGCATGCTCTCAACTCATTTCGTAGTCCATCAATGGTGCGGTTCTATTGCTAAATCGTGAAGTGAGTAAGATTCTTGAGATTCTAGAATGAATCCTTCCATGGTCTGGGTTGAGAGTAGTTCTGGTTCTGATTATATGGTCTAAATGGTGGCTGAGAGGCTTGAGGAACTTGAGGAATTTATTGCATTGGTGGAGTTGGAGCTACTGGTCCATTCTGTTGGAATCCTTGAGACCATGAAAAATTGGGGTGATCTCTCCATCCAGGGTTATATGTGTTGGAGTATGGGTTGTAATTCGATGGTTTTCTCGTTACACCTATGGCATTGGCTTGATTTGAGTATGAGTCATGGTCATGTGCCTCTGTTGATTTAGCAGTCGATAAAGATGCTATTTGTCGAGCGAGACCTTCAACCATCTCCTTGACTTCTTTGATTTCTGAAGTTGACTCGCCAATGTAAACCTCATTTACTCCCTTAATTCTTCTAGTGTTCCTAAGTGATCGACTCCGTTGTTGGGAATTATCTGCTTGTCGCTAGAAGAATTCCCAAATCTCTGATGCACTTTTTGACATTAGCTCTCCTCCACTTGTTGCCATTAGCCATTCTTGCACATTCGGCAATAATTCCTCCAAAAAGTCTTGGCATTGGTGCCATTTCTCGTACCCATGATGTGGACACTTCAAGAGTAGCCCATTGAATCGCTCCCATGTTTCAAAAAACTGCTCATCTTCTCTCTGGGTAAACTCTGAAATTTCCCTGCGAATAGCATTGGTTTTATGCACTGGGAAATATTTATTCAAAAATTTTGTAACCATTTATTCCCATGATGTAATGCTATTAGCAGGCAATGTATTGAGCCATGAATGAGCTCTATCCTTTAAAGAAAATGGGAATAGTCTAAGTTTAACATCATCATCTGAAAAATTCTCATATTTAAATGTTTGACAAATAGCATAAAAATCATTCAAATGATTATATGAGTACTCATTTTCTAGGCCATAGAATGTTGAGAGACAATTTAGCACACTAGGTTTTAGTTCAAAACTCCCAGCAGCTACATTTGGGTATCTTATGCATGATGTGCTCAAATTAGCTAAAGGACTGAAGTAGTCCTTAAATGGCCTCTCATGTGGATGCAAATCCAGTTTATTTTTAACTTGCTTGTGTGTGCGAAGTGTTTTTTTTTAGTTCAAGGTCTATAGGTTCAAGATTAGGTAATAATGACCTACGACCATGCATGCAAGAAACACAAAGATAAATGGGAACAAAACAAATAAAAATAAAGAAGAGAAATTATGTTACTAACCTTATCACGCTATTAAAACCTTTCTATAAAAATACACAAAAATAAATACGTGAAATAAATTAACTAAAAATAAATTAATAAGATAAACTAAAAAAAATTTACAAAGAAAAATAAATTACAGAATTTTAAAGAAGAGAAAAAGAAAAGAAATACTAACCTTTAAATGTAGATTCACATTTTTTCTTTTTTCATTTTTTTTAAAGAAAAAAAATACAAGAAAACAATAAATGGAATTATTCACAAAAATTAATTCTATGAATTAAAATTACTTACCTCCCCGGCAACGGCGCCAAGAACTTGTTGTGCAAATTTTATTGAACTCGCAAGCGCACGAATCTATTGTAGAATAGACTAATGGTGACGAGTGTCGATCCCACGAGGAGATGGATTTTAATTGTGTGTAGAATTAATTTTGTAAATGGGTGGTTGGATTTGTGGTGAAAATGATTTGGATTATCCTAAAATTGGAATTGAAATGGCAAGAAAAAATTGAAGAGAAATCTATTGAGATGACGTACTTGGGTATCTGGATCCGTATCAACATGCATCATGAGCTAAATAGTCCTTATTAATGCCAATTAAATCATGAGGGGGGAATCCACACCTCATGAACCACGCTCTAATCAATATGGTGCTCAGGGCTTATCGTGCCAAATAATAATAACCTTGTATTAGGGAGCCGGTGAAACCAAGGCGGTACTAAACAAGATTATTATTATTTGTCGACGAGAAGTCAAAACATCCACAAAAACTAGAGGGGAAGAGAAAATAAATTTACCAAATAAAGCCCATGACACATGTTGAGACTTCACCTTCAACCCAAGCTTGAAAGAAAATTAGCTACTCATAATTGAACTAGGGGCAAAATAAAAATTTATTAAAATACGTAGAAAATACAAGATGGAGAAGGAATTACAGAAAATGGAGTCCAAAAATGGATTCAGAGATATCAAATTGGGGGGGGGAGGCCCCATTTTTATAGATACATTGAGTAAATCATGGCCATCAGAGTAAAAACAGTTTGGACGCTCAGGATTGCGCCACGTCATCAGTCAACAGTACGCGGTTTGACCACGTGAGTGAATAGTAACACGGTTTGACCCGGGTTGAACAGTGACGCGGTTTGGTTGAAAATAATCCTGTGTGATGCATATTCCGTATGCGAGATTTTTGGTCCACTGATATGCTGCCATGTCACCATCAATAGTACATAAGAATTTTAGTCCAATAGGATCGTGACATCTCATCAGTCAATGCCACATCATCGGTCAATACCACATCATCGATCCGTCTATGTGAATAGTGTCGTGAACAGTAACGTAGACAGTACCGTACACGTGAATAGTACCGTACATGTGAACAGTGCCATTTTTCCTTTTATGCTCCTCTTAAGGTTTTCGACCGTCCTGAGTTAAAAAATGATGTCCGTTTTCTGTCTGATCTCTCGTTTATTGTGAAATGACCATGATACCCCTAAAATACATAAAATACTTAATTAAAATAAAACACACATAATTAAATTACAAGAAGCTTAAATATATAAAAGTAAGGGTTGTTAGTAAGACGTGAAATGTAAAATGATGATTTTCTCGTTTATAAATATACATTTTCTAACACTCAACATGCTGCCTCTTCAAATTCTTGCCCCAAAGGTCCTTTAACATTTTTCTCCAGTTTGAAACCAGTGTTGAGAGGTGTATCAGAACCCTTGCAATCCTGCATTTAGGCTTTACTCAATAGATCCTTAATGTACTTTGTCTATAAGAGATGCATACCATGAGTTGTGTAACAAACTTCCACATCTAGAAAATAGGCTAGTAATCCCAGATTCTTGAGAGCAAAGACCTTATTGAGTTTAGTATTGAAATCTTTAAGTAATGCTGAGTCAGGATCAGTAAGCAAAATGTCATCAACATAAATTAACACAATGATCATGCCTCTAATATCATGTTTGAAGAATAGAGAAGTGTCAGCTTTAGAATTAATGAATTGCCAAGTGGTAAGATAACTTTTCAGTTGATCATACCATGCTCTTGGAACTTGTTTCAATCCATATAATGCGTTATTAAGCTTGCATATATAGCCTTCTTTAGAAACAAAACCCTCAGGATGAGTCATATACACATCCTCTGATAAATCCCCATTTAAAAAAACATTATTAACATTAATTTGTCTAACCTTCCAACCTTTCATGACAGCCAAACTTAGAATTACTCTCATTGTCGAGGACTTTACTACAAGACTAAAGGTTTCTAAATAATCAACGCCTGCAGTTTGATAAAATCCCTTGGCCACCAATCTAGCTTTATACTTAGAGACTGAGCCATTTGTGTTGTACTTGGTTCTGAACACCCATTTGCATACCACCGGTTTATAAGATGGGCCTACAGGCACAAGATTCCAAGTATTATCTTTAATGAGAGCATCATACTCAGTCTGAATTATTGCTTTCCATTTTCGATCAGACAATGCCTCTAAGACGGTAGATGGTTCTAGGCTATTGTGATATGTTACGTAGGCTTTTGCCTTGAATATTCCAGCCTTTGCTCTAATAATAATTTTATGTGTAGAGAGGATTGGTTTGGGCTGAGATGAAGACTTTAAAGTGTTGGTTGAATTTGAAAGGAAGAGGTGAGAGGCTGTAAAGAAGATGTATAATGTGTAGGCGATAGGCAAGATGGTGCATCAGTTGGAGGTATAGAGAGCTGCATTTATGGGATACAACTTTCTCACTTGAATATAATATAATTAACTTTAAGCTATCAAGCCCTTGAATAATAATAATAATAATAATTTAATTCTAAAGTAATGATAACATAAACAATGACATAAGTGATGATGTAAGAGAAGTTTGTAGAGATAATTAGGAAATCTAGAATTTAGTAAGATATTTATGAAGAATAATCACAACCATTAATCAAGAGTTATGGTGGCAAAATTCTAACAATCCATTAACCTTAAGAAATCCTATAAATACCCTCTAGCCCTGTCATTTTCAATACAACCCTGGAAATTCAAGCCTCTTCTATTCTAAGTCATAATATCAAGAGTAGAGAAATCCTCAAGTTTAAAAGGTATAGAGAAGTCAAGGTTAAAAAGTAAGTAACGCTTCAACTGCAATGTAGGGGCAAAATTCTTATTATACTTAACTTCAGTTTTAACTAATTCTTTATCTTGTGATAGCTACTATAATGTGATTAGTTATGATCTAAATTTTACATGGACGACTATGCTACCTATATTACAGTAATTTCTTATTTATCCTTATATGGTCGGCTATGATATTTTCTTATTTACGCCTTGTATGGTCGGCTATGCCGCTTATTCTGTAATACTTAATTATGCTATGGTCAGCTTTACCACCTATACTATAATCCCATGTTGTTTAATCTTTGTACAGATGACACTGCTGCCTATATTAAAGATTGTTGTTCTTAAATAGGGTTGTATGTTGATTCTGTTCTACATCTAGAAACTTCAAATGTTATGACATCATTTGCATTAGATGCATCCATTTCATGGATTACTTTATAAAGAAGACGTTTTATAAAATGAATTTATGAAAAATGAGTGGTTGTACTACCAGGTGGCAAAGTTCTGAAGGAGGGCAAGCCCTCTAAACATAGTAAAAGTTAAATCTTTTGGGGACGACGATATGTAACACCCAAAAGATCAACTAATTAGGCTCAAGGGCATGTTATTTTAAAGAATAAGAATGCTAGCCTTGTAATGCAACATACCTAGGTCCCTAATAAAGTTGTTTTGTATTTTCTAAGTTTCTTTTGAAAAATTAATATGGTTATCTATATGTATAATAATTTATACATGCATCAAAGTGTTAATTTACTGGGTATTAGCTCATAAAGTCATTACATTGCAGGTAACCATGAGCAGGGTAAGCTTACGCCAAGTCCCAACCAAGGCGAGGTGCATATAAGTATAACAAACCTTAGGTTTTAAGATGGGCTCAACTTTGTTCTATCAAAAATAAATATCTTAGCTTTTTATAATAATAAAGTTTTTGAGAAATATTTGCATGTCTCCTATATTTGTAAAGAAGTTTTGTTTACTATGTAAAACGTTTTTTTGAATTCGTATTCATATTAAACAAGTAACGAGGTTTTTAAATATTTCCAAAATAAATCATTTTTTTAAAAGTGGAGTGTTACAACACTAGTTGTGTTTGGAAAGAAGGTATAGTTGGCTGGGAGAAAGTAGTAGGTGGTAAAGACTGAGATGATGTGTTGTGAGAATGTGGTGAAGATATTGTATCAACTTTAAAGGTGCTTTGATTATTATTGGAAACAAGAATAGTATACAATTGAAGAAGATTGTATTGAAAATCAGAAGATTGAGATGGAGAAGATGAACTGAAATTGATGAATATGGAAATGAGGTTTCATCTAATATAACATGGCTAGTTACATAGATTTTACCAGAGGGATGGAGACACATGTAACCCTTATACAAAGGACTGTACCCCAAGAAAATGCATTTTGATGTGTTAAAGTGAAACTTGTATTGACTGTAGTTTCTAAGGAAATGAAAACATGAACATCCAAATGTTTTTAAAAACTTGTAATCTAGAGGAAGATGAAAGATAGATTCATAAGGGGATTTCATTGACAAAACTTGGATAGGTAGTATGTTTATACTATATGTTGTGTATGGAAAGAATCCCACTAGAATTTGATATGTAAACTTGCTTGCGCAAGTAAAGTTAGACCAAGTTCAATAATGTGTCTATGTTTTCTATCTATTATACCATTTTTGTTGTAAGTATATTAACATGAATGTCTAAAGTGGATTCCCTTTGTGTGAAGATAGTTAATAAAGGATCTAAATTCTCTACCCCAGTCGAATTGAAGACACTTTATGGATTTGTCTAGTTCTTTTTCAACTTGAGTTTTGAAAATTTTAAAGACTGAAAGTGTTTCATCTTTGGTTTTTAAAGAAAATATCCAAGTAATTCTTGTGAAATCATCTACAAAGCTCACACAATATCTGTAGCCTTGTAATGAAATCATAGGGGCTGGTCTCACAGATTAGTGTTCAATATTTCCAAAGAAGACTTTGTTTTTATATCAATAGCTAGAAAATGAAGTTTGTGCATTTTTCCCAACTTACAAGTATCACAAAAATCAAATTTTTTATTTTTATTAATAGGCTTAAGAGATTAACATGATTTAATATCTTAGAAGATGGATGTCCCAATCTTTGATGTAATACAGATGTGCTCAATAAACACTTAGACTTTCTATAAGAGGTTGCTGCAGTAAGCAAGCAAGAGGTGTTATTTGAAATAGTAGAATTGATAGTTGAAAACATTGAAAGAGGAGCACCTGGTAAAACAAACTCAATAACATAACGTTGACTAGAGGTTGGAGACAATGTCTTATTGGATGGAACCAATTGCAATCTATATAAACCTTTTTTAACCTTGCCCAGCAGTATGATCAAATTCTTCACCTTGTCCTTCAGAAAACAAAAATTATCAGTAAATTCTATCACAACATCATTATCTTTTGTAAGATTAGATATGCTGATAAGGTTTTTGGTAACTTGCGGTACTAAAAGTATATCATTAAGTTTAAAAGTATAAGAAGTATTATCATTAGAATTATATAATTTCAATGCAGCGATTCCTATATGTGTTATATTCAATCCAACACCATTGCCAACAACAAGTTTAGATGTACCTGCAAAGGTTTCAGAGATGTGCACATTATTTATATCATTTGTCAGGTAGTGTGTTGTTCAACTATCTAGATACCAATTGGCATCAGAAGGCCCTTCCATATTAGCCAAATATGCAGACTTTGGATTTCTATTTGGTGGTGGTCTGTGAGCTCCAAATGCAGTGAACTTTTCAAGTTTCCAACAAATATTGGCAATGTGACTTGTTATGAAACAAATTTGACATGTTGGATTAGAGGCATTCCACTGAGACTTAGTGTTTCTAGTTGATATGTCATTATTATATCCACAATTTTCAACATTTTGATTCCAATTACCTTCTCCACCTTTTTGATTATCTACTTGATAGGCTTTGAACATAGGATTGTGAAATATAAGTGTGCAACCCAAGAGGGGGGGTGAATTGAAAATTTAAAAATTATCCTAGCAAATCCACACAACAAGCAATCTAATGCCTTAATAAAAATTGAAAGCAATAAGTTTAATAAAGGCACAATAATTAAAGAGTAAGGGAGAAGAGAAACAAACACACAAATTTTTATGTGGTTTGGCAATCCCCGCTTACGTCCACGCCTCCAAGCGATCCAAGCTTAAGGATTCCACTATCCAAGCTTGAGGATTCCACTATCCAAGCCTTTCCAAGGCTTCAACGATTATAATTGACTTCGAGGTGTCAATAAACCTTTACAACAAAGAGATTATCTCCCAATCTCTTCACTCAAGTGTCTCACACACTCAAACTCTTACAATTGAGATAAATAAATGAAGGTTACAATGAAACCACTCAATGAGAAAATATTCAAAAATGAAGAACAAGAAAAGATTCAATGTTTGTATTTCGCAAGTTTGAAGGCTCAAGATATCACTTGTGCTTTTTGTTTTTGCTTGTTGGAGAGATTGAAAATGAGTTGGATTTTAGTTCTTATAGTTTGAACTCAAAAACTAGCCGTTATGCACATTTTGGTTGTAACCGGATTACCGGTTATGGACATCTGAAATTCCGCTTAATGTTACCGTTACAGCCACAATTTTGAATTTCTGAACATCCGGATTGCCGCTTTGTCACATCCGGATTTCCGCTTATGCTCAGTAGCTTACTGCCTAACAACCAGATTTCCGTTTGTTAGGATCCGGATTTCCGCTTTCAATTCGGATAGATTCTGCATAAAATTTGGGCTTCCGTTTGTCAAAATCCGGATTGCCGCTTGCTACAGTAACTGCTACAGTGAAAATTTTCCTAAATTTATAGTTTGACCCCAAAACTTTATAAAATTATAGTGTGGCCCAAAATGTTATGAACGTTTGCAAAAAGATCCAATTTCAGAATTTTAGAATAATGCTTTGTCAATCCCACAATTTTATGAAATTATGACTTTGCCCAAACTTTGTGAAATTAAAAAATGACCCAAAAACATTTAAATAGTTTCAAATAGGTCTAAATCCAAAATTTAAAAAACACTATCAAAGATTTTAAAAATACTTTCATTTTAGTTCAAAATACTTTAATTCCATAACATCATTTTCTTATTATAAAAGCACAATTCATAAATCTTTGCTTAATAATTACATGTGGTTTGTTATCATCAAAATCAATATTTATAGCTATATAGGCTAACAATCTCCCCCTTTTTTATGATGACAAAACACATAAAAAAAATTTAATCTAGTTATGAAAAGCTCCCCCTTAATCAAAGCAAGTTAAAAATTGATTTGAAAATTGTTTAACAAAAACTCCCCCTGCATACATGCATACTCCCCCTAGATACATGCATATTTTCATAACACTTTTTATAACACTTATCATATTAAATCATTCTCCCCCTTCATCATAAAAAAGAATAAAAGAATAAGAGAATGAGAGCTCCCCCTATCAATGATCAAAATCGCAACATAAGCACATTAGGAAAAAAAATATCCATAAGCATAAGAAAATCCATATAATCCATAATGATCAGTCAAAACAAATCCATAATATCCAATATAAATAGTCACAACAAATCCATATCATCCAAAAACCATAAACCGAAAATCATAATAACCATCCATAGAGTCGAAGATAAAAGAACACACAATATAGTAAATGAAATGTAGGTGTGTCCAAATATAAGCATAAGATACTACTCAGGTGGTGAGGATGGAGGTGCAAATGGATATGGAATGCCGAAGTGCTCAAAGAGGAGGCGCTGTCCATGAATGAGCTACTGCTGCAGCTGCCGCTGCTGCTGCTGCTCCTACTGAAACTCAGTCTGCCGCACCGAAAGTGTCCGCACCTCATCCATAAGTTGCTGAAGAGTAACATCTCCAGAGGTAGGAGGCCGTGGAGGTGATGAAACGGATGCAGAGACAACAGGATCTGAAGCAATCACGGGAGGATCACGGCGTCTACGCTGCCCCCGAAATGAGAGTGAGGAAATGGGTAGCTGATCGGCTGGAACCACAACATTAAGTGGCCGATCATCACTTGGAGCAAGGAAGGTAAACTTGTTTTCAGAGTATTTGACCCAAGTGCCATTTTTCCACTCAAAGCCTAAGCCGAGAATAGCATCATCTCTGATACCCTTAGACGGCCTACACAATGGTTCTTTAATAGGTACATCAAAAAATTTCAGGATTCGGGTAATGAAATGACCATATAGAAGGGAGCGGGTAATCAACTTAGGTATACTGAGCATGTTTCGGACAATGGTATATCCTAAGTCAACTGGACGATGTCTAAGAATACAATCAATCAAGGCGACATCCATATGAGAGACCTCATCCAAATGGCCTGATCTAGGAAGGACAATACTCTGAATAAAACGAAGTAATATCCGAGATTGAAGACAAAGACATAGGTTGCGAAAATGGATAGTACAATCTTCATCGGAAAGGTCGACACGACGACATATATTCTTAACAACATCAATATAAACATAGTCATCAATGTCAGGAGGTTTCCTAAGTGAAAAAATTTCTAGGCCATCATCGGAAGATCCTAGGATGGAGTTCAACTCCGAATCATCAAACTCAATCAAAACTCCTCCAACTGTGGTGATTACTCGATTCTCTTTCTCCGCGGAACAATCCATATTCGAGTAAAATACTCTCACCAAGTCAGGATATACATTTTCCTCAACAACAAGTGCATTAACCCAACCAACATCTTCCAACAATTGTAATAAAGTTCTATTGCTAATACTAAGATGATTCAAACAATCCGATAAAACAAAAAATGTTTGGAGTACCTCACGAGTCATGAATTGTTGATGAAAACGTTTGGCTAGATGTTTCTTGTTCTGAAAATGTGTGGACTCAAAATTGGATTGGTTGGTGATGCCCTTTGCTTCCCGTGGCCGGTTGGTTTGTTGAACCGGTTCTTTGCCTTTTCTTCGAACCGGCCGAGAGCTTGACATTGTGATTTGGTTGATTTGGGCTTGAAAAGGATAAGGAGAATGAAGATGATGAAGATTGAAAGTGATTTGGAGAAACAAATTGGATCAAAAAATGGCTTGAGAGTGAGAAATCTAGAGAGAGAAAAATCGGCCCAAAACCTAGGTTGAAATTCGGATCTAGGGATTTGGAGGTTGAGAATGAGTTTTGAGTGTGATTTTAGGTATAAGAACGGATGGGGATCAAGATTTATGGATTGATTTGTATCAAAACCGAGTAGAAATGGTGGATTTTGGAGTGAAAAATGAAAGAGAGAAACCGATTTTTAGAGAGAGAGCAAGAACCGGATTTCCGTTTGAAGAGGGAAGAAGAACAATTGAAATAGCTTCCGAAACCGGCTTGTCGGATGAGATGAACCGGAAATCCGGTTTGCTCCAGCAAGGTTCCACGCGAAACCGGCTTTCCGATTTTGATAACCGATAGTCCGGTTTGAGGCAGAAAGTTGCCTCTT
The DNA here is from genome assembly GCF_000493195.1 of Citrus x clementina. Classification (NCBI taxonomy): domain Eukaryota; kingdom Viridiplantae; phylum Streptophyta; class Magnoliopsida; order Sapindales; family Rutaceae; genus Citrus; species Citrus x clementina. The sequence continues at coordinate 31,968,197 of NW_006262339.1, read as the reverse complement.
GAATTCGGTTTTCCGGATTTTAAGAACCGGTTATCCGGTTTTGAGGCAGAGAGGAGGCTTAGCAAATCCGGTTTTTCGGATTGAAAATCCGGTTATCTGAATGTTGTCCCGAGAGCAACCAACGCTAATCCGGTTTTCCGGATTGAAAATCCAGTTATCCGAAATTTGTCCCGAGAGAAATCAATAAAAAAAAATGGTTTTCCGGACGAGTGGAAAGGGAATATTTGCTAGCTCTTATACTTGTACTACACACACCATTTTATTTCCGGCCTTAAAAAATTGATTAATTTTAAATCATTTTGAGATTTAAAATTTTTCAATAAGTCATTTAATGCATGAAACACAAAATCATAAAATCATAAATTTACAAGCATATCATGCTATCTAATTCATGAAGCATAAAATCATATGATAACAACCATATCAAGTCATGTAGTAAAACATGAATTAAGATTCAACATTCATCATTCCAAGCTCATGTCTTATCTTTATAAAAAGCTCTTCGCTAAGAGGTTTTGTAAAGATATCCACAAGTTGATTTTCAATGGAAACAAATTTAATTACAACATCTCCTTTTTGAACATGGTCTCTAAGGAAATAATGTCTAATTTCTATATGCTTAGTCCTAGAATGTTGAATAGGATTCTTAGAAAGATTTATAGCACTAGTATTGTCACATAAAATAGGAATTTGATCAAGCTTAATACCATAGTCTCTAAGGGTTTGTTTCATCCATAGAATTTGTGCACAACAACTACCTGCGGCAATATATTCTGCCTCGGTGGTTGAAAGCGCAACCGAGTTTTGTTTCTTACTAAACCAAGAGATAAGAGAATGGCCTAGGAAGTGACATGTTCCACTAGTACTTTTTCTATCAACCTTATACCCAGCAAAATCGGCATCCGAATAACAAGTTAAATCAATATGAGTTCCTCTAGGATACCAAAGGCCAAGATTAATGGTGCCAATTAAATATCGAAAAATGCGTTTGACAGCAAGCATGTGAGACTCTTTAGGACACGATTGAAATCTAGCACACAAGCATACACTAAACATAATATCAGGCCTTCTAGCAGTCAAGTAGAGTAAGGATCCGATCATACCTTGATATGTCTTGATATCAACTTCCTTACCTTTCTCATCTTTGTCCAGCTTGATAGTAGTACTCATAGGAGTGCTTTTTGCCGTTCCATTATCATAGCCAAATCTTTTGAGTAGATCTTTCACGTACTTGGCTTGGTTTATGAAAATTCCTTCCTCGTTTTGTTTGATTTAAAGTCCAAGGAAGTACTTCAACTCTCCCATCATACTCATCTCAAACTCTTGGCTCATACATGATGAAAAATCTTTACATAACAACTCATTAGTAGAACAAAAAATAATATCATCAACATAAATTTGAACAATAAGTATATCTTGGTTCTTATGCTTAACAAATAGAGTTGTGTCCGCTTTTCCCATCGAAAAATCATTATCCAACAAGAAGTTTTTAAGCCTATCATACCAAGCTCTAGGTGCTTATTTTAAACCATACAAAGCCTTGGATAACTTATACATATGATTTGGAAATTTTTCATTTTCAAAACCAGGAGGTTGTTTCACATAAACTTCCTCCATAATATATCCATTTAGGAAAGCACTCTTGACATCTATTTGATATAAAATAAAATCCTTACGACATGCATATGCTAACAACATCCTAATGGATTCTAACCTTCCTACAGGTGCAAAGGTTTCATTAAAATCAATTCCTTCTTCTTGGTTGTAACCTTGAGCCACTAATCTAGCTTTATTTCTTACAACCACACCAGATTCATCCATTTTGTTTCTAAATACCCATTTAGTACCTATAATGGATTGATGTTCTGGATTAGGAACTAATTCCCACACATTGTTTCTCTCAAATTGATTCAACTCCTCTTGCATTGCCATAATCCAAGATTTATCATTTTCCGCATCCGCAAAGGATTTTGGTTCAATTTGAGAAATAAATGCGGCATGCTCACATGTGTTCCTAAGAGATGACCTAATGGTAACACCTTGTGAGGGATCTCCTAAAATTACATCATTAGGGTGAGAGGATACATACCTCCACTCCATGGGGAGTATTTGTGAAGTACCTTCATTTTGCTCTGCATTTGTTTCTTCATGATGTTCCTCTTGAATTCCACGTGGTGCGTCTTCTTGGTTGTCATTCGATGCTTTTTCTTGTTGTTGTTCTTCTGCATTATCATCAATAACAACTTTCTCCGTAGAGGAGGAGTTAGACTCATCAAATGTAACATGCATAGATTCTTCCACAACTAAAGTTCTTTTATTATAAACTCTATAAGTTTTGCTTGAATTTGAATAACCAAGAAAAATGCCAACATCAGATTTTGGATCAAATTTACCAAGATTATCTTTTGTGTTCAAAACAAAACATTTACATCCAAAAACTTTAAAATAGCCAATGTTGGGTTTTCTATCTTTCCAAAGCTCATATGGAGTTTTATTAAGATTAGCTCTAATCAACACCCGATTTAAAACATAACAAGCGGTGTTGACGGCTTCGGCCCAAAAATACTTAGGCAAAGAGTTTTTATTCAACATAGTCCCAGCCATTTCTTGAATGGACCTATTCTTTCTCTTTACTACTCCATTTTGTTGTGGAGTCCTAGGTGATGAAAATTGATGTTCAATGCCAAGGTCATTACAAAAATTTTCAAATGCATGATTTTCAAATTCTCCACCATGATCACTTTTAATACAAGTAATAGAATAGCCTTTTTCATTTTGAACCATTTTAAAGAAAATTCGAAATGCATCAATGGCATCATCCTTATTAGCTAAGAACAATACCCATGTGTATCTAGAGTAATCATCCACAATTACAAATGCATAAAATTTGCCACTTAAACTAGCATGTCTAGAAGGTCCAAACAAATCTATATGAAGCAATTGAAGTGGTTTTAAAGTAGAGACATGATTCTTGCTTTTAAAGGAAGTTTTGATTTGTTTCCAAATTGGCATGCTTCACAAGTTTTATCTTTTTGAAAACTAATTTTTGGAATATCTTTTACTAAATCATTTTTCACGATTTTTGAAATCAAATCCATGCTTGCATGACTTAATCTTCTATGCCACAACCAGCCATCATCATGCATTGCAGAGAGACATTTATCATGTTTTGATGCACAATCTATATTAATGGTATAGACATTAACACATCTATTTCCTACAAACAAGACTTTTCCATCACATGCATTCTCAATAACACATTTTGATTCATCAAAGATAACTCTATATCATTTATCACATAATTGACTAATACTAAGTAAATTGTGTTTCAAGTTTTCAACCAAACACACATTCTCAATGAGAGTAGAGGATGCATTACCGACATTTCCAATTTCAATGATTTTTCCTTTTGAATTATCCCCAAACGATACATCTCCACCATTTTCGATCTTGGTAAAGCTTGAAAACCAAGAATAATTCCCTGTCATGTGTCTTGAACAACCGCTGTCCAAGTACCACTTATTCTTCTTCTTCTTTGAGCCCTAAAAAAAATTTCAAGTTTTAGGTACCCAAACCTTTTTGGGTCCTTGAGAGTTAGCAATGGTTCCTTTCGGAATCCAAACACATTTCACACCATAATATGCATTTCTCTTCATTGTCCATCTATTTTTCATATGGCCATCTTGATTGCAATAATGACATACAATTTTATTGTTAATAGATGTATTCTTCACAAAATAGCTCTTGTAAAATTTTGTTTCAAATTCGGTTTATAACCTATGCCACTTTTGTCAAATACACATTTTTGTGAGTTTAGCAAATTGTCTAACATCTTTTGTCCATTTGTGAATTTTAGCACAATTTCATTTAGTTCATTGCTCTTCTTTCTAAGCATTTCATTCTCATTTTTCAAGTCATTCATGTGTGACTCTAAGTGCTCATGTGAGGTGCTAGAATTCTCAAATAATGCAATATTATCATGCAATGTTTTATTTTCTAATTCTAGACATATAATCTTTGCACTAAATGAATCATTTTCATTCTTAAGCTCTATCATCTTCTTTTTAAGGCATATATTCTTTTTGCCAATCTTCATCAGCTCATCATGCAAATCCTTAAAGGCATCATGTAATTCATCATATGTAGGAAGAACACTTACCTCATCAAGTTCATCACATGATTCTTCCCCAACGGCCATGAGAGCTAAATTTGTCATTTCTTGTTGCTCATCATCGTCACTTGTTTCCTCATCGCTATCATCCCATGTGGCCACCATAGCTTTCTTCTTGAGTTTGTTGAGAAGAGGACATTCCAGTCATATGTGTCCGGGCTTCTTGCATTCATAACACGTGATTGGCTCCTTCTTCTCCTTCTTATTCTTGTAGCCTCTGAACTTTCTCTGCTCATTATTCTTTTTGTAAAATTTTCTGAATCTTCTAGCCAACATAGCCAGCTCTTCATCATCCATTTCGCTTTCCTCATCACTCTCACGTTTTGAAGCCTTGAGAGCAATATTTTTCTTCTTTTCCTCATGCCCTTTTTCAGCTGCCAAATCTTCTTCATATGAAATGAGAGAGCCAATTAAATCATCAATAGGTAATACATTTAAATCCTTGGCTTCCTCAATGACAGTCCTTTTTTGTCTCCATTCCTTAGGTAGAGACCTAATGATTTTCTTGACTTTTTCGCTATTTGAAAAAGTCTTTCCTAGGGCTCCTAGAGTGTTCACTATGTCCGTGAATCTAGTATACATAGAGTACACATTTTCATTTTGTTCCATTTGGAACAATTCATATTGTCGAGTGTACCTACTTATTTTAGATTCTTTCACTTGGTTCGTGCCTTCATAGACAACCTCAAGTTTGTGCCAAATTTCATTAGCACTTTCGCAACTAGACACTCTATGAAACTCTTTCTTATCTAGTGCACAAAACAAGGCATTCATGGCCTTGGAATTTAAAGAAGCTTTTCTCTTTTCAAATTCATTCCAATCCCGTGAAGGTTTTGGAATATCTTTTCCTACTTCATTTTTAGTCAAAGGCATGAAAGGACCATCATTAACGATTTCCCAAATCTCATAATCTAAGGCTTGCAAGTAAATTCTCATCCTAATTTTCTAATATGGGTAATCGTTTTCATCAAAGTAAGGTGGTCTAGTGGTGGACTGCCCTTCCCTAAATGTGGAATCATTTTGAGTTGCCATTGATCTTTAGCTCTAGATGGTTAAATCTAAATAAGAGCACCTCGCTCTGATACCAAATGAAATATAAGTGTGCAACCCAAGAGGGGGGTGAATTGGAAATTTAAAAATTATCCTAGCAAATCCACACAACAAGCAATCTAATGCCTTAATAAAAATTGAAAGCAATAAGTTTAATAAAGGCACAATAATTAAAGAGTAAGGGAGAAGAGAAACAAACACACAAATTTTTACGTGGTTCGGCAATCCCCGCCTACGTCCACGCCTCCAAGCGATCCAAGCTTGAGGATTCCACGATCCAAGCCTTTCCAAGGCTTCAACGATTACAATTGACTTCGAGGTGTCAATAAACCTTTACGACAAAGAGATTATCTCCCAATCTCTTCACTCAAGTGTCTCACACACTCAAACTCTTACAATTGAGATGAATAAATGAAGGTTACAATGAAACTCACTCAATGAGTAGATATTCAAAAATGAAGAACAAGAAAAGATTCAATGTTTGTATTTCGCAAGTTTGAAGGCTCAAGATATCACGTGTGCTTTTTGTTTTTGCTTGTTGGAGAGATTGAAAATGAGTTGGATTTGAGTTCTTATAGTTTGAGCTCAAAAATTAGCCGTTATGCACATTTTGGTCGTAACCGGATTACCGGTTATGGACATCTAGAATTCCACTTAATGTTACCGTTACAGCCACAATTTTGAATTTCTGAACATCTGGATTGTCGCTTTGTCACATCTGAATTTCTGCTTATGCTCAGTAGTTTACTGCCCAACAACCGGATTTCTGTTTGTCAGGATCCGGATTTCCGCTTTCAATTCGGATAGATTCTGCCTAAAATTCGGACTTCCGTTTGTCAGAATCTGGATTGCCACTTGCTACAATAACTGTCACAGTGAAAAATTTCCTAAATTTACAGTTTGATCCCAAAACTTTATAAAATTGTAGTGTGGCCCAAAACGTTATGAAAGTTTGCAAAAAGGCCCAATTTCAGAATTTTAGAATAATGCTTTGTCAATCCCACAACTTTCTGAAATTATGACTTTGCCCAAACTTTGTGAAATTAAAGAATGGCTCAAAAACATTTAAATAGTTTCAAATAGGTCCAAATCCAAAATTTAAAAAGCACTATCAAAGATTTTAAAAATACTTTCATTTTAGTTCAAAATACTTTAATTCCATAACATCATTTTCTTATTATAAAAGCACAATTCATAAATCTTTGCTTAATAATTACATGTGGTTTGTTATCATCAAAATCAATATTTATAGCCATATAGGCTAACAGATTGATGCCATAAACATTTCTACTATTAGCAGTAAATCCAAAACCTCCATAACCTCCCTTGTAGCTACCATTATTAGTGTTTCTATTATTTCCATAGCCAGAATTATATCCAAAGCCCCTAAAACTTTTACCTTTTGACATATTTCCTCTTTTATATCCTGTGTTGTGAGCAAGATTAGCTTCAAAATTTGTTTCACATCTATACCAACTAACATATGAGTTTGTTGTTCAATCCTGGCATCTTGAGTCAAGAGCAAAACATAAGCTTCATTCACATTCATCTTTCTCACACCTACTTGTCCAGTGATATAGGTAATAATAGAATTATATTCTAGACTTAAGCCATAGAGTATATGCAGGATTAAATCATTATAACTTAAAGCACTCCCTGCTGCAGCCATATTATCAACTATGTTTTTCATCTTAATAAAGTAATCAGTAATTTTAGATCATCTTTCCTAATTGAGTTCATCATGTATCTTGAATGCAAAAGCCTGGATTTAGATTGTGATCCAAGCTGAACTTCAATAGCTTTCCATACCTCACGAGAAGTCTTTAGATTAAAGACCAGACTAATAATACCTTTACTTATTGAAGAGAGTAGCCAGCTAAGAAGCACATGATCTTGTGATCTCCAAATCACAAAGTCTGGATTCTCTATTGATTTTAGATCATCACTAATCCTTTGAGCAATGTGTGAAGGAGGTGAAGTGATGGAATCATCAATGAATTTTTGAAGTCTATTGCCACGTATCGAGGCAAGAATTTGAGATCGCCAGATCAAATAATTGGACTGATCTAGCTTAACGGGAGCATTGAAAGTAAATGTCACATTTGTTGAGTTAACAGCTGTGTGATTGACTAGCGTTTGAGAAGGAGAAGCTAGATGTATTGAGGCCATTGCAACTAGCTCTAATACCAAGTTAAAAAATGAACACATTGTTTGGCAACTGAGAAACTAGTGAGAAAATTGAAAGAAAATAAGAACTGGATCTGAGAATTCTCCAGAACATCATTTTTATTAACCACACACACTGATATGTACAAGAGGTTCCTTTATATAAAAAGATGAAGCTCAGCTCAAATTTTTGTAACTAACTATAACTAATTAACTACTTCTAGTTAATACATGCACAATCGATTACATAATCACTAGGTGCCAGCCGGCAAGCCACATCATCAATTTGTAACTGAATGTTACTGCTGTTGTGATCCTCTGCTCTGCTATGTTGTTGCTGCTACAGTGATCCTTTGCTCTACTGACCACATTGCAAGTATGAGCTTCCTTAACACACCTATGATATGCAAACTACTCGACTCCTCGAGGGTGTTCATACAAGGGTTGACAAAATTTGTCGAAGATTTATTTGGAGTGGTGTTGCCAATGAGCGTAAGATAAGCCTGATTAATTGGTAAACAATTTGCCAATTTTAAAGACCGAGGGGGCCTTGGCTTGAAAAATCTCTTGCACATGAACACTACCCTGTTAATGAAAATTGATTGGGATAAAGTTGCTTCACCCTAAAGTTTATGGATTAGAGTTCCTCGAACTAAGTATGGTTTACACTTCTATAGAATTCGAACTAATTTAAAATTTAAACATGGTTCCCATTTGTAGAGGGCAGTTAGTTTGTAATGTTTGGCCCCATGTTGTGAAGGGCATTAAATGGGCCATAGGGAACAAGAAAAGTGTTAGTTTCTAGAAGGATAATTGGGTGCCTGAGGTTTGTAATCTTGGATCTCACGTACAATAAATTCCTTTAGGGATGGCAAACATGTGTGCAGCTGGCATGGTTAACCTAGACAGGTTATTACGATGGGATGTTTTTGGCTACCTTTTATCTAATAAACATATCCTCCAACTTGCAGTGGTTAAACCCCCATCTAGCTTAGAAGGTGAAGACGAATCATTCTGGGGTTTTTCACGTAATGGCAATTTTACTACAAAATTAGCCTATTAATCTATCAGTGACCAAGTCTTTTATGGGGATAAAAATGATTGGCAGCTTATCTGGAGTTGGAAAGGCCCACAACGAGTAAGGGTATTTATTTGGCTCTTAATGCATGAAAAAATCAAGACAAATGTGGAACTTTTTAGGAGGCACATTTATAGTAATTCTGTTTGTGATATCTGCAGAGCTGACACGGAGACTATTTTGCACACACTCCGTGACTGCATTTTGGCCAAATGGGTATGGAGTTCCTTGCTTCCTATTACTTAAAAGAATGGCTCTTTAACAACATTTCTATGTGGGAGAGTGTGGAGATGAGAGATAGCTGGTCCTTGGTTTCTGAGATCACTGTATGGAAAATTTGGCATTAGAGGAATCAGTTTCTTTTTGCCAACCCCATGCAGCCTTCATGTAGTGTCGGATATCAGAGCATGGGTGCATGAGATACAACAGATTTTAAGGCTAATATACAACAGAGACATTGTGTCAGTTGGTATTGGCTGGACAACCCCTAGATGGAACAAGAGAAATTAATGGAAAAGCTAATGTAGGTGGCTTAATTCGTGACGCAAATGGAAATTGGATTCGGGGCTTTGGGATGAATATTGGATCTTGTCCCATTAGTATAGCAGAAATTTGGGGGCTATACCAAGGTCTTAATCTTGCGTGGAATTACGGCATTAGATTTTTAGGGGCAAAGGTTGATAGCCTTTGCATACTGCATATGATGGAGTCTAGAGGTCAGAGCCCGAATGTGCACACCCCTTTGATAAATTCGATCAAGAATCTTCTCATGAAGGATTACACGTATCCTTTCGACATATCTGTCACGAAGCCAACTTTGCAATTGATTTTTTAGCTGGGAATGCAATATCTTTGCCTCTTGGATTTCATGTTTTTCAGGAACCCCCACCAGAACTTGGTCCCTAGCTTTCTTATGATATGTACGGGACGAGAATTTCCTGATTTGTAATTTCTTAGCTTGGCTAAGCCTTTTTGTACCCAAAAAAAAAAAAAAAAAAAAAAATTGGCAAAGGCATGTTTTTTAGTCTTATCCAAGAGGTTTTCCCCCTAGTACTAGTACTTTTGGTAATTTTGAAAGAGGTCGTATAATGGGAAGTAACAAGTCTGCTCAGTTTGGAAAGAATTCATTTGGCGCTAATCTTATTAGTAGTGGCAATATGTCTGCTATTTAACCACAAACTTCAAATGGTGATAAATTAGTGCCTATCTCTCAAATTTGCTTCAAATTAGGGCATACAGCTGCTGAATTCTGGCACAAATATATTGAAAATGACATACCTCAATCCTCAAGGCACTTTAATAAAGAAAGTCTCTTGGATATTGACACAACTTAAAAGTAATTTTTAACTCCCAAGTATAAGAGCGTCTTGTTGTATTATAGCTCGGTAAGTGCGAGGTCGATCCACAGAGAAAAGATTTAATTTGTTTATTTTATTTTATCTAAAAATTAAAAATAAAACTCAAATATAAACAACTTAATTTAAATAAAACTATGAAATTGAATTAGTTAGGGTTGTGAATCCACTTTAGTAGTAAATAAAACTTCATAAATTCTTTTTGCCATTTTTTTAGATAAAGATTAATTATATAAATTATTATTATTTTTCCTTTAATTTTATGATGGATTAAGTATTTATTGTGCCAAAATTTAATTTGTCCAGAATAAGTTAAAATACCATTTTACATACCTTATATTAAGATATTAAGAATTTATTGTGAAACTCCCTTATTTGTCTACAATAAATCAAAATTTCAAAATATAAAATATGTATAAAATTAAACAGAAAATAATTTAATTTATAAAATTAAAAATAGAATTTCATTAAATTATATTTATTTCCTAAGAGTTTTACCTTACCCTAATTATTATTATTTAGTTAAGCATAATTGAAATAAAAAGAATTATTAAAATTAAATTACTTATAATTAAAAGTAATAAAGGCAACTAAATTGAAAATAAAACTAAATTTATTTATAAAAATAATTATACAAAATATTAAAAACACACATGAAAATCAAGATTATAGGGAGATGGAGAGAAATTGAGAAGAAGAGAGATGTAGAGAGATGATTAAAAACATAAAAATGAGGCTATATTTATAGAAAAGTAAATTAATAATCCAGTGCTTTGCGGTCCCTCATAAGCTTCATGCATGCGCTCTTAGAAACCGTTAGATCAAGATCCAACGGCTGGTCAAACTTCCAAAGTCAACATCACATGTGGCATCATTTGACTCGTCTGATTTAGCAAAAGAACAATTGAGATTTGGCGGGTTAATGGGTGGATCAGGTTGACCCGAATACAAAGATTCGGACCCACAACTTGCTTCACCAACCATTGCCACATGGCACAATCATGGCCATTGAATCATGAACGGTTGAGATTTAGTCAAAATTGCCAGCTATCCCATGCACTCATATCTATTGTACGCTCATTTCATCATCCAATCAGTGCTCGGTCAACAAAAAAAAGTCAACTCTTTTACACAAGCCTAATTTTAAGCCGATCTTGACTGATTTTAAGATTTTCGGACCTCCAGAATCTAAATTTGACATCCGTTTATCTGTTTGGAGTCTCGAATTATGTGGAATTAATATTTTACCTAATAAACACACAAAAATACACAAAATTGGATATATTTAATACATAATTAATAATTCATAATCTATTGCATAAACACAAATATAAATTATAACATAAGCACAAAATAATATTATTATCGCTTGATAATTAAACAATTTTTAATACTAATCACATCCCCCAACTAGCTTATTACTAGCCCCTAGCAATTAAAGCGTTATATTAAATTAAGATTTACAAAATTCACATGCAAGTTAATAGTTGTTCATCTATCCTTTAAACTGCCAAATAAATAAACTCTCCCAATTTTTTTTACCTCTTTGATGTTCACTCATTATCCAGAATATTATCAAACCTTCTTTTGTTCTCAAGTAATTAACACAATACTTATGGGGCTCCATTAAAAGAAAAACAACATTTTTGTTCTAAAATTCATTAGAAATTATATCTTTAGGCAGTAGATTATTCACACATATAAATTAAAAATATTACATTTTTTACCCATGTAGTGAGCTTTAGGCCAGTGACTCCCAGACCAGTTGGTCTTAGGGCACTCGTTGTTGATACACCCCTATGGACTTAATTACTCGGGTTTCTAATAATCAAACAATATATCTATTACTCATGTAGCGAGTTTTAGGCCAGTAACTTCCAGATCAGTTGACCTTAGGGCACTAGGTGTTGAAACACCCCTACGGACTTAATTACTCGGGTTCTAGACATAGCAAAATTAAAAACATTCATTTTTTTTCTCTCATTTTTTAGGTTTTTTAGTTTTTTTTTTGTTTTTTGAAAATATACACTTTCTACTACCTTAGATATTATTCCTAATAAATCAAAGAACTAAATACTGTAAAAATTTTAACTTACAACCCACTAGTATGTGTCATAGTGTGTGTGTATGAAGAATTATTCAATAATACCTGTTAAATGAGTAACAATTAAATAACTTAATAACAAATTGGAGAGTTTATAAATTTGAGTAATTCAAAGAAAAGGGAACAAAAACAACTTACTATGAATTTTAAAATCAAAATATAATATAACAGGACTATTAGGATGCGTCTCAAAAGTCGTGACTCTTTACACAGCCATCCTAGACAAAAAAAATGTTGTTTTTTTGGGTTTTTTTAAAAAAAAAGAAAAGAAAAGAGAAAAACAAACACACATATTTAAAAACATGCGTCAACTATCCCCACCCCCCAACCTAATCTAAACATTATCTTAACATTTTATAATTTTACAGATATGCATAATAAAAGAGAAAAAAATAACAATAAAGAAGAAGAGTAAGAGATCTCACATGAACTCGATGCAGAAGCTTAAAAGCAAATAACAAAGAACAAGAAAAAGTCAATTTTTTTTTAATAAAACTCTAAGATTAAGAAAATGTGTTTCTAGAGGTACTGCACTCTCCATATCCACCCATCTTCGACTTAAATTTAGTCCAAAGTTAGTTTTTACAGAATTTTTTTTGTAAAAATATCACCAGAATTAAGACATTCAACAATTATCAACTATTCCCTCCCCCCAACCTGAAAGAGACATTATCTTCAATATTTTAAAAGGAAAGAAGAAGAATTTAGAAGACAACACATGAACATTGCAATAGAAAATATTTACCGACAGAGAGTTAAATCTAATTTGCACTTCTTATTATTGCTACTGCTACCATCATCAGTCGACCAATCCAGCATAAAAGTCTTGGGATCTGGTTTTGGTGTATAAGTTTGTAAAAGATCAAGTAACTCATTAGCAGTAGAAGTAGAGATAAAGAGTTTTTTTTATAGAGTGTGGAACAAAATGATTCTTTATTGCATGGTTAATAAAAGTTAGTAAGCCATCATAAAAATTATTAACATTTAATAAATCGATGAGTTTTTTATGAATGTTCAAGTGGGCCCAAGATGCAAATGTAATCAGTGCCTTAAAAGTTACAAGATCTCCTGTCAAGAAAATAAAAGTATCAGCATGATTTAGTATTTTAGATATTCTCTCTTGCATACTTGATACCACTAATTCTTCTCCAATTGGTGGGCCAGACATGCATATTAGAGGTTTAATGGCTTTTGGAATAATGCCTAGTACTTGGCTTCCTCTAGTAAAAACAACTTCTGAGATAAGTCTTGATAACCCTCGTTCGTCTCCTCTATATACAAGATGCAGTTTCCTCTCTGCTATGAGACGACCAAGATCTACAACTGCCTGAACAAACTCTTTATACTTTCCATAGTGAAACCCAGGAAACACACAAATATTTTTGAATTGTTTACTCGAAGATACTGCTATTGGAATAATCTTTCAAAAACAAGTTGTGAGTGTTTGAAAAACAAGCTCATATTTAAAGATCTTAGTGACAAAAATAATGGGAAACAATTGTAAATGGGTTGGCATATTTGTCAAATGACGAGTAAAGCTCGTGGCTCAATAATTTAAAAGCAAATAATAAAAAGAAAAAGAAAATAATGATTAGAAAAAGTAAATAGTAAAAGAAAACAAATATTATTAAATACAAAATCACACCACTAAGTGCAATAATGCAAATGATAAAAGAACAACAAAATAAAAGGATATTTACTGATAGTTGTGATTGCGGCTCACATCTTCCTCTGGTTTTACGTCTAATAACAACTTAAACGCCCTCTATGGGTCGAGGATAGACTTCCCATCCAATTTTCTTAAAAACTGACGAACAAGGTCTTTTTTAGTCAGATTCCCAAGACTAAACTGTGCAATTTCTATTTGGAATAGTATCCACAAATTATGAATCTCACGTTGCACATATCCGCTTCGATGCATCTCAAGAGATTGTAAGATATTATCCAATGATTCTTTACTGATGGTTGTCGAAGCCAGCAAAAATAAATACCTGCTCTAAATAAATTGTGTGTAGTGATTGAGCAGGGTCGTGTCCACAGAGATCGGTAATTATTTAAATCCTTTTAAAATGTAAAATGAAAAATGGGAGATTTGTTGATAATGATAAAAATCAAATTAAAATAACAAGAGTGCAAATTAAAATTTTAATTCAAATTGGAGAAAGCTCTGGTTGAAGAAATTAACTCAGCTTGATTCGACTACTGATCATTGATTCAAATATAAATCATTACTACTTATGAATAGACCGGTTATAGCTACTGAGACCCTCTAATAGCCAATCTCTCCTTAACTAGTCGATAACCAAGGTACGACCGTTGGTTATTTTCCTAATCAATAGACAACCCTAGATACAATCATAAGATTTAATCAATTGACAGCATGAAAAACCAAAGAGACCCAAATCCTAATTAACAAACGCATACGATGGTTAATTTAAATTAGATTATTTATTCTCACTGCTATGTTATTTGTCACAAACATTAAATTCTTCATACGATGAATCCTTTAATTGATAATAGATTAAGTTGATAATTAAATAGTGGCCAATTACCTAGTTAACAAACATAATCATGAAAATAATTCAGAGAATAAACAAATACCAAAAAAGCAATAAAACAATTAAAGCATAAGAAAGATCTCACAGTAGTGATGAATCAAAGCTTCATTAACCTTCAACCAGAATAATAGGTTTAGTTCTTCATAGATAGAAGAGAAAAATTTAGATCTAGGGTTTCTTTCTTTTCTCCAAAATCAGTCTTTTTCACAATAGATTCCTCCCTTAAATACTCTATCTCTCCTCTCCTCTAGAGTTCTTTTTAAAATAAAATATTACTATCTGAAATATTAAATTCGTAATTACAAAAATAACCAAAAATACAAAACACGTTAAACTAAAAACTGCAGGTCCGTAGTTGACAGCACGCGCCCACTCCTTATCAACAAAATTGTTCTGATGCTCATAATTTCTCTAAGAGAACAATCATCCTTAAACATCATCTTGTAGCTCAATTTTATCACCAATCAATAGAATTGCACCTACAAAAGTAAAACACAAGTAAATCACTATTATTAAGTGCAAAACATCGGTATTAAGGGAAGTAAATAATGCAAAACTAGTGCATAATTTGCACTCTAACAAATTTCCCCACACCAAGATTATGCTTGTCCTCAAGCATATAACTCATGGCTAATCTCAAATCTTCACTCAATTCTCATCTCAACTCATCCAAAAACAATCTTAAGCAAGCATACCTCAAGAATTTAAGTCAATCAACATTCGAGAGATAAGGATTTTAAAGCATAGAATCTCATAAGGTAGAATAAAAGAAAAACATTCAACCACCAAGAAGATCCATTCAAAATTCAAGTGCAACAAGATTTAATAGCCCTCTCATTGACTTCACTCCATGCACTCAAAGTGTTTAGGGTATCATTTATGCACTCAAATCAAATCAAAGAATGCTATTACCATAAGCTTGCTCATATATCACATCTCAATCCACAAAACATGAATAAAATGCAAAAATCTAAGGGTCTTAAAAATGGTGCAATGGGGTTAAATAGGTTAAATGAAAAGAGATCAAAATAAGAAGAATGAACTCATTGAATGAACCTTATGATATCAAAACGCTTATTTCTACTCAAGTCGCCAAGAATGTAAACATTTTTTTTTAGCGATTCTTTTCTTTTCTTTTCTTTTTTTATGAATCAAACAAAAGAAATGAACCTTGCACAATTTAATTCAAGCATAATGCTTGTTGATCTAATTGAGAAACTTTAATACAAGGTAGAAAAAGCAACAAAATATATACAAAATATATCCACACAATGAGTCCAAAAATCTCTTTAAATTGAGGCTCAAAAAGAAGAAAAATGGTTAAGTAGACAGAGAGAATTAGAAGGGAATTTATTTAAGGCTCAAACAAAGATAATAAAGGTTTTCGGGTGGAGAAAAAGAAGAAAAATGGGGGAATAGAAAAATGGAAAGTGGTTTGCCCTTATTATTTTAATGCATAAAATCCCGTAATGCGGCTTCAACATGCATAACAAAGCAAGTTCTAGAATAAACAAACTAAGATTGATATTCACATAACAAAAATAATTACAGCAAAGTGGTTGCTCCTAGGCTCAAATCCTCACAAAGTTGGTAAATTTGCCGTCAAATCATGTACACTCTTCAAATGAATCAACCATCAATAGTGGTGTAGAATAGGAAGAAGGTAGGAGTGATATATAAAAGGAAAGGTAAAAATGATAAGAAGTGAGAAAGATGTATGTAGTAATATAAAAAGTGAAAGATAAAATGTGAGTGATGAAAGAGTATGATAGAATAAAAATAGATGTAAATAATTTGAGATAGATGAGAAAAGAGTAGTGAGAAAGAAAAGAAAAGAAAAATAATAATATATGAAGCATACTAACTCCAAAATCATTTAAGGATGAGTAGAGTGAAAATAAATGGGTAGAGTGAAAATAATACTTCCAGACATCAATAATGCAAAAATCCCTCCCCCACACCAAGAACTTACATTGTCCCTAATGTAAGATAATCAAAGCTCACATATAAATTAAAGTGTAAGGATAAAAGATTAAAGGCAAAAACTTCCCTGAATTATGAGCTTTGATCCTCATAACGTCTATGGGCTTGGTGAAAATGGTGGGATAAATCCCACACTCTCGAAGTATGCGGCCAAATTCTGCTCCATCTTGTTCAGCTTGTGCTCCATTTTCTCTAACTGAATGCTTAAAGGTGGTGCGGATGTAGAAGGAATAGTTGGCGGGGCAGCAGTGTTGTCGTCAAACTCGTCATTAGAGGTAGCACCACTCCTAGCATAGAGCTTCTTTGGAGGTTGAGTGGGTCCTGGTTCAGTAAAATGAAATCTCCCCTCCTTGAATTCGACCACACATGTTCTTTCAAACACAGACATATCCAAAAATTCCTTTTTGCAAGCAGGATGCAAATCATTATTGTCAGGATCAGGCACACATAGGTTTATAGCTAACAGAGTAATGTATGGACCAAGAAATAAAGTCCTATACTGTTTAAGCACACTTTGAAATTGATCTGCTAACCAAAAACCTAAATTAGGCCTCACATCATTTAACATGCACCAGATAAAATAAAATTCAGTTTTAGAAAAAACTCCTAAGTGATCTTTCTTTCCTAAAAAATTATATGCTAAGAATCGATGCACACATTTCAAAACAGAATCACGTAAGAAAGAACTCTTTGATTTACTCGGGTTATAGGCATTGTGATCAACAGATAAATTACGCCAAAGACCATAAGGCTCAAAATTTTTGCTAAAATCACAAGTTGTTCCTAAATATGCATCACTAGAAGAATAATCATCATTAATAAATCCTAAAGCTAGGTTAAAATCTGTGATAGATTGTGAAAAGTTTCATCCCATCAATGAATCCTAAAGTTAACCTAAACTTTATAACATCCGGAGTATGCAAAGTAAAATTATTCGGTATATTAAATTGAAAAGTAGCATAGAACTCCCTAATCTACTCAGCATATCCCAAACAATCAACATCAACAAACTTACGCAAATCAATCTTATCTATCAAAGAGTCAAAATTATCCTTAACATTCAATTTTTCAAGAGTCGGGTAATGAATATACTTAGCTGGAAGTATTTGTCGTTTGGAAATATCTTTATACCTTTCTTTCTCTTGTTGAGTCGTGAATATGAAGCACCCTCCGAGATTGGATTCCGCAAGTGGCAAAACACTCATGCCCTTTCCATGTTTCGATCTTTGTCTCACGGCTTGACATGAATTTGAAACTGTGTTCCATGGGACCGTAGTGGGAGTGGCAATCTTGGATTTCTTTGCTACGGGTGTCTTTTTAGATGACTTGGAAGTTGATGTTTTCCTCTTCGGCATTGTTACAATAATTTCACTCACGGATTTCGATTCACGCGGCTGGAATGCAGGGGGTGGGTTGGTTGCGAACAATTGCTGCTCGGCTGGAGCTTGCGGGTACATGGCTGCTGGTTCAGGTTGCTCGCGGATGGTTGTGCTGTGCGCGCGGGCTGGGTCTGGTTATGCACACGGTTGCTGCTGCTGCTGGGGATGCTCGGTGAAGGTTGGAGCTGCTGGTTGCTGCGGGAAAGAAAACGATTTTTGTTTTTTTTAATTAGGGATTTTGTGAATATTGATTTTTTGATTTTTTTTCTTTTTTTTAAATTAATAAATAAATAAATAAATATATATATATATATAAGAAAAGAAAAAAAAACCTCTTTTTTTTTCGTTTTCATTTTTTTTTTCAAATAAATTAATTAATTAAATTAAATTTTTTTTTTATGAATCACTTTGAGACACTAAAAATTTCAGAAGTACTTTTTTAATAAGCACGTGGGCACGCCTTAAAACCATTTTACGTTAAAAATTACAGAAGTACTTATTAGTTAAGACGTGGGCATGCCTTATCAAAAATTTTCTTCTGGCCAAAATAAGTAAAAACATTATTTTAAGAAAAATCTGAATCAAAATTAAAAGAAGATATAACAAAAACCAAAATAAATAAATCCTTTGGGTTGCCTCCCAAAAAGTGTCTTTGTTTTATGTCTTTGGCTAGACACATTCATGCATCAATCTCCATAAATGGGATTCTCGAGAGCCACTTCCTCTACAATATTCACCAAAAAACGTTCATAAAAAGATTTTAAGCGATGACCATTAACCTTAAAAACTTTATCAGAGGTCGGACTCCGAATCTCAACTGCACCATGAGGAAAAACATTAGTAACAATAAAAGGTCCTACCCAACGAGAATGTAATTTACCAGGAAAACGTTTAAGCTTAGAATGAAAAAGAAGAACTTTTTAACCAACAGAGAACTCCTTTCTCAAAATCATTATGTCATGAAATGTTTTTGTCTTTTCCTTGTAAAATCGCGAACTCTCATAGGATTCGTTTCTAATCTCCTCCAACTCTTGCAGCTGCAACTTTCTCTGCTTTCCCACTTCATCCATCCGTATATTGCATTGCTTAACCGCCAAGTATGCTTTGTGCTCAAGCTCTACAGGTAAATGACAAGGCTTACCAAATACTAAATGATAAGGAGACATACCTATGGGAGTTTTGTAAGCGGTGCGATACGCCCACAATGCATCATCTAATCGCAAACTCCAATCCTTTCAATTTGGACTAACTGTCTTTTCAAGAATAGACTTGATTTCTCCGTTTGATATCTCAGTTTGTCCACTTGTCTGTGGATGATAGGCGGTAGACACTCGGTGGGTAACATGATATCTCTTGAACAAAGCCTCCACCATTCGATTACAGAAATGAGTGCCTTTAACACTTATCACTGCTCTCGGTACACCAAACCTGGCAAGAATATTAGACTTGACAAAATCTACAACAACTTTAGCATTGTTAGTTCGGGTGGCCTTAGCCTCTAGCCACTTTGAAATGTAATCTACTGCTAAAAGAATGTAAGCATTGCCAAAAGATGAGGGAAAAGGTCCCATAAAATCAATGTCCCACACATCGAATATTTCACACCCAAGAATATGGGTAAGTGGCATTTGATTTCTATGACTTAAATTACCAGTCTTTTGACAATTCTCACACGACTTACAAAACATGTATGAATTACGAAATAAAGTAGGCCAAAATAAACCACATTCTAACACCTTGGATGCTGTCCTTTTGGGACCAAAATGACCACCACATGCATATGAGTGACAAAACTGAAGAATAGAAGGAATTTCAAACTCAGATATGAACTTTCTGATGACTTGGTCAGAGCAATGTTTCCACAAGTAAGGGTCATCCCAAACATAGTATTTAGCATCGCTCTTAATTTTATCTTTTTGAGCCATCGTCAGATCACTAGGTAGTGTTCTTGTAACTAAGTAATTGACAATGTCAGCGTACCAAGGAACCATGCCTTGAGTTACAAAGAGATGCTCATCTGGAAAATCATCCTTCAAAGGTGTTGCTTCTTCACTCGTGGTCAATCTACTAAGGTGGTCTGCAACTAAGTTTTCTGCTCCTTTCTTGTCACGGACCTCCCAGTTGAACTCTTGAAATAGTAGGATCCAGTAGATGAGTCTCAGTTTCGCTTCCTTCTTGGCGAGCAAATATTTGAGAGCTGCATGGTCAGAAAAAATAATCACTTTAGTACCCAATAAATATGAACGGATTTTTTCTAAAGCAAAAACAATAGCTAAAAGTTCTTTTTCCGTTGTTGAGTAATTGCACTGAGCACTATCAAGTGTTCTTGATGCGTAATATATCACGTGAGCAGCTCTTCCAACCCTTTGTCTGAGAACAGCACCAACAGCATAATTACTGGCGTCGTACATTATCTCAAAAGGGAGGCTTCAGTCGGGTGGCTGTATAATTGGAGCTGAAGTCAATAGCTCCTTAAGCTTATCAAATGCTACCTTGCATGCTTCATTAAAATCAAACGTCACATCTTTCTGTAGAAGCTTGCATAAAGGCTGGGCTATCTTCGAAAAATCCTTGATAAATCTTCTATAGAAACCTGCGTGACCAAGGAAAGAACGAACTTCCCGTACACATGTGGGATAAAGTAAAGATTTAATAACATATATCTTAGATTATCTACCTCAATTCCTCTAGCAGAGACTACATGGCCCAAAATAATGCCTTGATCTACCATAAAATGACATTTTTCATAATTCAAGACAAGGTTTGTTTCAATGCATCTTTCAAGCACTTTCTTCAGATTATAGAGACAATCATCGAAAGAATCAGCATAGACTGTAAAATCGTCCATAAATACCTCTATAGTGTTTTCTACATAGTCTGAAAATATACTAACCATGCACCTCTGAAAAGTGACGGGAGCGTTACAAAGACCAAATGGCATACGTCGGTACGTAAAAGTTCTAAAAGGACATGTGAAGGTAGTCTTCTTCTGATCCTCAGACACAACTGGTATCTGATGAAAACCTGAATAACCATCAAGACAACAAAAGTGAGATTTTCCTGCCAACCTTTCAAGCATCTGATCAATAAAAGGAATAGGAAAATGATCATTCTTAATGAGTGAATTAAGCTTTCTAAAATCAATACAAACCCTCCACCCATTCTGAATCCGGGTGGGTACTAACTCACCATAAGAATTCTCAACAATTGTTATACCAGTTTTCATCGATACCAATTGTACCGGACTTACCCATTTGCTATATGAAATTGGATAGATTATACCTGCATCAAGAAGTTTCAGAATTTCTTTCTTTACTACTTCCATCATGAGTGGATTCAAACGGCGTTGAGCTTGAATTGAAGGTTTGGCATCTTCCTCCAGCAGTATTCTATGCATGCACGTGGACGGAATTATCCCTTTAATATCTGCAATTGTCCACCCAATAGCCTTTTTGTAATCCTTCAGCACTCTAATAAGCTTTTCTTCCTCTAAAGTACTAAGCTTTGAAGAGATGATCATCGGAAGTGTCTCATCATCTCCTAGAAACGTGTACTTTAGATGACTCGGCAATGGTTTAAGCTCTATTTTCAGTGCCTGCAGAATAGATGGAAGAAGTTTTGCATGAGATGAAGGTAATTCAATATTAGACATATGATGAGTTAAAGTTCTCAAAGAATTTAATTCATAAATTGTCTCTTGCAATACAGAATTTAAAACAAACTCATTTTCATCATTTTGCAATCCTTTGAGGCCCAAACTGTTATTTAAAGCAGCTACCAATGAATCTTCAACATCCAAATAAAAAGCTTCCTACACTATAGGGTTAATAACATCCATAGAAAATTTTGAATGTTCGTCACTAGGATATTTCATGGCATCATACATATTGAACTCTATAACATCTCCATCAAACTCCATAGTGAGAGTCCCTTTATGTACATTCATTTTAGTTCTAGTAGTCTTAAGAAAATGTCTTCCTAATAAAATTGGGACAGAATTAGAGGAGTTATCCTCTTCCATATCAAGTATATAAAAATCAGCATGAAAAACTAACTCATTAACTTGTACTAAGACATCCTCTAATACTCATCAGGATATGCATTAGACCTATCAACTAGTTGAATTATCACGCCAGTTTCTTTTAATGCACCAACATTCAAAGACGAATAAACAGAATGAGGCATGACATTAATAGAAGCTCCTAGATCTAACATAGCCTTCTCAACTCTAACACTACCAATTTTACAAGGGATAGTAAACATACCTGGATCCTTGCACTTAGGAGGTAGTTTCTTTTGGAGAACTGCTGAAACATTCTCCTCCATTTGAACTCTTTCATCTCCTCTTAATTTTCTCTTGGAGGTGCACAGTTCCTTAAGGAATTTAGCATATCGAGGTATTTGTTTTATAACATCTAATAAGGGAATATTTAACTCAACCTTGCGAAATGTCTTAAGGATGTCTTTCTCTTGTTCCTCCTTCTTGGATTTTACAAACCGGTTTGGAAAAGGAGGAGGTATCACCATAGGTAAAGGTTTCGCTCTGGTGGGTTGCGCATCTTGAGATTTAGGCATCAATTCATTCTTTTCAAGCTCATCTTCTACATGCTTTGTCACTTTCTTACCAGGTGATTGACATTCACATGAAAGATAAATGTTACAGTGATGAGGTTGATTACTCCCCAGTTTATCAATGTTAAAACAATCACAGTTTGAATATGTGAAATTTATGCTACCCTTTTTTTTTAAAAAAAAGTATATCACTGCTGAAATTTCTGCAGTACTTTGGTGATGTTACAGCATATCTAGAATTCAATCAAAAGAAGCACACACTCACTATGGACAGAAAGAAGCTTAAGTCTAGAACTGATTTACTATGGGTATTTTGTTTGATTAGGATGGTGTTCTGAAGGTGGAAGAATCCTTGCAAATTTGATAAAAGAGCTTAAGTTGTGTGCATGTTTGTTTGCCAGGAATGTTAGTATGTGTCATTACTTGAAGGCAAGTAATGGTTTAAGTTTGGGGGTGTGATAACTCTAGGAAATGAGAGTTATTACATCAATTCTAGACTTGAATCAAGGTCACTTAGAGAACAAATAAGGTGTTTTTATTACATTTTGGGTACCTTTTGCATAAACATTCATTGTAGTTGAGTTTTAATAAGTTTTGATTGAATCATAGTAATTTGTTCTAAAAACATATTTTAAATTGTAGTTTTTAAATTCGTGAGAGGATGTTGAGGCATTAGAAGAGCAAGAGGAGGAAAGAAGATGGCCACAAAAGAAGTAAAGCACAATCGGGAATAAAACGGTGTTGTAGCAGCTGTTAGAGCAACCAGTGTTGTAGCAATTTAGGAGCAATGCAGGAGAGAACTTAGGCACAAGTTAACAATAAAATCGCGATCTGCATGTTTCTTAATTCAAATATATGCACGCTCATGGGCTTTGGTTTTAACCTAATTTGCAATATAAAAAGGAGGCGTGCACCACATAGAAAGGCGGCAAGGAATTATCATCAGAAATAATTACAAAGGCAAGAAGAAGGAGATCAAGATTGGAGAGTGCTAATCAAAAAAAAAAAAAGAGAGCCGTGCAGAATTATTTGCCTTTCATCGTGCTCAACTTATATTTTCTCTTTTTCCTTGAATTGTTGGGATGTATTCCGAGTTCAATTTATTTGTGTTTATTTTTCTCATCCAGATTATGAACTAAATTTACTCGTGGTTGAGTGACAAATAATCCAATGGGTTCTTGACTGTTCTTTTATGTGTTTATGGTAATACTGTAGCATTATACTCTAGTAGTTTTTATGAATACAACTGTTATTTCGGTTAACCACCCATTTAATAGTTTCAGTTAAGATAGAGTAGCAAAAGGGCATGTCTTAACGGACATTATTAGAGTTCTTAAGTCGAGTTTCCTGGATTAGGTTATCTTGAATCCCATAAGGGCAATACTTGAAGTTAAGATTTGTGACACTCTAGACATAGGTGTTCACCTTGTAGGGTAGAGAGATTAAATGTTATAATGCCATACCATAAATATATGAGCAACTGGTCATTGTTAGTAGATTTAAAGGTATGAGATTTCCAACATTCGATAGCTGAGGATGCAGATTTATTCTATCCATTGCTGCAGCACTCATTTTAACAACTGGTGCTAATTTGGTAAACAACAGTCATCCCATTAGGAGAGTTTGATCATTCAACTACTATATTCTCAATTGAATCTTAGACACATTTAACCTAGTTTATTTCATTATAGTATTGTTTTATTTTCATCCCTCACAATTATTAGTTATAATAGAATTATTCGACAATTGTTTGTTTTGGTCTTTGGTTGATGTGCACTATTGTGATTGCTTTAGCATTTTGAGTAACATCAATCCCTGTGAAGACGATCTTGAATACTCATCACTTTATTACTTGTTGTGTATACTTGCACATTGGCATTGATAATAATTGCTTATTGAAATCTACCAACAAGTTTTTGGCGCCGTTGCCGGAGATTAATTGTTTATTTTTGAAGTGTCAAGTAAATCTTGATAGCGCCAAATCTAATTTGATTTATTCTATTTATTGGCAGATCGGTGCATGCATGCGCAAAGACAGATCTGTGGTATTCCAACTCGATGCTGAGATTGAAAGGACTGTCCGGAGATTGCGAAGAGAACAAAGGAATTCAAAAATTGCTTCAAGTATGAATAATTTACAAGATGCAGGAAATGTGAATCCTCACGGGCCCTTACAACCAGTGAACATTCAAGAAGAGCAGAATGACCATGCTAACAGGAGATAGCCAGGCAATAACAATATTATTTACATGGCTGATGACAGGGACAGAGCTATAAGAGACTATGCTGTGCTAACTCCTCAAGTTGTACATCATGGCATCATCAGACCTGAAGTAGACGCTGCCAATTTTGAGTTGAAGCCAGTGATGTTTCGAATGTTGCAAACAATTGGGCAATTCAATGAATTGCCAAATGAAGATCCTCATCTCCATCTTAAATTGTTCTTGGAAGTAAATGATGCTTTTAAAATTGCTGGAGCAACAAAAGATGCCTTTAGGATACGGTTTTTCCCTTATTCCTTAAGAGATCGAGTAAGAGCATGGTTAAATTTGTTACCATCTGATTCCATCACTACATAGAATGAATTGGCTGATAAATTCTTAATGAAATATTTCCCACCGACAAAAAATGCAAAGTTGCGGAATGAGATTACTTTCTTCCATCAAACTGAAGATGAAAGTTTGTACGAGGCTTAGGAAAGATTCAAGGAATTGCTCAGAAGGTGCCCTCATCATGGTATCCCTTGTTGCATTCAATTGGAAACTTTCTACAATGGGTTGAATCCGAGTACTAGGTTAATGGTGGATGCTTCAGCAAATGGAGCTCTCTTGTCCAAATCTTACACAGAAGCTTATGAAATTCTGGAGAGAATTGCCAACAATAATTACCAGTGGCCTGCAGCCAGGCAACCAGCAGCAAGAGGATCAGCAGGGTAACATAACATTGATGCAATTACAGTCTTATCAGCACAAGTTACTTCATTGACTAACATGGTAAAGGCCATGACAGCTGCTCCAGCAACAGTAAAGCAAATTACTGAACTTTCTTGTGTCTACTGTTGAGTGTTAGAAAATGTATATTTATAAAGGAAAAAATTGTCATTTTACACTTCAAGTTTTACTAACACCCTTACTTTTATGTATTTAAACTTCTTGTCATTTAATTATGTGTGTTGTATTATAATTAGGTATTTTATGTATTTTAGGGGCATCATAGTCATTTCACAATGAACGAGAGATCAGACGATAAAACGGACATCACTTTTTGAACTCAGGATGGTCGAAAACCTTAGAAGGAGCATAAAAGGAAAAATGGCAATGTTCACATGTACGATACTGTCTACATTACTGTTCACGACACTGTTCACATATACGGATCGATGACGTGGCATTGACTGATGAGGTGTCACGATCCTGTTCGAATAAAATTTTTATGCACTGTTGATTGATGACGTGGCAGCATATCAGTGGACCAAAAATCTCGCGTATGGTATATGCATTACACAGGATTATTTTCAACCAAACTGCGTCACTGTTCAAGTCGGGTCAAACTGTGTTACTGTTCACCCGCGTGGTCAAACCGCGTACTGTTGACTGATGACGTGGTGCAATCCTGAGCGTCCTAAATGTTTTCGATCTGATGGCCATGATTTACTCAATGTATCTATAAAAAGAGGGCTCTCCCCCCCTAATTTGATATCTCTGAATCTATTTTTGGACTCCATTTTCTGTAATTCCTTCTCCATCTTGTATTTTCTACGTATTTTAATAAATTTCCTTTTTGCCCCTAGTTCAATTATGAGTAGCTAATTTTCTTTCAAGCTTGGGTTGAAGGTGAAGTCTCAACATGTGTCATGGGCTTTATTTGGTAAATTTATTTTCTCTTCCCCTCTAGTTTTTGTGGATGTTTTGACTTCTCGTCGATAAATAATAATAAGTTTGTCTAGATACCGCCCTGGTTTCACCGGCTCTCTAGTATAAGGTTATTATTATTTGGCACGATAAACCCTTAGCACCATATTGATTAAAGTGTAGTTCATGAGATGTGGATTCCCCCCTCATGATTTAATTGGTATTAATAAGGAATATTTAGCTCATAGTGCATGTTGATACGGATCCAGATACCCAAGTACGTCATTTCAATAAATTTCTATTCAATTTATACTCGCCATTTAAAATCCAATTTTAGGATAATCTAAAGTCACTTTCACTACAAATGCAACCACCCATTTAGAAAAATTAATTCTACATACAATTAAAATCCACCTCCTCATGGGATCGACACTCGTCACCATTAATCTATTCTACAATAGATTCGTCCACTTACGAGTTCAATAAAATTTGTACAACATCTACTGTAGTAAAGAACATGATTTTGATAACTGTCCTGGAAATCCATCCTCACTAAACTATGTAGGTAACTTCAATCGACAACCTCAGAACAACCCATATTCAAATACTTACAACCCAGGCTGGAAGCAACACCCAAATTTTGCATGGAATAGTCAGAATCGAAATGCTCCAGCATTAAATGGACAAAACAGAAACACACAACCACCTGGTTTTCATCAGCAAAGTCAAGGGTAAAAGCATATTAGTCAGGATCCAATCACTTCACTGGAAACACTAATTAAGGAGTATATTGCAAAGAATGAAGCAATTGTGCAAAGTCAAGCTATATTTTTTAGAAACCTTGAGAACCAAATGGGACAATTAGCTACAGTAATGAGCAGCAGAACTCAAGGAAGCCTACCTAGCAACACAGAAGAACCTAGGAGAGAAAGCAAAGAACACTGCAAAGTAATTAGTTTGAGATCTGGAAAGAATGTTGATATCCCAGTTGAGGTGACCAAAAATGGGATGGAATGCAATTCAGGCCAAAAACCAACTCAAAAGGGAAGCCTGTTACAGCAAACTCCTCTTCAAGACACTAGTTACATGGGCCAAGCTACAGCAACTGCAGAGGAAATTCAACCAGAACATGCTGACAAAGAAGTTACAACACCAGTAGTTACAACTTGCACCAAATCAAACAAACAAATTTTGATATCCCCTGATGATACCCAGTAGTTCAGACATCCACCACCTTTCCCACAAAGGTTCCAGAAGCAAAAACAAGGCAAGCAGTTCAGCAAATTCCTGGAAGTGCTGAAATAATTGCACATAAACATACCTTTTGTGGAAGCTCTAAAGCAAATGCCAAATTAGGTTAAATTTTTAAAAGATATCTTGGCACGAAAAAGAAGGCTGGGGGAGTTTGAAACTGTTGCTTTAACACAGAAAAGCAGTCATATGCTCCAGAGTAAAATTCTCACAAAATTGAAAGATCCAGGGAGTTTTACAATACCTTATTATATAAGAACTAGATATGCTGGCAGAGCACTTTGTGACTTGGGAGCTAGTATTAATCTGATGTCATTATCTGTATTTAAGCAGCTGGGAGTAGGAGAGTGCAGACCAACAACAGTCACTCTGCAATTAGTTGACAGATCTCATGCATACCCTGAAGGAAAGATAAAGGATGTATTGGTGAAGGTTGACAAATTCATCTTTCTAGTGGATTTCATTGTGTTGGACTTTGAAGCTGACAAAGATGTACCATAAGGATGTATTATACTTGGAAGACATTTTCTAACAACTGGAAAAACTCTTATAGATGTGCAGAAAAGAGAGCTCACCATAAGAGTGAATGATCAGTAAGTCACATTTAATGTGCTAGAGGCTATGAGGAACCCTGATGAAGTAGAAGATTGTAATTTCCTAAGTGTAGTGGATCTTGTTGTAGCAGACAGAATGGACAGATGCTGTAGTAATGTACTTGACAAAGTCATCACCTTTGAGGATGTTGAAGAGGAAGATGTTGCAGCAATCCAAACCGATTGGATGGACAAACAGCAATCTGATAGGCACAACAGGTGTATTGAACACCTGATCTTTCAGACAGAGAAGTAAAAATAACTTTACCATTTATCGAATCACCTCCTAGTTTTGAATTAAAACTGCTACTTTCATAGTTAAAATATGTTTATCTTGGTCAAAACGACACACTTCCCGTAATCATTTCTTCTACTTTGGATGCAGGTCAAGAACAGAGTTTAGTAGATTTGCTGGGAAAATATAGAAGAGCAATTGGATGGACCATGGCAGATATAAAAGGGATAAGCCTATCCATCTGTATGCATAAAATCATGTTAGAGGATTGTTCCAGCAATTCGGTGGAACACCAGAGAAGGCTAAATCCTATTATGAAAGAAGTAGTGAAGAAGGAAATCATCAAATGGCTAGATGCTGGAATCATATACCAAATATCAGATAGTTCATGGGTAAGCCCAGTTCAATGTGTTCCAAAGAAATGAGGGATAACAATAATAGCTAATGAGAAGAATGAACTTATTCCTACAAGGACAGTGACTGGATGGAGAGTGTGTATGGATTACAGGAAGCTCAACAAAGCCACAAGGAAAGGCCATTTCCCACTTTCATTCATAGATCAAATGTTGGACAGACTTGCTGGAAAACAGTACTACTGTTTCTTAGATGGGTATTCAGGCTGCAACTAGATTGCTATAGCTCCAGAGGATCAAGAGAAGACTACATTTACTTGTCCTTATAGAACATTTGCCTTCAGAAGAATGCCATTTGGGCTATGCAATGCTCCAACAACTTTTCAGAGATGCATGATGTCTATATTTTCTGAAATGGTAGAGCAAACTTTGGAAGTTTTCATGGATGACTTCTCAGTTTTTGGAGAAACATAGAATGATTGTTTACACATCTTGGAAGTTCTTAAAAGATGTGAGATGACCAACTTAGTACTCAATTGGGAAAAGTGTCATTTCATGGTGCAAGAAGGAATAGTGCTGGGTCACAAGATATCCAAGGATGGTATTGAGGTAGATAAAGCCAAGATAAAGGTAATAGATAAACTGCCACCTCCAACTTCAGTAAAGGGTGTTAGGAGTTTTTTGGGTCATGCTAGATTCTACAGAAGATTCATTAAGGATTTCTCCAAGGTAGCTAAGCCTCTGTGTTCATTGTTGGAGCATGACAAACCATTTCACTTTGACACAGAGTGCCTTAAAGCATTTGGAGAACTAAAGAAAGCTCTGATCATTGCTCCAGTAATTATATCTCCAGATTGGACTTTACCATTTGAATTGATGTGTGATGCTGGTGATCATTCTGTGGGGGCAGTATTGGGGCAAAGAAAGGATAAGGTTTTTCATTCCATATACTATGCAAGCAAAACGTTCACTCCAACTCAGATCAATTACACCATTATAGAGAAAGAGTTGCTAGCAGTAGTTTTTGCTTTTGACAAATTCAGAGCTTACCTGGTGGGTACCAAAGTAACTGTTTACACAGACCATGCAGCCATCAAATATTTAATTTCAAAGAAAGATGCCAAACCAAGATTAATCAGATGGATCTTATTGCTTCAAGAATTTGATCTGGAAATTAAAGATAGAAAGGGGACTGAGAATCAAGTGACAGACCACTTGTCACGGCTGGAAGCAAACACTAGTACATTGACAAGGAAGGGCATCACCGAAACTTTTCCTGATAAACAGTTATTGGTAATACAGCAATCACATATGCTGCAACAGTCAGAATCTCCATGGTATGCAGACTTTGCTAACTACTTAGTAAGTGGGTTGCTACCACCTGAGCTGAAGTTTCAAGAGAAAAAGAAATTTCTTCATGATGTTAGAAGTTATCAGTGGGATGACCCACATTTATATAAGCTGTGCTCAGATCAAGTAATAAGAAGATGTGTTGCAGCAAAAGAAATACCTCAAATACTTGAGTCATGTCATGCTGCAGCATATGGAGGACATTTTGGTGGTCACAGAACAGCTGCCAAAGTTATGCAATCAGGTTATTATTGGCCCACTATCTTTAAAGATGCTTATGAATTTGTTAAATGTTGTGACAGGTGTCAAAGGACAGGGAACATAACTAGCAGACATGAGATGTCATTGACTAACATACTGGAAGTGGAAGTTTTTTATGTTTGGGGAATAGATTTCATAGGACCTTTTCCCCCATCCGTTGGGAACTTATATATCCTTGTTGCTGTAGATTATGTCTCCAAGTGGGTAGAAGCTACAACATTACCTACCAATGATGCTAAAACAGTGGTGACTTTTCTTCAAAAAAATATTTTCTCCAGGTTTGGCACTCCTAGAGCAATTATTAATGATGAAGGCACATATTTTTGCAACAAAATCTTTGCTGCAGTAATGATGAAATATGGAGTCAGACACAAGATAGCAACAACATATCACCCACAATCCAATGGTCAGGTTAAAGTGTCCAACAGAGAAATTAAAAAGATCTTAGAAAAAGTGGTGAACCCAATAAGGAAGGATTGGTCTTTACATTTGCATGACTCTCTATGGGCTTACAGAACAGCAAACAAAACTCTACTCGGCATGTCTCCTTACCGAATTGTTTATGGCAAAGCATGTCATTTGCCACTAGAGCTAGAGCACAAAGCCCATTGGGTACTGAAGAAATTAAATTGAGATATGCATGCTGCAGCAGAGCATAAGAAACTTCAACTTTGTGAGCTTGATGAATTACGATTGTTTTCATATGAAAATGCAAGAATCTATAAAGAGAGAACAAAACACTGGCATGACAAGCATATTCAACACAGAAAGTTCACCCCTGGTCAATTAGTGTTACTCCACAATACAAGACTAAGATTATTTCTAAGAAAGCTCAAGTCAAGATGGTCTGGCCCATTTAAGTTGTTAAAATCTTACCCTCATGGAGCTGTTAATCTTCTAGATGAACAAACAGGCCACGAGTTCAAGGTTAATGGACACAGGGTTAAGCATTACATACATCTAGCAGCAGAATGTTCCAAGGAGGTGTTACTCTTTAAAGAACCTAGCTATTGAACAAAGAAGGAAGGTCAGGCTGAAGGATCTTAAATCAAACGCTTCATGGGAGGCAGCCCATTGAGGAGATAGCCACTTCAAACCAAGTTTGATATCCTTTGGTTTTGTAGATAGCTTTCCTTATTTACCATCTTATTTAATTTTTGTTTTTCTATGATTAGCCCTTATTTTCATCCATTTACATTATTGCATTCTTTACTTTTCACTTTAATTTGCTATATCTATTTCTTTTAATAAATTTTTGACTTAATTTTAGTAAGTGTGATAATTGAATTTCATATTGACAAGTGAGAGTGAATGGTGGCAGAATTCAGAGGTGAACCACGTGTCAGAAGCTTTTAGTGGGGAGTATGTATCCGTTATTAGAATAAGCGACTGGGTGCTGCAGCAGATAATTTTACCGTTACAGTAAATCAAAAGCTGGAGCCTTTCAGTTACTGTTGGAGATAAAATCGTGACAGATGGATGCATGGATATGGATAGAAAATTGAGGAAACAAATCTCCGAAATTAAAGCTTTAATTTCATTGGTCGATAATTTTGGGGATATGCACATTTAATTCAAATAATTTATTCCCTCAATTATCTCTAGTTACCGTATTTATCTTCAAATTAAAGTCCATTATAAAAAGGAATCATTGTGCTTAGTGCTCTATGCCACTATTCCCCATCTCCTTCGCAAAGACTACTCTAAAAACTCTTAAACTCTTTTTCTCTTTTTATTCTCAAGAACAGTAGCTTTAATTTGTTACTGCTACAGTAATGCCGAGATACAAGAAAACAGCCAGCCGCCTGAAAGATCCGTCACGATTCCAGAGTTACCACGTTGAAGAAAAATATGAAGAATTCATAGAGCCGTGTCGGATTCTAGAAGAAAAAGGGTTTCAATTTCCAGACCAACTCACGGGAATTGTGCAAACTATTCATAATGCTGTAGCAAAGCGAGGATGGTTAGAGTTTTGCAACCACCCTCGAGAGCCTGTGCTGCCTGTAGTCAAAGAATTTTAAGCCAATTTGGTAAGCCCTAATCAGCACAACATTTGGGTAAGAAATACACTTGTCCCATTAGACTCTCGTGTCATCAATGCTTTCTATAACTTACCTGCTGAAATTGCCTGTGAGTATGCTAAGTTGCGTGATAAGTTGACCTCGAAAAAGTGGAACACCATTTTCAAAACTCTTACCATCGAAGGGGCATCATGGGTTAATGAGGAAGGGCATGTAGTTAATAGGATAGATTTGAAACCTATTGTTAAGGTGTGGGTGAAATTCTTGAAATCTAGGCTTATGCCCACCACTCACACTACTACAGTTTCGCAAGAAAGGTTGGTTTTGTTATATGTCATAGTTCGAGGACTTCCTATAGATGTCGGTGGCATCATTGTACAAGAAATTCGAGATTGTACAGTCAAAACTCACCGAACTGCTGCCTTGCTATTTCCCTCTCTTGTCACTAGCATTTGTGTAGTTTCAGGTGTTCGTCTTAACAC
Organism: Citrus x clementina; assembly: GCF_000493195.1. Classification (NCBI taxonomy): domain Eukaryota; kingdom Viridiplantae; phylum Streptophyta; class Magnoliopsida; order Sapindales; family Rutaceae; genus Citrus; species Citrus x clementina. The sequence continues at coordinate 31,935,384 of NW_006262339.1, read as the reverse complement.
CAGAGATGAATATGTAAAAAATAATGGTGCCTTTACGGCACGTACCATTGAGAGAGTTGCTGGTGAGAGTGCTGGAACAACCACTGAACCAGCTGTTGTCACTGGAGCAAGACGAGTTATTAGTTTAGAACAGACTATCCAGGCACTCAGTAATAGTATAACTCAATGTGTAGAAGCTCAACAGAGGGAAAATGGTCGATTTTGGAGCTATCTACAGCACCTGGATAACCAACTACACCAATTTGCTCTGTACATGAAACACACTCACCGGAACTTCCCTGATGCACTGCTCTAGCAGTTCAATTTTGACACCACCACTACAGGTGCTCCAGCAGCAGCCAATGAAGAAACCACTACTTCATATGAACCAGCAGAGGAAGCTGCCACTGAGCCACAAGCAGCAGTCGACTCAGAAGAGGTTGAACCATCTGACCCACCTGAGGACGAAGGTGACAAGTCTAAGACTGATAGCTCACCCTCAGAGGCAGAAGACAACTCAGAAAAAGAAAGTGAGGAACCAACCATCCCAGCTCAACCCAAAACCAGAAAAAACACATTATTCAAGAAGAAGATGAAGAAGACCCTGAAGAGGAACCCTCTATTCCAGTCTTTACGAATAGGAGGAAGGATAAGAGTAAAGCTAAATTGGCAACCCCTCCAGCCTCTGAAGATGAGATGTAGCAAGTCGATACTGAGTTGGCTGCTGCAGCAGCCAGAGCTATGCCTACATCTGAGCAAGCCAAGCAACTACTTGCGGTTATTGCTGCCATCACCGCTGAGGGCCAGACAGCTGATGCATTGACCCCAAAGCCTCCATAGCAAACTCCTAGCCAGCTATCTACACCAGTCCAAGACAATCCAGTAAACGAAAAGGCAGTACGTCTACAGGTACTGCTACAGTAACCCTAGCCACCACTCCTCTCACCAGCCCTACAGCGAAAAAGACGAAGACATTGCCAACCACCTCCCACAAAGCTTCACCAAAGGATAAGCTGCGCAGTGCATCCAAGAAGCGCTGATGAGCACCATGTCCTGTGCTGCAGTCCCCACCCCAGGGGAGTACTCTTTCTTTACTAGTTCATTTCAGTTAAAAAAAAAGATTTTATTGTTTGTCAATTTGTGAGCTGTTGTTATGTATGCTTGTGAAGACACAGCATCTCTCAAGTTTGGGGGGGTTGTTGCCGATTGCATGTGATTTATGTATGTGTTTATGTCTGTATTGTGTGAAGCTCTGTTATCTATTATTTGTGTATGGATTTGAAAACCTAATGAAGATAAATTAAGTTTTATTCAGTATTTATGAGAATGCCAAGTAGAGATAGTTATAGATAGAAGTGAAATTATGTCCCAACACTTAGACTTTGGTTGAGTTGTATGAGACTGCTAGAGTAGAGCCAAAAGAATAGAAAATATCTTAACTTTGAAGGGAGAAGCAAGTTGATTTATTGTGATTTTATGAAATAAAACTCTGCTCCAATGGCTTAAGTTACTGAATAACCAGATCTGAGTATGTACCCCATATGCCGAATTGTGTAAAAGGTAGCGAGAGTTATAAGCAATGTTGTAGCAAGTGAAAGAAAAAAAAATCCTTTGTCTAAGGCAGTGAGTAGCCAGGTCTGTTCATGATCCCCATGTTCAGCCTTGAGTAAAAGATATCTTTAGATAAGATTATATCACAGATATTACTGCAGCAACTCTGATCTGGGCATGGTTTGAGTAATTGGGTGTCATCATTACAAGTGATTAACATTCACATGAAAGATAAATGTTACAGTGAGGAGGTTGATTACTCCCCAGTTTATCAATGTTAAAACAATCACAGTTTGAATATGTGAAATTTGTGCTACCCTTTTTTTTTGAAAAAAAGTATATCACTGCTGAAATTTCTGCAGTACTTTGGTGATGTTACAGCATATCTGGAATTCAATCAAAGAAAGCACACACTCACTATGGACAGAAAGAAGCTTAAGTCTAGAACTGATTTACTATGGGCATTTTGTTTGATTAGGATGGTGATATGAAGGTGGAACAATCCTTGCAAATTTGATAAAAGAGCTTAAGTTGTGTGCATGTTTGTTTGCGGGGAATGTTAGTATGTGTCATTACTTGAAGGCAAGTAATGGTTTAAGTTTGGGGGTGTGATAACTCTAGGAAATGAGAGTTATTACATCAATTCTAGACTTGAATCAAGGTCACTTAGAGAACAAATAAGGTGTTTTTATTACATTTTGGGTACCTTTTGCATAAACATTCATTTTAGTTGAGTTTTAATAAGTTTTGATTGAATCATAATAATTTGTGCTAAAAACAAGTTTTAAATTGTAGGTTTTAAATTCGTGAGAGGATGTTAAGGCATTAGAAGAGCAAGAGGAGGAAGGAAGATGGCCACAAAAGAAGTAAAGCACAATCGGGAAAAAAACAATGTTGTAGCAGCTGTTAGAGCAACCAGTGCTATAGCAATCTAGGAGCAATGTAGGAGAGAATTTAGGCACAAGTCAGCAATAAAATTGCGATCTGCATGTTTCCTAATTCAAACATATGCACGCTCATGGGCTTTGGTTTTAACCTAATTTGCAATATAAAAATGAGGCGTGCACCACATTAAAAGGCGGCAAGGAATTATCATCAGAAATAATTACAAAGGTAAGAAGAAAGAGATCAAGATTGGAGAGTGCTAATCGGAAACAAAATAAGAGAGCCGTGCATAATTATTTGCCTTTCATCGTGCTCAACTTATATTTTCTCTTTTTCCTTGAATTGTTGGGATGTATTCCGAGTTCAATATATTTGTGTTTATTTTTCTCATCCAGATTATGAACTAAATTTACTTGTAGTTGAGTGACAAATAATCCAATGGGTTCTTGACTGTTCTTTTATGTTGTTATGGTAATGTTGTAACATTATACTCTAGTAGTTTTTATGAATACAACTGTTATTTCAGTTGACCACCCATTTAATAGTTTCAGTTAAGATAGAGCAGCAAAAGGGCATGTCTTAGCGGACATTATTAGAGTATTACTTGTTCTTAAGTCGAGTTTCCTGGATTAGGTTATCTTGAATCCCATAAGGGCAATACTTGAAGTTAAGATTTGTGACACTCTAAACATAGGTGTTTACCTTGTAGGGTAGAGAGATTAAAAGTTATAATGCCATACCATAAATATATGAGCAACTGGTCATTGTTAGTGGATTTAAAGGTATGAGATTTCCAACATGCGATAGGTGCGAATGCAGATTTATTCTACCTATTGCTACAGCATTTATTGTAACAACTGGTGCTAATTTGGTAAACAACAGTCACCCTATTAGGAGAGTTTGATCATTCAACTACTATATTCTCAATTGAATCTTAGACACATTTAACTTAGTTTATTTCATTACAGTATTATTTTATTTTCATCCCTCACAATTATTAGTTACAATAGAATTATTCGACAATTGTTTGTTTCGGTCTTTGATTGATATGCACTATTGTGATTGCTTTAGCATTTTGAGTAACATCAATCCCTGTGGAGACGATCTTGAATACTCATCATTTTATTACTTGTTGTGTATACTTGCACATTGGCATTGATAATAATTGCTTATAGAAATCTACCAACAGCAGCCATATTTGAGATCAACTCCCTTGCTTGAGTAGGGGTCTTGTTCACCAACACACCTCCACTAGCAGCATCTATCATACTCCTATCCATTAATGACAGTCCTTCGTAAAAATATTGAATAAGAAATTGATCAGAAATCTGATGCTGAGAACAACTGGCACACAATTGTTTGAATCGCTCCCAATACTCATACAAAGTCTCCCCAGGAAGTTGTCTGATCCCACAAATATCTTTTCTGATGTTAGCAGCTCTTGAAGCAAGAAAGTACTTCTCGAGGAACTGCTTCTTCAAATCATTCCACGTTGTAATCTATCCATGAGGCAAGTAGTACAACCAGTCTTTAGCTAGTCCATCTAAAGAGAAAGGAAAAACATGCAACTTAATCTGCTCTTCCGTCACGCCTTGTGGTCTCATACTTGAACATACAACATGAAACTCCTTGAGATGTTTATGAGAATCTTCACCTGCAAAACCATGAAACTTGGGTAATAAATGAATAAGACTAGATTTTAATTCAAAATTTACCTCCAAGTCTACATATTGAATGCAGAGTGGTTGCTGATTCAAGTCTGGTTCAGCTAACTCTCTAAGAGTTCTTTCTACAGGTGCAGCTCTATCCATCACTTGTTTTTCTGAATCGCTAGATGATTCAACTAAATTAGGTACCGTATCTGTTTCAGAAAGCAAAGGCGACCAGAATCGTTGCTTAGATCGCTTCGTCTGCTGTCTCAGTTGGCGAGCTGTCTTCTCAATTTCAGGATCAAACGAAAGTGTACCTGTACGAGAAGAAGGAACCATACACCAAGTAAAACGTAAAAAGGATTAAATAAACGACACCAATCCCCGGCAACGGCACCAAAATTTGATGGTTGTCGAAGCCAGCAAAAATAAATACCTACTCTAAATAAATTGTGTATAGTGATTGAGTAGGGTCGTGTCCACAGAGATCGATAATTATTTAAATCCTTTTAAAATGTAAAATGCAAAATGGGAGATTTGTTGATAATGATAAAAATCAAATTAAAATAACAAGAGTGCAAATTAAAATTGTAATTCAAATTGGAGAAAGCTCTGGTTGAAGGAATTAACTCAGCTTGATTCGACTACTGATCATTGATTCAAATATAAATCGTTACTACTTATGAATAAACCGGTTATAGCTGTTGAGACCCTCTAATAGCCAATCTCTTCTTAACTAGTCGATAACCAAAGTACGACCGTTGGTTATTTCCCTAATCAATAGACAACCCTAGATACGATCATAGGATTTAATCAATTGACAACCTGAAAAACCAGAGAGACCCAAATCCTAATCGACAAACGCATACGATGGTTCATTTAAATTAGATTGTTTATTCTCATAACACAACTCACTGCTATGTTATTTGTCACAAACATTAAATTCTTCATACGATGAATCCTTTAATTGACAATAGATTAAGTTGATAATTAAATAGTGGCCAATTACCTAATTAACAAACATAATCATGAAAATAATTCAGAGAATAAACAAATACCCAAAAAACAATAAAACAATTAAAACATAAGAAAGATCTCACAGTAGTGATGAATCAAAGCTTCATTAACCTTCAACCAGAATAATAGGTTTAGTTCTTCATAGAGAGAAGAGAAAAATTTAGATCTAGGGTTTCTTTCTTTTCTCCAAATCAGTCTTTTTCACAATAGATTCCTCCCTTAAATACTCTCTCTCTCCTCTCCTCTAGAGTTTTTTTTAAAAATAAAATACTAATATCTCAAATATTAAATTCGTAATTACAAAAATAACCAAAAATACAAAACACGTTAAACTAAAAACTGCAGGTCCGTAGTTGACAGCACGCGCCCACGCCTTATCAACAAAGTTCTTCTGACGCTCATAATTTCTCCAAGAGAACAATCATCCTTAAATATTATCTTGTAGCTCAATTTTATCACCAATCAATAGAATTGCACCTACAAAAGTAAATCACTATAATTAAGTGCAAAACATCGGTATTAAGGGAAGTAAACAATGCAAAACTAGTGCATAATTTGCACTCTAACATTTACTCAAGCCATCTTTAACGAATTTAATTTTATCTTCACAAGTATCAGACACCATTCCTAAAGTTTTACAATCCGACCATTTGTAATTAAGTCGTACACTGTTATGACATTTTGAACCAAGTCGTTTAGCTCTTCTTTTTTTAGCAAATGTACTTTTACCAAAACCAGACATGTAAGAAACAAATGGATTAGAAAACTCACCTGCTAATCAGACCTTTGCTTCAATTAACCAATGAATGTCAGAAGGAATTCCATTGATCATTAATAAATACAATTGTTCACAACGAGCTTTGTAAATTTTCCTGAGGGCATTCTGAGGGAGAGAGGGAAAATTCTTATGCAGTTTATGTTGTATTTCTTCCATGTTTGATTTTAGGGTTTTAGTTATTGTGGGAAACTGAAGATACCGACTTAATAAGTCACGGAATACCATTATCCACCATTTATACGGGAAAATAAACCAAAATACACCAAAATAAAGAGAACTAAAACTGCAAAATCAAATCAAACGTGAAAGTGAACAAAACAACAAAAAGAAATCACACAAAGAAAAGAAAAAAGAAAAATGAACTTACATTCATCCTTTTATTGAGTTAACCTCAAGCTCCAATTGAAATTCATATACACCACTCTCTATTACTCTGAGTTGTCTTTTCAGGTCCCCAATGTATTACACTAATGTTGGTGGTTGCAGTTCCCAAAGTGGATGTGATTTACAACTTTGTATAAGGCCTCTTAAGTGCGACATCCGATAAGGAGTCTGTGCAGAGGGTCTAGTACTAGGCTCTAAATCATTCTGATGATCTACAACACGTTTCGGTGGTAAGGCTTGAAGGAGCTCCGACGACATGACATCCACAAACTCTTCCAATGCTTGGCGTATTCATCAGGCATCTCTACAACCTAATCAGGTTTTATCTCCAACAACGCTACCAAGTAAGAGTTCTCTTTCTATTTCAAGCCTTTTGTAAATTGTCCCATAGATTGAAGTGATGGTTCTGATTTGCCATGAACTAAGAATTGGCATGGTACAACCCATGGTGTGTCTGTTCCTATGATGAAGATGTTCTTTCAATAGGGCATCAATTGTATCATTGCACCATAAAGAATTCCATACCAAGAATTAAATCAAAGTCATTAAGAGGCATGACAATAAATTTTACCATTTTCTGCCAACTTTCTACCCATAGTGAACTTTGCACAACCCCTTGAACACCCACACTCGCAAAATTTATAGCCTTTACTTTGCTGCCCACAGCCGTTATTTTCAAACCCAAATGTGCCACTTTATGGGATGCAAGAAAGCTAGTTGTGGCTCCCGTATCCAACATAGCACGCAGTTCCCTCCCATCTACCAAAACAATCGTGATCATCAACCCATGATTGAAGCTATTGCACATGACCTCTTCCCTTAAAGTGTTCATCAACTATAATGGATTCATCCAAGAAGTACTTGTCTTGGTCATTAAAGATTCTACCTTCATCTCCTTGACCATAGCATTAAGTTGTGTCCGCTTTGGGCAATCCCTTGCCCAGTGTGGTCCGTCACATATGAAGCATCCTAAGCTTTTCTTGTTGTGTCCATATTTCGGTTTGGCTTTCCCCGCAAAGCCCTTTTTCTTTTCACTATCACGCTTAGAAGGGCCAGATTTCTTCGAATCTTTATTCTTTTTAGGTTCGAATGGAGAAGAACTCACAAATAGGGGTGGGGTTTCAACCGTTAGCGAAAGGACTAAAACCTAAAGTCTAAACACATTACACACGCACACACCAGACGACAAACACTTAGAACTCACAAACATTGAAACACACAAACAACGCACAGACTCATCACTCACGCACATAGCCACACAAGACACAACCCTGAAGGCCTGAAGTCTTAACCCTTTTCAATCTGCTGCCGAAACCGACGCCCAACAAGCAAGAGCCAACAGCCGCGATTTGCTGTAATGCTGCTCCAATCCCGCGTTCTGCTGCCGCGATTTGTAGCCGTGATCTGCTGTCGCCATCTGCTATCATCTACTGCCGCGGCCCGACCCGAGCTTTCTCCCTTTGTGGCTTTGTGACCCGAACCCAATTTTGAAGCTTTGAAGTTTCATAACTTTCAATATTTCATGGTATATACTATATAGTTATATATGCTTAATTATTGGTTATTATTATGTAATTAGTTATTATTTGATTGTTGTAATTATGTATTTTTAAATGTTAGTAATAAAATCAAGAAAATTGGTGTATTTATGATTTAAATCTAAACCTGATCCTACCCGAATTTAACCCGAATTATTGACCTAACCTGATCCGATCCGAATTATGGTTTCATTCGGATTGATTTTTGTCTAACCTGAACAACCTGAAACCCGATTAGGTTGACTCGAACCCGGTTTTGCCTACCCTTACTCGCAAACCTAAAATCAACCAAACTTTCAGCAGCAGCAATCGCCATAGGCAAGTCACACACAGCCTACCTTCTAGTTCGGTTTGCACCCATGGTTGCAAACCACTCATGAAATTGAACAGCTTATCTTAATCGGACATGTTCTTGATATCAAGCATTAAAGAACTAAATTCTTTGACATAATCCCTGATTGAACCGGTATGCTTGAGCTTCTTTAAGCCCACTATCTAACTCGCATTACCCAGCATAAATTGACCCTTCAACTCTCGCTTCAGTAAGTACCATGTCTCGATAGCTGGTCGGTTGGCTTCAGCATCCTCTTGGAGTCTACTGCGTGACCAAAGATTTGCATCCCCCTCGAGATATATGCTTGTAATGGAAACTCGCTCCGCTTCGGGTATCCGAGCAGCCTTGAAATACTGCTACATATCCTACAGGAAGTTCTCCATCTCTTTGGCACTTCGCGTACCCGCAAATGGTTTCGGCTCCAAAACTTTTATTTTCGAAGGCCCTGCCTCCAAATGCATGAAAGTTGTGCTCAATGCGTGCTTTAGCAACAACCCCCTGGCCTGTTGCTTGTGTGTGGCTCTTGCTAGTGTGCTTGTGCGTGTGCGCTCCCTTGCGCGCCTCCCCGCTGTCCATTAGCATGCGCGGCCATGCTGCCTGGCGGGCTCACCCACAGTTTGTGCACATGCCTCGCGCGCCTTCGCGTGCACGCTATCCCACGGAGCACTTGTGCGCTACCTCATAAATATCTTGCGCGCTGTCCATCAGCCTGCTTAGTTATCACACCCTAGCTTGCGCGCAGACTTGCCTTGCTTTCGTGCCTTCCCTCTCACATCTGTTGTGTAGCCATGCTTAGTACAAGGCTGCAAGCCAAACATTGGCGTGACTCAAGTTTTAAGGCTATAACACTTTACCACTAGGCGAGCCCAATATTTATGGATGCTGCAATTTTTGTTTATCTATTTATTAGTTAGTATAATTAATAATTTTTTTTGTTATTCAAAATTATTTAAAGTTAAGTATATATTGTAGGAAAGCATAATTTCTAGACATCTCCTTATTAATCATTCATTATGACATAAATGATGAAATATTGTCCCAAAATGTTTAATTTTAAAGAGAAATTTATGCGCTGAAAAAATATATTTTTTGATGATTAAAATAATATTTGTCACAAAAATGTTGAATAAGAAACTAGTTACTGTATTTTAAAACAAAAATTATTGGTCACAGTATATAACATAAGTCAAGACAATGTTATTCGTTATGGTTTCAAAAGTTTGTCATCATAAATACTATTCTAAGACCAAATATAAATATATCATAAAAAGTTAAATTTCTTGTACAGACTATTTTACTAAATTTAGTGAAGCCAATAAAATAATATTTGGCTGCAGATATTGTTGCAAATTTAGATCTCAATTAATCGCACCGATTTGATTTTTGGTGGGATTATCTTGCATTCATGGGGAGTACTACATTTAATTACTGTCAATTAAGTTGCTTCTTAGAACTTTTTAGGTTTGATTTTTCAATTATTTATGCTATTCTTTTTACTACCGTATTTCTCTTATTTTTAAGGGAAAACGACACTTCTGTTCAAGGGCAGATCCACATACAAGCTAGTGTGTGCAATTGATTCTGCTCAAGAATTAAAAAAAAAATCTAAATGGGGCAAATTTATAAAAAAATTCTGATATTGGGGTCAATTTTATAAATTATTAATTTTTATCATGGTTACACCCCAATGAATTAAGCTAGCGTTTACATTTTGGATTGGAGTGAGAATCCTAAGAAGTGAGAGTCCTACAATTGAGAGTGGAGTGGGAGTGTGAATATGTTATTTACTTATACATGAATTAAAGTATGGAATGAAGACCAGAATTCAATTTATGTGTTTACTTTGTCTTGGATTATGAGTAAATAATTTTAAATTATAATTTTACCCTTATTTGAGGAATTGTAGTTTTTAATTACAAAGTTAAAAAAATATATATTTGAAGAATAAAATATTTATTTTATTATATTTGTAAATTTATAATAATTATTAATATTCTTAATTATGTACACCAAATTTGTTTATTAATTCTAATTTTAATTATGTAAATTAAAAATTATTGATAAGGGCAACATAAATGAAACATTTTTACTATTAACATAGTCCAAAATGAATATTTTCTTAGAATAAATTATTTATTATTATTAATTATTAATATTAAATAAATATAATACTATAATTTTTAAATAAATATAATAATATTATTTAAATAAATATAATATAATTTAAATATAATATAATTATTTTAAATTTATTATTATATTAAATAATAATATTTTCTTAGAATAAACTATTTATTGTTATTAATTATTAATATTAAATAAATATAATACTATTTTTTAAATAAATATAATAATATTATAGTTTCAAATAAAGATAGTATACAATAATATTATTAATTCTCTATTAATATAATAATATCATTTTTAAGTAATTTTAATTTAGAATCAATGCAAATTATTATTTAATTAAATATAATATTATTATTTATTTTATGTTATTAAATATAATTATATTAAATTAAATAAAAATGACTACTCTCACTCCTCACTCCAAAAATGGGTGTGGCCCACGGAGTGGGATTTCTAATCCCCCCTATAAATGTGTAAGTAAACACCGGAGTGGGAAGAATCCATATTCCTCACTTACACTCCATAAAGTAAACACAATATTAAGTTTCTATATCCGCCCATACTTTTGTTCCTCTTAAATATTATTTTCACCATTTTGTTTCTTAATAAATTTTTAATATCTCATCATTTCATCTTCAATGTTAAAACAATTACAGAAAAAAAAAACATAATTAAAGAGTAAATGTAATCTATCTCTAGTAGAAAAAAAAAAAAAAAAAAAAGCCCCCAGTAGTACTCAAGCCTTGAATTCAAGGCTCATCAGTATAATGCATTAAAAAAAAAGTTAAATGTAATATTTTAACAAACAATTAACTATTTTAGTTTGTAAAAATTATAGATATTCAATTATATGTGAAAATACCACATACAGTCACACATCATTCAACTTATCATAGACCTGGATGATAAAACAAATTCTATAAAAAGACGAAAATGTCATTGTCACTATTAGTATTAATAACACCACCATTGCTTTATCGGCAACCGACATGAGGGCTATTGCCTTTTATAAAAGGCAGTGAAAACCCAATTTAAAAAATAGGCATTGATTTCACT
>NW_006262339.1:31922805-31923717 GCF_000493195.1 Citrus x clementina | reverse complement strand
CCACGACTCTGAGCTATCCGTTCTTCCCAGTAAATTAGTGATAGAGTCAATCAACCAATAAATCATTAAGAATGGAAAATGCCCAGCTTTTACAAGTCAAGCGTGGAGTACACATTTTTATGTTAAAAGATGGTTGAGTGGTGAATCTGGTGATTACTTTTCACTTTGCAGCCTGCCTAACCAATTTCAAAGCGTGTTTCATGGATGATTTATTTTTATGAATTGGAAACTAGCACCAATAGATTTTTCTCTGTAAGTATAAAAAGTTTAAATGAATATTTTCAATTACTGTTTCAAAATGTCTTTCTAAAATTACGATAAATCTAATAGCTAATAGAAATATTTCATTATATAAATCAAATTTGAAATTTGTAAGGAAAAATGTAAAAATATTGGTTTTCAAATATTTTTTATATATTTTTAAATTTAAAATTAGTGAGGAAACAAATATAACAGTATTGGTCTTAAAATCTAAAATTCAAAACGTGTATCAATTACAAGAGAAAAAAAAGAGTGGTATTCATATTATTTTAATTTGAAAAAACAAACACTTAAACTCATATTCAATTATTCATATTTGATTATTTCTTTTGGTCGGGAGAAAATCCTCTTTATGTCGAAACTACCACGTCAGCAATAGCTCATTAACGTCCCTGTCATGCATGCATTATGAAGCTAGATTTGACATTTTTTAATTTTATTGTGAAATGAATCTTTCACCATAACAAATTAATCCCTTATATATATATATAAGTCTGCAATAAATGAACATCGAGTGCAGCAATTTAAGTGAGGGTTAATCTTGTGAGTGTTTTGCTTAAAATAATGAATATGTTTTTGTTTAAGCTCTTAGCGTGGGTTTCCATATGCTTTATTCAAATGCACGGATACAGAGGTTGCTTGGAAACAGTG
>NW_006262339.1:31891130-31922668 GCF_000493195.1 Citrus x clementina | reverse complement strand
ATGCCACCACACGACGGGTGAAGGAACTGTCACTCGATGGAATTACGCTGGGGGCGAATTCTGGATTTCTAAATTTGTCAATGTTTCTGCCTTTCCAAGAATTGGAGAGTCTTGACTTGTCTTACAACTCTTTTTATGGTGTCTATGAGAATGAAGGTATGTATGTACATCCATTTGTGCAAAGTCCTGATTTGCTGATCAATTCCAAGTGTAATGAACCCTCCTTTGTGCAAAAGCTACAAAATGCAAAAAATATATTTATTAATTATTGTTGTTGTTCTTAAATTCTTGGGCTCATTTACTTTCGGCCTTCGACAATTTTCACAATTACACTGAAAAGAAAAATGTAAAACCAATTTCATGGGGAAAAAAAACAAAAACAAAATTCTTCAATTGCGATTAATACCTGCCTTTTCCGCAGCTTAGCATTGGGAGTTTGAAGCGGCTGAAGATTTTGAATCTTTATTCTAATAACGTCAACAACAGTCTACTACCAAGTTTGACTACAATAATTTCACTTACAAATTTGAGTCTGGGGTACTGTGGAATTGAAGGTTTCATACCCAATCAAGGTATGTTTATTTAATTTTCTTTTTCTTTTTTTAAGGCATTGGTTGGTAAAGTATAAATTAATTTTTTTACCACATATTTCCGCGGGATTCAAACGATCAGTCAAATAAAAATATTTGATAACAACTAGGTTAAAATGTGATTGCTTGATATTTATATTGTAAAATTAAAGTGTTCGGATTCTAACTTTTTGTATTTATTTATCTATATATTTATTCATTCCATTCTATATATTTGTTTTGGATCTAAGTGAGAATAATATAGGCGTTTCCGTAGCAGAGCCAGGTAAGAAGTCGCAGAATTAAAAATGTCTAATTGTTTGAAGAAAATAAAATAAAAGAAAAACCATATCTAAGATCATTTCTTCTCTTGGTGCAGGATTAGCTAAATTAAGAAACTTAGAAGGCGTTGGATCTAAGTTACTATGATTTAAACAGTTCTCTTGAAAGCCTAGGTAATAATTCGCATGGTTGTTTTTTCGACATTAGAATTGAATATCCATATTTGAAAGATAAGAATTTTTTAAGGATGCATTTAATTTTTTTTAGGAAGCGTTTGATTTTATTTTTCAAATGACATACTAAATAAGTTTTCTTTATTTCTTGTCGTACATCATAAATGAAGAATGACTGGTTGAAAATAATATCAAATAGGTCCTTAATCTTTAACTAGTTTTATCGAAATAAATTAAAAATAACTTTTAGAAAAACACGAGTATATAGAGAAGTCATCAAATGAACGCATAATGAAGTGAACAAATCCTCCCCAAACAAAATCATATTTTTCAGCACTTTAGTCACAAACAAGGTTTCTATAATCGATAAATATGGGCAATTTGATTCCAATTTTCATGGCAGTTTATAAGTGTTTAAGCTACACCCTTAGTAGTTTAAATTTTAAAAAAAAAATGCAACGCCACTCAGTTATGATTGTGACAAGGGTGGGAGTATTTATACCTTAAAAACTATTTCGAACACCCAACTTTAAATTAAATTTTATATTATTAAGTTACCTATAGTTAATTTAATACTAAGTACATTATCTATAGTTAATTTAATATTAAGTACAACCTTATACAATCGAATAAAAAATATATTATTCTTGACACTAAAACTACATCCGTACCAAAAACCCGAATTTTAATTTCCTCAATACCGTCAATTTTGGTCTTGAATTTTCATTTTACATTATATTTCTTGCATACTAGAGGTTTATCAAACAATAATAAAATTAAAGCTTCGGACACCTTTTCTTTTTTCTGTCTCTCCTTGTTGATTTCGTGAAACTTAAATCTAATAGATTTTCTTGATTAATTAGTGACTATAAGTTATGAAGAATTATATTATTGGTAATATTTGTCTATGATTATCCAACTTTTACATTAGTAAGATCCAACACATTCATGATAATAAATTAGTGAGAATAAAATTTGTTCAAGCAAATAACTCTCCAACATTCACATGGAATGAGATGGGATTTCCATTCATTCCTAACAAGTTTAGCTATAATCTATTAAAAAAAAAAAAGAAGAAGAAAGAAAAAAACCTTCATTCATTCCGAAGATAAGTTTAGAGATCATTTCAAATAAGTTCTTTGTTGTAAAAATTATTTTTACAAATGTAGAAATAAAAATATTTATAGCCAAAGAGTTTAAGTCTTGATTGGGATTACTTTTCGGAGACTCAAAAGTGATTTTGAAAAGTTAAAAACTAATTTTAGTGTTTGGTAAAATTTTTTTATAAATCACTTTTGGCAAAATCAATCCATTCTACGGTAGATTTTTGAAAAAGAAGGAAGGAGTAACTCTTCAAAATCTAATTTTGAGAAATACTTTTATACTTAATATAATTCTATATATTTCCTCATATATATTATAAAAATTCAAAATTATCCTTATTAATTAGGAAATAAAATCATTAACTTTAAAGAGATTATTATTATTACTAATTATTTTGAGATAACAAAATAAAAAATGAAATTAATAATATAAAATATATATTATAGTTATCAATTATTATATGTACAAAATAAAAAATTTATATACATGCTTATAAATATTTAAATAAATTTGATTCAATATTATTTCTAATTCAGTCATTTATATTCTTACTACCATTTAATATTAGGATTTACCAAACACATACATCTAATTTTAAACCTTATAGTACTTTAAAAATAAATTTTACTGAAAGTTTAACTGATTCTTTTCACAGTTAATTATTTTTACAGCAAACCTAACACCAATTATTTTAAAAGTTATAGCATTACCAACTAAGCTCTTATTTGACGACAATCATGGATTTTGGTATTAAAATTTAAAAAGTTGTATTAATAAAAGTCTAAATGATATAATTTATGAAAAGTGGTGTTTGAGTAAATAGATGTTCATAGTACTTGTTCGGGCGCAAATAACTCCACTCTTATGACGAATACTTCCATAGAGAAAAACACCCCTTGGACCTTAACCCAAAATGTGGTTATATATATTTTGAAGTTGGGTAGTGATATTCCCCGCACACCACGCACTAACATGAAAAATAAGCTACGAACTGAAGCAAACCATTTAATCATCATGTACTGGAATTTCAGTAATTAAAACCTTAAAAATTAGTACGATGACAGTAAATTAAATTACAAAATACAATACCAAACAAAATTAAAAGACTTTAGGTATCTTTGCGCGCCAAAATCTGAATGTCCATTACATATTTCTTCATGATGAATTGATAATGGCAGTTGGTTGCTCTTATTTTTAGTTTTCTTTGTTGCCTGGCTTCTTTTATAACTTAAAAAGATGCTTCTGGAGACCAAATATAATGAGGCAAAGCAATTGCTCCTAGGGTAATATTAGTAATAAGTGGGGTTTATTTAAATATCTCTTGGTCTATATAATTTATTTTTATTATTTTATATTTTCATTCAACTAATAAATTAATGGTAAATCAGTTTATATAAGAGTTTATAGTTGTATCATCACTCTTACACAAAAGATGGGGTGGAAATATCGCCATGATAAAAATTAAATATCTTAAGTCAAGTTAAAATATAATTAAATACCTATATGTTTAAACTATTATAAATACCCCATAACTTTAAAAAGGACATAAAACAATATAAAACCGTAAAAATAAATAATTTAAAAAATTAGTTAAATCCAAGGGGATAAAATTGTTATACCACTTGTAAAAAAATAACAAAATAAAAGATTATCATTTCTAGTCAAGACATTTTAAAATCATTCTACGTAAACTATTAAAATTTGTAAAGTAATATTACTCATTTTAACCCAATCCCTTCCACATTTATCTAGTTAAACTATAAATTAAAATTTATTAATTTAAAACAAAATAAATGTTTTATTAAAATTTAAAAAATATTGTTATTCATCTTAAACCAAGCTCTTGCATAATTCTATTCATTTTCTAGTTTTAGAAAAATAAATTCAATTAAATTAATTGTTTCAAGTTAAAAAATCTTATCATGTGATTTATCTATTTTTAGCTCTTTTTTAATAAGAAAAAATATTTTTAAATACAAATTAGTGCAGCTTGATTTAGATTAGAGGCAGAACAAGCCCACTTTAGCTAATAGCAGCCAAGACTTTTTCTTTAAAAGGGCCGAAGAGTATTAAAAAAATCAATACAAACTTCTAATTTAAATAAGCATTCATTAGCATAACCAAAAAAAAAGGTTTTTTGATAATATATTAATATTTCAATAAGATTTCACATTCTCTATCAAAACATATTGTTCAGTAAAGAATGAAAATTATAAAAAAAAAAATCTCAAATTTGAGCATTACTTCTTTCAAAGTACAAAAATATTCTTGACGATTTAGGGGCATGGCTCTTGGTTAAGGATTGAAAGTTCAACGTTAGTTGAACTCTTACTGAAAGAAATTAGACTTTTTAATACATATTTTTTCTTAAAGAATGTATCTCGCGTCTAAACAATAAAAATATTATTTTTATTTACAAAGGTCAGTAGGCGTTGGGCCCAGTAAGTGGACTATTTGGTTCTGCTTTTTTGATCTTATACAGACTTCTTCTTCTTAGTCTAAAAGATTATTCTTCTTTGTTTTATTTGTACAAATATTTTTATGTTGTATATTATTTTTTTTATAATTTTTCTTATAGGGGTAATGGCCCCTGCCTGTCTCTTCTAAATTCCAGCCCTGATTTAGATAATTATTTTATTATTTCAGTAATTTAGCAATATAAAAAATTTTATTTTTAGTCTAAAAAATTTAATTTAAAAAATGTTGAAAGATCTTGAGTTAATAACATGAATAGTTTTTTTTAAAA
Source organism: Citrus x clementina (assembly GCF_000493195.1). Taxonomy (NCBI): domain Eukaryota; kingdom Viridiplantae; phylum Streptophyta; class Magnoliopsida; order Sapindales; family Rutaceae; genus Citrus; species Citrus x clementina. Next base: position 31,917,794 of record NW_006262339.1, on the reverse strand, counting down.
AAATGTTGAAAGGCTTCTGTAGAAGAAACATAGTATTAAAAATTTACAAGGAAGCACCACCTGATAGGTAAAGTAATTTTATTACTGATGAAAGTGTCAAATGTACAAAACTACAAATGTCACCGATTTAGAACTTGAATCTTTTTATAAATTTTGACTCCTTTATTTTTCACATTTCAGGAATATGTGAGTTGAAAAATCTTTTTGAGCTGAATTTTGGAGGAAATAAGTTTGAAGGTCATCTTCCTCAGTGTCTCAACAATCTTACCCACCTCAAAGTTCTTGATGTTTCTTCCAATAAGTTAAGTGGAATTTTACCTTCAGTAATTGCAAACCTCACATCCCTTGAATATTTGGCTCTTTACGACAACAGATTTAAAGGGCGCTTGTTTTCATTCTATTCATTAGCTAACCTCTCGAAATTTGAGGCCTTCCAACTATCGATGGAAACCGATTTGTTACAAGTCGAAATAGAAAACTGCCTCCCTACGTTTCAACTGAAAGTCCTCAGTTTACCCAACTGCAACTTAGGTGCCATTCCTAATTTTCTTATACTCCAATTTAACTTAAAATACCTTGATCTCTCTCACAATAAGTTGGCTGGCAATTTCCCAACTTGGTTGTTGGAAAACAACACAAAATTGGAACTTTTGTACTTGGTTAACAACTCATTCTCAGGGTTTCAACTGACCAGTGCCCAACATGGTTTGCTTAGTCTAGATATTTCTAGTAACAGTTTCACTGGTGAGCTCCCGCAGAATATGGATATTGTCCTTCCGAAATTGGTCTATATGAATGTATCAAAAAATAGTTTTGAAGGCAATATTCCTTCTTCTATTGGCAAGATGCAAGGGCTTCGTTTTCTGGACGTGTCTAATAACAATTTTGCAGGAGAATTATCCTAATCTCCAGTTACCAATTGCTTCTCGCTAGAATGAGTTGCCACTTACATGAACATGACTCAATTGTGGGCGTTATATCTGCACAATGATAATTTCAGTCGGAAGATTAAAGATGGATTGTTAAGGTCCACTAAATTAGAAGACTTAGATATATCCAACAACATCTTGTCTGGTCATATTCCTTCTTGGTGTAGGGAAAAATCCGATTTTTAAATTTTTATAAAACCTTTTTATGGACCGCTCTCATATAATATATAGGAATACGTAATTCAGAAATCGTACCTTGAAAATCTGAGTTGGCTTTTTTCCGCTGAAGTGATTTAGGCTCCTAGATCACGATCCGCCACCACCACTCTTGTTAGATCACGATCCGTCACCACCACGCTTGTTAGATCACGAACTGTCTCCAATGATCTTCCAGGTTATGACTCAGGTTCGATCTGCACTTGACGTGTGGGCGCCTTTATCACTACCAAAGCAACTAGCACGAGAAAATTTTTCTCTCAACAATGGAGAGAAAAATCTTTTTCTCTGATCTGTATAAAGTGGCTTCTCTTTTTTCTGTTGAGAAAAATAAGCCTTATATATCTCCCTTTAGTGAAAACCCTAGGCTCCAAATAATGAAAAATCAAAACCCACGTTATTTGCTTTTTCAATACGGGACCCACCTTGTAAAATAACATAAGGCCCCTTATACAAAAGCTAATTAAATGGAGCCTCCCACTAAATGATATATTTAGGCTTTTGACCCAAATTGCTAGTTATCTTACTTATTAGTCCAGTAGTGGTGCAATCAATTAAATGAGCTAACCCGGGGATCATTTGGGAACATACAATAGTGGCTACAATAATTAGGCATGTAATTAAACTAGCCCAATTATTTAATTCCAAATCTACTCCACTAAAAGATTGGAACTGACTTCCATAATTGTATGCTCGAATAATAATTCGTCCCAAGCCACATTGATTTCTTTACTGCACAATCCTTTGTACCACATCGTTAATTAAATTGATATCTCAACTGTCCAATCAATTTAATAACATCTTATTCCTTGATCCTTACTGGTTTTCTCTAATGATCATTTTCAACATACTAAATATGTTGACACACTCTGGCCAGAGAATTCTATGATCAAGTACCGAAAACCTATCAAGAGATGTGTTGTACAAATTCTATATTGTTAATCCATAACTCCAATACTCATAATTGCTCCCACCAAGATACCGGGTAATCTTGATCACAAGGATGTGTCGTGCCCATAGGTAACTCAAATGAAATAACAATCACAATCATGAAATCATAATTAACTCAAGATTAAGATTACAGTAAAATCAACGCCTATGAGATTTAATAAGTCTGACAGTTATTACAAAGTTAATTAAATCTCATATGTGATCCTGTTCAATGTAGTCGTACTACATCAATAAATTCATACATGATTAAGACAAATCATTCAATGAATTTATTACAGTCTATACCTAAATAAAGTGCCCAACTTTATTTATCAACTGCGAACTAAATTTATTTAATCATAAGATAACTTGTATTTATGTCTTCTGTGAATCCACATGGTGATCACATAAATACATATAATATGATTAAATGGACTTTAATACAAATATTAATGCAATTAAGATATTTGAATAAAATACCTCATTTATTTTATTAATCAGAAAAAATTGTTTATTACAATTAAATAAACACATATGCTTTTAAAGAGCATATTTTCCCAACACTTGGATGGGCAATTTCTCACATCTTCATACTCTGTCAATGTCCAACAATCATTTGGAAGGTAATATTCCAGTCCAATGCCAGAATCTTGCAGGTCTTTACATTCCAGATATCTCCGAAAATAATTTGTCCGGATCCATGATATCTACCCTGAATCTTTCATCAGTGGCGTGCCTTTATTTGCAAAATAATGCTCTTGGTGACAGATTTGTAAAACTGAACACTTCTTATTGATAAATCAACCGTATATAAATACATTATAAGATAATTGAAGATCTTATAAACTAGGGAAGTTACAAACTGAATCCTATATCTATGGGTGACAGCTAGATACATACAAACTGAAATGGAAGTCTAAGTTTATCAGTTTCAATTTATTATCATCTCTATTATGCCCCCTCAAGATGGAGCTCGGGAGAGAAGTCCAATCTTGTGTTTAAGTCGAAGAAAACGTTGTTTTGGAAGTGGCTTGGTAAGAGCGTCAGCAAGCTGATCGTCAGAAGAGACATGAACGACGCGGAGAGTACCATGTTGAACTTGATCCCGGATAAAATGGAAATCTATTGCAACATGCTTCATTCGGGAATGAAAAATTGGATTGGAACATAGCTGAGTTGCTCCAATATTATCATAGTAAATGACAGGGCAATTGGGAAGTGAAATGCCAAGATCAGTCAAGAGATAACAAATGAAATTAAGTTCAGCAGCTGTATTTGCGACGGAACGATACTCTGCCTCAGTGGAGGATCTAGCAACAGTTCGTTGCTTTTTAGAACTTCAGGAGATAGGAGTTTTACCAAGATATACAACATAAGCACTGGTTGAGCAAAAAGTATCCTTGTCCCCTGCCCAATCAGCATCAGAAAAGGCATGTAAACTAAGAGAAGTGTCGGAGAAGGCATGCAAACTGAGAGTAGAGTCATTGTAGAGTTGTAGACCATCATCAATGGTGCCAACAAGATAACGTAGTAACCGTTTGACAAATGACCAATGTTCAGTTGTTGGGTAGTGCATATATTGGGAGAGTTTGTTGACAGCAAAAGCGATGTCTGGTCTTGTTATTAGCAAATATTGGAGACTCCCAACCACATGGCGATACTCGGTTGGATTCAACAGATGAGAACCGGAGGTTAACATGAGAGTTGGACTAGTTGGTATGGGAGTAAGAACAGGCTTGGCGTCTTGCATCTTGGTTTGAGTGAGGAGATCCATAATAGATCGCCTTTGTGAAAGTAACAAGCCATGTTTGTTTGGTACAACCTCTACACCCAGAAAGTAAGTCAGAAAGCCAAGGTCTTTGATGGAAAACCGCTAAGCAAGAATAGCAATGAAGTGATTAACTGTGGTTGTATTGTCTCCTGTGAGAATTAAATCATCAACATAAACAATGAGATACATAGTGTGGCCACCATTATGAAAGACAAAGAGGGATGTATTAGCATGGGAATTTTGAAAGCCAAATTATGGTACCACGCACGGGGGGCTTGTTTGAGGCCATATATTGCTTTGTTGAGTTTGCAGACATATGAGGGGCTATCTTTATCAACAAATCCCGGTGGCTGTGACATGTATACATTTTCTGATAAATGGCCTTGAAGAAAGGCATTGTTTACATCAAGTTGCCTTAAGGACCAACCACGGCTGACTGCGATACTGAGAACAATTCGGACAGTAGTCGGTTTTACAACTGGACTGAAAGTGTCTTAGTAATCTATTCCAGGGCGTTGGTGGAAACCTTTTGCAACCAATCGAGCCTTGAACCTGTCAACAGAGCCATCATATTTGCGTTTAGTTCTAAAAATCCACTTACAGCCAACCAGATTTTGATTTCTATCCAGTGGGACTAGAACCCATGTGCCATTCTTTACTAAAGCGTCATACTCTTCAGACATGGCTGGACGCCATTTATGATCTTTGAGAGCTTTGGTTAATGTGGTGGGTTCATTATCATCGCCTATGGTTAATTGGGTGTGAAGATTCATTTTGGTGAGGGGTTTGCGAATATTATTTTTGGCTCTAGTAGTCATGGTGTGGGTGTTTTGTGGCTGAGGCTCGGGTGGGTTTATATGTGGTGATGGTTGTTGGGGATTGTTGGTATTTGAAGGTGCTCATGATGGTGGTGGAACAGAAGTGACAGGCAGGGCTGATGATGGTGAAACTTCTCTGGGGGTTTGCTGTTGACTGTCCACTGTAGATGACGAATTGAGTGGTGGTACCAATGGCAAGGTGGGAATGCGAAGAGGTGGTGGAATCCAAGTAGCAATGAAGTCTGATTGTGGATAAGAGGATGGAACAGAGCGATGACTGAAGGGAAAAACTGACTCAACTAATTTAACATGCCTAGAGACATATATTTTGGAAGTGGATGGATTAAGGCAGTAGTAAGCACTCTGAGTTAAAGAGTATCCAAGGAAGACACATGGTTTGGATCGAGTGTCTAGTTTGTTAGTTGTATACGGTCTAAGCCAGGGATAGCATAAACAGCCAAAAGTTTTTAGTTTTTAGTAATTAGGGGCTAGTGTAAAATTTTTTTCATAAGGAGAGGAAAGGTTTAATGTGGGTATGGGCATTCGATTTATTAAATAAACTGCTGTGGCTAAGGCATAAGGCCAATAATGTAAAGGAAGAGAGGCATGAGAGAGTAATGCTAATCCAGTCTCTACAATATGAAGATGTCTACGTTCAGAAAAACTATTGTGTTCAGGTGTGTGAGGTGGTGTAGTGAGATGAGAAATACCATTTGTTGAAAGAAAATGGGCAAGGGTAATATATTCACCACCGTTGTCAGTGTAAAGCATTTTGATGGGTTTATCAAAATGTTTTTCAACAATGGCTTTAAATCGGATAAAAATATCTTTGAGAGGATAGAACCAATTATATTTGGTGAAATGATCTACAAAAATGAAATAATATTTAAATCCATTATTTGATAGAATTGGAGAAGTCCAAACATCAGAAAAGATAGTTTCAAGGGGTTGAGAAGAGACAATTGTAGATTGAGAGAATGATAATTTGTGGCTTTTATTACTTAGACAAGCATTACATGAAAAGTTATTGGATAATGAAGAAGAGATATCGAGATTATTTTGGGAAACAATATGTTTCAGAATGTGAAAAGCTGGGTGTCCTAGTCTTTGATGCCACTCGGATAAGGTTGTTTTGATGCTGGAAAATGCAAGCAAGGGTGGAGATACCGACCACTCATAAACGCCATCCTTAGTTTGGCCCTTCAGAAGTGTTGCCCCCGTGCGAATGTCCTTTACAAGAAAAGCAGTTGGTAAGAATTCAATAGAGACATTATTTGAGGTACAAAATTGAGAAATTGAAATGAGATTCTTTTTCATAGCAGGAACACAGAGGACATTATTCAATTGAAAATTGTTATAAGTTGTGGAGAGAGAAGTAGAACCGGTATGAGTAATGGAGAGACCCGAGCCATCACCGATCATAATGTCATCTAAGCCATTATATGGAGCATGCATGGAGAGATTGTTTAGATTAGCTGTAACATGGTGAGAGGCTCCACTGTCCAGGAGCCAAGATGTAGTACTAGGTGTATTGGAAGCATAATGAGCCCTTGGTTGCCATGGAGTTGCAGAGTGATTGGACAAAGCAGAAGAAGGACTTCCTGTATTACTGTTGGATGTGTTAACTGGGACTAGCCGAAATGAGGGACACCTTTTTGTTGTATGTCCTTGTATCCTGCAAATTTGGTAATAACCCAAGTATGGCTGAGATGGACGATTACCTTGAGTTGACAGTTGGCTGTTGTTTGGTGGAGTAGGATACTTGTTTTAGTGGTTGTGGGAGGGACGCCATGAATTATTGGTGGTCCTTGAAGGTGCAGGTGAGCGCCAAGGTGCTGGATTTTTGCTCGTGGAATTAGCAGTGGCAGGAAAGTGAAGGGGTTCTGGTTTGGTGGTGAGCATTGAAGCTTCAAAGTTGAGCAACTTTTCATGTAGTTCCTCAAAGGTTATAGGCATGTCTTTGGCTTGGACAGCACGTGTGAGTTCTCTGTATTCATCGCCAAGGCCATCAAGTATCTTTTCGATGAGATCTTCCGCATCTAGTGGTGCTCCAAGAAGGGCAAGCTCATCAGCCTTTGCCTTGATGGATTGCAAAAACATTGTGACAGTGTCAGAGCCTTTAGTGATCATCTTGAGTTGGCTTTTGGCTTGTTTAATACGGCCACGAGAAGGCTTGGCGTATGTGGTGGCCAGGATAGTCCATGCTTCGTGAGCGGTCGTGGCTCGGGCAATGAATGGTATGATGGTGTGGGAGAGGGAGCCAATGATTGCATCCAAGATTAACTGGTCCTGTCGGATCTAGAGAGTGTGAGCAGGGTTGGTTATGGTTGTTGCATTTTGTGTGAGAGTGGCTGGGGGACATGGCTTTGAGCCATCTATATAGCCTAGGAGGTCATAGCCAATGAAGAGGGTGTGAAATTGTAGTTTCCATGAGAGGTAGTTGGTGGAGGTGAGTTTTAGAGGGGTTTGGGCAGCAACATTTATGCTGATGAGGGCGTTTTGGGATTCATTGGTGTTGAGAATGGAGGGGGAAGAAGTAGCCATGGCTGTTCGAGAGTGAAGAAAGGAATGGGATGTGAGAAGAAAAGTAAAATGAATATTTGAGTTTGTCATCTCTGGTTGAGCTCTGATACCATGACAGATTTGTAAAACTGAACACTCCTTATTGATAAATCAACCGTATATAAATACATTAGAGGATAATTGAAGATCCTATAAACTAGGGAAGTTACAAACTGAATCCTATATCTATGGGTGACAGCTAGATACATACAAACTGAAATGGAAGCCTAAGTTTATCAGTTTCAATTGATTATCATCTCTATTACTTGGTGGGTCAATTCCAAATACATTTTTCAGAGGCTCTGCATTGGAGATTTTAGATTTGAGGGATAATTATTTTTCTGGTAGAATTCCATATGGGATCAATGAGCATTCAAACCTGCGTGCTCTTCTTTTGAAAGGGAATTATCTACAAGGACCTATTCCTCATCAATTGTGTCAATTGCGAAAATTAAGTATCATGGATCTCTCACACAACAGGCTTAATGGTTCAATACCTTCATGTATTACTAATTTGTTGTTTTGGAAGGTAGGAAATGGAGATTTGTATGGGTTAGTTGAGCGAGGTAGGGATTTAGATCTTGAAGACATCTATAATTACTATAATTCTACTGTTCCACTGTCGCTGGATAGAAGCGATACTAGAACGTTAGATACACAAGTAGTGGTGAATTTTATGACAAAGAACAGATATGAATCTTACAAGGGTGTCATTCTTGAATACATGGCAGGACTAGATTTGTCGAGCAACGAGTTAACAGGTGACATTTCATCAGAAATTGGTGACCTTCGAAATATTCATGGATTGAATTTATCTCATAATTTCTTGTCGGGTTCTATACCTGAGAGCTTTTCCAATCTGAAAATGATAGAGAGCCTAGACCTTTCCCACAATAAATTAAATGGTCAAATTCCTCCTCAGTTGACTGAACTTCACAGTTTATCTAAATTCGATGTGTCATACAACAATTTGTCCTGCCCAATCCCAGACAAAGAGCAATTTTCCACATTTGATGAAAGCAGCTATAGAGGAAATCTCAATCTTTGCTGTCCACCAATTAACAAGAGCTGTACCATCTCCCAGAGTTGCTAGAAACATCATCCAAAGGAGCAGAAGACGAATCTGCGGTTGATATGGTGGCATTATATTGGAGTTTCGTTGCGTCCTGCGTCACAGTGATGTTGGGGTTACTCGCGATCCTTTGGGTAAACCCATATTGGCGCAAACTATGGTTTTATTTCATTGAAGAATGTATTGACTTATGTTACTATTGGCTTTTCAAATATGTAATCTATTGGTGATCGTAGAGCACGATTATAATCGAAAGAATAAGGATGTGCCACTTGTTTTCTAGCACTACGTATTCTATTGGCTTTTCTGCAATCTGGTATATGTTTTTTCAGAAACTAGATTCAAGGTTTCTACTTACCTTTCGTCTGATTTTCTCGTGATTCAAATGAACTACTTCCCATAGCTTTTAAGCCTTGCAAGTTCTTTACAATTTATCAGAATTCGAGTGATCCTTCTAATCAAATTGCAGAAGAATTAAATTACCTATCAAATAAATCAGCTTAGAGCATGAGGATGTTAGGAAATTGGTGGGTGAAGCAGACACGCAGCTAAAGTAAAATTGATAGAAAAATAAAGAACAAGCACAAAAGAGAATACCAGAAATTACGTGGTTCGGCTTTTAGCCTACGTCCACGGGCGAAGACAGAAAGAAATATTATACTAGTGAAAAGGAGTTACAAGTATTGTAGTATTTTAGCTCACTACCCAAAACCCCAATACACCCAAACTCTCAAATCACTAAGCACACAAAATTATTTTCTCTTGCAAGAATTACTTCTCTCAACTCTCAACTCTCTCTACAAAAAATTGCCTCTCAAGATTGGAATAAAATGAATTAGGGAGCTCTTCCTTTTATAGCCAAAAAATGGCTATTAAATTAATATATATATGTATATATTTCAAATGTTGTTGCCAACTTCTTCTTTTTCTCCATTTGGATGGCACCATTTTCTTTGGCCGGCATCACCATTTTCTTTGGCCGGCTTGTCAAAGCCAACTTGAATTGGCTTTGTGGCCACCAGCCTTTGACATTTCTCCCACTTGGAGATTTGATTGAAAATCAATCAATCTCCACATCATCCTTTCTTCTTCGCCATAAACATGTTGCCTACATTTTTGCTAGGCCACAAAAGGATCTACTCCAGACAAACTTATCAGTATTTATCGGCTTGGTCAAAACATCTGCTAGGTTCTCCTTAGTATGGATTTTCTGTAAATCCACACTTCCATCTTCCACTACTTCACGAACGAAGTGATACTGAACTCCTATGTGCTTTGTCCTGTAATGAAAGGCTGGATTCCTTGCAATGTGCAAGGCACTCTGACTGTCACAAAATACAGAAATTTTCTCTTGTCCGTGCCCGAGCTCCTCCAATAACCTTTGTATCCAAATAGCTTCCTTGCAAGCTTGTGTAGCTGCCATGTACTCTGCTTCTGTTGTAGATAAAGCCACAACGGTCTGCAGTTTCGAAACCCAGCTTACAGCTGCTCCTGCAAGTGCAAACACATAACCAGTAGTGGATTTTCTTTTATCAAGGTCTCCTGCAAAATCTGAATCCACATAGCCCCTGACAGTAAACTCTGATCCTCCATAACATAATGCAACATCTGAGGTTCCTCTGATGTATCTCAGAATCCTCTTCACAGCTATCCAATGCTCTCCGCCAGGATTCGCCATGTATCGACTGACTGCTCCCACTGCTTGTGCAATGTCCGGTCTTGTACATATCATAGCGAACATTAAACTTCCCACTGCTGATGCATACGGTACTCGAGACATCTCCTTCCTCTCCGCTTCATTGCTAGGACACATACTTGAGGATAATTTGAAATTAACAGGAAGTGGGGTAGAAATTGACTTACAATCTTGCATGTTGAAGCGTCGCAAGATTTTCTTCAAGTAATTCTTCTGTGAAAGCCAAATTTTCCTGTTATTTCTGTCTCGGTGAATTTGCATCCCTAGAATCTTGTTTGCTGGTCCCAAGTCCTTCATTTCAAACTCCCTAGCCAACTGTGCCTTCAATTCTTGGATTCGATCTTTGTTGGAACCTGCTACCAACATGTCATCCACATACAACAGCAAAATGATGAAATCATTATCTTCAAACCTCTTGTAATATGCACAATGGTCTGAACTGAGTCTGTTGTATCCAAGGCTCATTATGAAGGAATCAAATCTCTTATACCAACACCTCGGCGCCTGTTTGAGACCGTATAGAGATTTGTTTAACCTGCAAACCAAGTTCTTTTTTCCTGTTTCTGCAAAACCTTCTGGTTGGAGCATATATATTTCTTCTTCAAGTTCTCCATGAAGAAATGCAGTTTTCACATCTAACTGCTCTAGATGTAGGTCAAATGTGGCACACATTGCCAAAACTATTCTGACTGTTGTGAGTCGAACCACCGGCGAAAATATCTCGTTGAAGTCAATACCTTCTTTCTGAGCATATCCTTTCACCACCAATCTCGCACGATACCGCTCCACTTGGTCATTGCCATCACGTTTGATCTTGTATACCCATTTGTTTCCAATGGCTTTTCTTCCGTGTGGTAGTGGTACAAGTTCCCATGTCTTGTTCTTGTGTAGAGCTTCAATTTCTTCCTGCATTGCTATCATCCACAAAGCAACATCTGAGCTGTTTAAAGCTTCATGGAAAGTTGAAGGCTCTCCATCCTCTGTTAGAAGACAGTATGCAATGTTGATCTCTGTGACATACTCCGAGTGCCACGTCGGTGGTCGTCTCTCACGAGTTGACCGACGAACTTCTAGAGCCTCAGACTCGACTGGTTCTTGTTCCTCGTGCTCTGGTGCTGCTTCAGAAGAATCTGAATCTTCTAGATTATTTTCCACATATACTGGCACAGTCTCTGACTTTTCTTTTGTAGTGCCATCATCCTCATCTCTCCTTTGCAGTTGATCTTCTACAAAGATAACATCTCTGCTGATGACGATCTTGTGGGCAGTGGGGTCCCACAGACGATACCCCTTTACTCCATCAGCACACCCTAAGAAGATACATCTTCTAGATTTTGGATCCAGCTTTGTTCTTTCTTGGGCATTGTACATCACGTACACAGGACATCCAAATGCATGTAGGTAGGAATAATCAGCTGGCTTTCCAGTCCACATCTCCATCGCTGTCTTCAGCCCAATAGCTGTAGATGGCGATCGATTTACTATATAACATGCAGTTTTGGCTGCTTCTGCCCAGAATGAATTGGGTAGACCAGCAGTCCTCAACATAGCTCTTATTCTTTCTGTAAGAGTTCTGTTCATCCGCTCCGCCACTCCGTTTTGTTGAGGAGTGTATGCCACCGTGAACTGCCTCTGAATACCTTCTTGCTTACAGAAAGCAAGAAACTCACCGTCTGTATACTCTCCACCATTATCCGTCCTTAAGCACTTGATCTTTTTACCAGATTCAAGTTCCAACCGCGCTTTGTATTCTTTAAACACTAAAAATACATCTGACTTTTTCTTAATTGGATACACCCAACATCTTCTGGAATAATCATCAATGAAAGTCACCATGTACTTTGCACCTCCCATGGATATATCCGGTGATTCCCAAACATCAGAATGAATCAAGTCTAGAATGCATTTACTTCTAACAATAGATCTACTGAATTTTAATCTATGCTGCTTACTTGTAACACAATGCTCGCAAAATGGTAAACTTACCGATTTGAGCCCTGGAAGCAATTTTCGCTCAAAGAGAATCTTCAAACCTTGTTCCGACATGTGGCCAAGTTTGAGATGCCACATCATCGTTAACTCTTCTCCATTTGATGCGACACACGCATCAGCCTCCTGTAGCGTTTCTCCTTTAAGCATGAATAGATTAGCACCGATCTTTTCTGCCTTCATCAATACAAGCGCGCCTTTAACGATCTTCATAATTCCATTTTCCACATGAGTTTTGTACCCATGACTATCCATTTGTCCTAAAGACAATAGATTTTTCTTCAGGCCGTTGACATGTCGTACCTCTCCAATTGTGCGAATTGTACCATCAAACATTTTTATTTTGATAGTACCAATACCAGCGATCTCCAAGGCATGATCGTTACCCATATATACAGATCCTCCTGAGATAGGTTCATATGTGTGGAACCATTCTCTCCTAGAGGTCATGTGCCAGGTAGCTCCTGAGTCTATAAGCCAAACATCAGAAAGTCGTTTTCTGCCTTCTGAAACAATTGTTGCCTCACTGTAGAGTATTTCACCATCATCCGAGGTACTTGCTACACACCCCTGAGCATTTGATGACTCAGGTTCTTTACCCTCTCTTCTCTTCTGATTACTCCAACACTCCTTTTTGACGTGTCCTTTCTTGCCACAGTTGTAGCATTTAACATTCTTCTTACTTCTAGATTTTGATCTACCATGATTTTGACTCCCACTGGGGCCACGTTCCGTTGATCTCCCTCTCATCACCGATAGCGCCTCCGCTTGCTGCGAACTTGCTTGTCTATTTTCCTTATTTTTCCGCCTGCTTTCCTCATTTAATACGGAGGCTGCAACATCGTCGAAAACTAGACTCTCCACTGGATTGTTGTTCGTCAGGTTGATGATGAGTTGATCATACGAATCTGGTAGACTTTGAAGTAGAAGCTCTGCACGTTCATTTTCCTCTATATTATGACCCAATGTTGTGAGTTGTGAAAATAGAGTCTTCAATGTGTTGATGTGGTCGGTCACCATTGTAGATTCCGCCATTCGAAGAGTATAGAGTTTTCTCTTCAAGAAAATTTTGTTGTGTAGTGACTTGGCCTCGTACAATTTTGTGAGAGTATCCCATATTTCCTTCGCTGTGTTTTTCTCTGCCACACTGGATAATACTCCGTCTGCAAGTGCCAAGTGTAGATCAGAAATGGCGTTGCCATCTATCTCGTTCCACTTGTCATCAGTTATCTCCATGGGCCTTTCTCCAATTGCTGCCAAGCAATTATTTTTCCTCAATACAGCTTTCATCTTCATTTTCCACAACGAAAAATTATTTCCGTTAAATTTCTCAATTTCATACTTTGCCGCCATTTTGTTGATAAATACTGCACACAAGCTGGTATACCACCTTGAATAGTTATGAGTATGTGTGAGAATGCACACCAGGAAAGTTCCCAGGAAAGACTGGAGGGGTCACAATGGTCCCACTTAAAACCCAGACTCCTTAAGCTCTTATCGCCTTTGTGACAGAACTTTCCTAGACATGTACAAAACCACACAATTGTTTTACTCACACCACTATTCCCTGCTTTGCACCGCAAAATTCTTGGATCGCTCCCACCGTTTCACGTGAATAGTACCGTATACGTGAACAAAACCGTATACGTGAACAATACCGTATACGTGAACAATACCGTATACGTGAATAGTATCGTATACGTGTATAGTGACGTATACGTGAATAGTACCCCTTACGTGAACAGTTCCTGACTCCAAAAAATACAACCAATAGCTCTGATACCACTGTTAGGAAATTGGTGGGTGAAGCAGACACGCAGCTAAAGTAAAATTGATAGAAAAATAAAGAACAAGCACAAAAGAGAATACCAGAAATTACGTGGTTCGGCTTTTAGCCTACGTCCACGGGCGAAGACAGAAAGAAATATTATACTAGTGAAAAGGAGTTACAAGTATTGTAGTATTTTAGCTCACTACCCAAAACCCCAATACACCCAAACTCTCAAATCACTAAGCACACAAAATTATTTTCTCTTGCAAGAATTACTTCTCTCAACTCTCAATTGAGGAGACTAACAAAAGCACCAATTTTTATCTATACAAAAGCAATTAGGAGAAGAAAGCATTTATTAATTATAACGTTATTCACTTGAAATACAATTAACCATGAAAGATGTAAAGACTGATAAGGAAAAAGGAGAAAAGGGATGATTGATGAAAACCACAGAGACATAATTCAAAGAGAGAGATCCGCCAAGTTGAAAGTTCTTTCAACAGCTCTGCACTGGGATTCTGCCTTTTTCTTCCTGAATTCCTCGTTTAAGAGGGGCTTGAAAGTGGTTGAAGTCTTAGTCCGTTCGCTGGAAGCAAAAATCTCTTCTTCTTTGAAAACCCCAATTGCTAATCCAGCTGCAAAGGCAGCTCCGAGAGCCGTTGCCTCTATGTCAGCTGGTCTGAGGACTGGGCTTCCCAACAAGTCCGCCTGTAAATCATGATAAGAACAGTTTTATATGGCCTTCCAGGGCAGAAAGACAATAAAATATCAACAATGGATTCCAGAAAATGGAAGAGAGTGTGATGTCCGAATAAAGCTCAGATTCTTCAAAATGACCATTATTTCCATAGAGCTAATTCCAACCCAAAGTAAGACCCTTTGAAAGCATTTGAATCTAAACATTGCTTTAGCTTCTGATCAGCAAGCAGCCAGCTAAAAGTTTATTTGGAAAACATCTCTCAAGAATGTACCACACAAATCTTGCAGAAGTGTCAAATAAACATTTCTAGAGCCCTAGAAAGACCGACTGACCTGCATTCAAAGACAAGAAGCTCAAAAATGGGAAATTATAATATTTTTCAAAAGAAAGCAGAGTAGCTAAATTTGCGTTGATAGCTGCAAAACTATAACCAATAAGAAGAAACAATACCAAAAACAGGATACTTCAGGAAAAAATAAACAGCAGAACGATTGATGAGAAAATTGGAAATTGTTATCAGTCATGCATACAAATGAAGAGCTGTGTAGAACTGCAACAGAGCACTAGAAAAAGTGAGAAGTGCAAACCTGAATCTGCATTAAGAGGTTGTTAACCGTAGCACCTCCATCAACTCTAAGCACGAACTCCGGCTTTGCATCCTTTATGACACCCTTCTCCACTGCATCCTTTTGCATTGAATCCAACACATCCTTCACTAGAAAACACATGCTTTCAAGCACAGCTCGAGCAAAGTGAGCCTTGCTTGTGAACCTAGTAATCCCAATGCAAACGCTGCGGGCGTCATCACGCCACCATGGAGCAAGCAATCCATTAAAAGCACGTACAAAGTAAATCCCACCAGTTGAGTTGACCCGCAATGCCAATTCCTCTATCTCACTTGCATTGCTGATTATGCCAAGACTGTCTCTGAGCCACTGAACTACAGCTCCAGCGAGGCAATTGAACCCTCCAGAGCGTAGTTTGTCGGTGCTTTAGGACCAAGCTTAAAGGCTAAAGTGCTCAAAAGTCCATGCTTTGACTTAACTACCTCTTCGCCTGTGTTCAGACGTATAAAAGCACCAGTACCGTAGGTGCTTTTAGCCTCACCTTTTTTACAAGCTTGTCCTAACATAGCCGCGTGTTGGTTACCAAGACATCCTGAAATTGGTATTCCAGTAATTGGACACCCTTTGCCAATTTTTCCAATAATCTCAGAATTACTAACAATTTTGGGCCGAATTTCGGTTGGTATCCCTAGTGTTTCTAGTGTAGGCTTATCCCAATCAAGAGTTTTCAGATTCATGAGCATCGTTCGTGATGCATTAGAGACATCAGTGACGTGCAAATCACCATTCACTCCACCAGTTAAACTCCATATTAGCCAAGTGTCTATAGTTCTAAAGAGAAATAGTACAAGCGTACTGGTAACATGGCCAGGTAATAGTTGAATTTTCGTGATGCTGTCTACCTATTTAAGAAATTCGGCATCTTGTAACATTATTTCTTCTCTCGGTGCAGGATTCCCTTAATTGAAACAATTGGAAGCATTGGATTTGAGCTTTAATAATATAAAAGGTTCTTTGGAAGGCGAAGGTAAACTTTAGAAACAATTAGCAGTTATTTTTTCACTAAAAACATGATAATTTTAATTTTAAGATAAGTTAAGTGCATTGTCATGATTTGTAGACAATTTATTACTTATGAAAAGAATTTCTCTGTATACATAATAATTTCCAATAGAATTATATATTAGAGAGAATCAATTTAAAATGAACATGTAACAATAAGAAAACTAAAACGCACATTTTCTTCTTATCATGAATTTTGACACTTTTATTTCCGCAGGAATATATGAATTGAAGAATCTTATTGATTTGGATCTCATTAGTAATAATTTTGAAGGTCAACTTCCTTCGTATATGAGTAACTTGACAATCACTAGAAAATCACTTGAATTATTGCTAACTTTCTGTTAAGTGAGAGCTTACATTAATGCAGTTTGTAAATTATTAATATTATAATTATTATGATTATTACAACAACAATTTTATAACATTAATGATGTAAGAAATAATTTTTTAAAGTTGTAAAAGTGAGAAATACTCAAGAGGTCTTTATTACGTCATTAATGTTCGATCAAGAGTTTCCCCCTCCGAGCTTGCGGTCTGTTGACGAGACCGTGTCAATTCTGGAATTCTCTGGACCGGCACCATTTTGTTGCTTCTCCACTGAACAGTACGATTTTCTACAACAAGGCGAAATCCAGCCCAGTGTTCTGATGGGCCCAACGGGAAAAAGATAAAACCCAAGTTTGTGTTAACTTTGGGCCTGTCTAGATACCATGTCCAACGGCGACGCATTCATGCCCAAAACCCCAAGATTGTGACAGTATTTAAAATGTGTTGTTGTCGTCGTCTTTTCTTTTTTTCCCTTTTTCTTTTTTAAAATAAACCACTATGATTCTAATTTATAAATTAATTTAACTTAATTCGTCGACCAAGGGGAACTTAATTACAGTTCAATCATCCACGGATTAATTCATAAATAACCAGCAGAACAGCTTGTAGACAAATATAAATAACAATGTTATGTATCATGAATTCATCTCTGATGGACACAAGCAAAGAAGCTCATACCAGTTAGCATCATTTCATAAAAAACTAGCAGAATTGCTTATAGAAAATCATCGTAGGGATGTGAATAAAATCAGTAGAAAGACATCAGATTCATAAAAGCTTAAACCCGATGATAAGGACATGCTGATCTGCCTCGTAAGTCGTGAGCTTTCTCAAAGGACATGAGAGTATGTATTGCGTAGACTGGGGCAATCCCTGTGGAATTCTACAACAACCATCCCGATTCTTGAATGGCCACGAAAATTCCACCAGCGATGAACCCTCTCCAACACGCCACGCATCCTCTGTGACAAGAATCAAAAGAAAGATGAGGACAAAGACTATTAATTGCTGAGAGTGATTGTTCCAATTTTGTCAGTCAATACTAAGATTCATGGTCAATTAATAAGATCAATTGACACAAAGATTGATTGTCCCCCTTTTTTTCTAATAATATCAATACTTGAATGCATTATTGGAAATGTAAATCCAATCATACTCTTTAAGTCATTTATATAAATTTTTAATATCGGTCTCTGAACCATAATTTTATGAGTAATTTATTAAAATGTCTAAAGATGTATGAAAATTAGTTGATTATTGATTTTCACAAATTTCAATATATCAAACATCCTATCGAATTATTAGTTCCAAAGCACTTATTGAAGAATCAATAGTGGAAAAAATTATTTGATAATTTGAACTCAAAATTTACGCTTAAATTTGTTAAAGGGAAAAGAACCGTGAGTCTCCTAACGTTTGGGAAAAATGACATAAAACTCCTTATTGTTTCGAAAAAGACATATAATCCTTTTTTTTAATTAAATTTCATTTGTTTTAATAGTAAAATTATTTTTAATTTACAATTACTATTATATCCCTATAATAAATAATTTAATATATCGACTTAAGACATATCATAGGTATAATGAAATTAATAATTTTTTATTTAAAACTTAAATATTAAGATGTAATTACTTTTTACCTAAATTATTCACTCTAAATTACGAACATACCCTTCCAAATGATAAATTTGATTTTAATTTTACCTATTATTCATCATTTTTTTATCATCCTATCATTGGAAAGGGCATATTAATAATTTATAGTGAATAATTTGGATAAAAGATAATTTCAACTCAATTTTAAGTTTTAAATAAAAAGTTATTGATTTCATTATACATGTTATCAATGGCATTTCTTAAGTCAATATATTGAATTATTTATTATAGGGACATAATAATAATTGTAAATTAAAAATAAATTTATTATTAAAAAATAAAATTTAATAATAAAAATGAATTATATATCTTTTTTTTTTAAACGTTAAGGAATATTATGTCATTTTTTTTCAAACGTTAAGGGTTCATTGTCCTTTTCCTTTCTTTAAATTACCTCAATCAACTTTTATTTTATTAGTTGACTATCCCCATCACCTGTTGGAAAAAGTAGAATTAACGACAGTTTGTACTTTGTATGCTAGCTTAATTCGAAAGTCAGTCAACATTTATTTTCCATGGAGTACTAATGAAGCGTGTTTCCTCATTGGTTCAGGTCTTACAAGTCTTTCTTAGTCATTATAGAGGCCAAAACTCATTATCTTAACGCGTACCAATCACTGTAAAGATTGACTATCAATATTAAGATCGATTGTCCAGTAACATCAAGATTGATTGAATCAATCTTTGAAATTCAATCAAATTTCCAATTATGATAATTGTAACATTTTTTTCAAAAATTTTTAGTTTTTGTATAAATTGAGCTTTTATGCCCATGACGTTTATGCCCATGATTGGTGAATTAATAGAGTGAAAAAAAATTGATTTTGGTTAAAGTGTATAATACTTAAACAACCTTCAACTCTATAGTTAACTTTTAAATATGAGTTAGGTACATGTGTTATTCTACTCACCATTCCATTGGGAAATATTAATTCACCACACATAGGATTTTGATGGACTAATCATTCACAAGTTTCGGTGGTCACCGTGATTGATGCTTTAACTTAATGATTGAATGCTGCAATATATATGTATTTATATATAAAATTAGTTCCTATTTAAATTGCAGCTCTACATATGTCATACATCATATAAACTGTCATTTCAATGCAATCCACAAAATTTTATGAGTAAATTACCAAATATATATGGAAAATTACTTGATTAATAATTGATCATCTAATAAATGAACCAATTTACCAAAAATCTAATAAAATAATTTTTGAAACTCATTAAATATTTGAGAATATCAATGCATGCTTGAATAGATTTTTTGATAATTCAGTGCAACCCAATCATACAATTCAATAAAAACCCAATCATATTCTTAAATTACATAAATTCTTAGTCAACTTTTATTTTATTGTATTGACAGTCTCCACTATTTGTTAGAGGAAAAAGAATTGATAGCCACTTGTTTGTTGGTGATGAGCATAATTTATATACATATTTTACCCTTAATTATATAATTACTAGTTATTTTTATTTGTTATTTTTAATTAATTAAATTATTTTATTGAATAGGGGATTAATTGAAGATTATGGATAAAAAAGGATATAAGGGAGCTCAATTTTGGAAGCGTTAATTAATTGATTTTAGAAGCAATTAGACATACATGCATGTGGAAGTGAAGCCAAGGAAACCGAAGCTAGTAAATTAATTGATCTAGCACATGAAGAAGAATTTAAGCATAACATTGGCTTTAGCTTAGTTAAGTTACACGTGCATGGCTTTGTAATATTTGGAAAGCAATTTAAATGGGACCCACATTTGGCTTTCATAATTACAAAAGGAATCCTAAAGCAATTCTAAGAGTGATCACGTGTGAGAGCAAATCAAGTAAAAGGCCAAGCCTTTTGGCTTTAGGATTTAAGAGGTGGGGTCCATTTTAAATATTATAAAAGAGAGTTTTTGCTTTTGGAGGGAGTGGCTGAAGGGAGAACTGCAGACGCAAGGATTCAAGACAGAGAAGAAAATCTGCAGCAATTCGGCTTTCCCATGGCTGAATTTATTTATTTTGTTGCTCCCAATTCAAGTATGTCTAGCTAATTTTCTTATACTGAGGTTAAGGATGAAACCCTATTCAATGAAATAATTATATCTTTTTATTTAATTAATTCCCTATATATGTTCTTTGATGATTATGGTTTTTATTTCACATGATTAATTGGATGTTAATAAAATCTTTTCATCAATTCTGTCATGCATTATTGATTGTTAGGATTAATATTCGATTAATTCTATGCTTGGATCTATAAAGTTTATACATGATTATCTTTGACTCTATGTCTTTCATTAAATTGTTTACATAGAGTGCTTAGTAAACTTTGACTCTTTGTTATTCAATATGTTTACATGGGATACTTAGATATCGTATTATTAAGTAGAAAAAGAACCTACATTAGATTTAATTACTTGGGCTTAATTGTTATATCCATGAGATGACATAGATTGATTTCGAGTTGTCACTCTAAAATTGGGGATTAATTAATATTTAGATAATTACTAATTGAATAGTGGTGGATTCCGAAACCTTGGTAATTTTTATCTCATTAAATTCTCATTTACTTTAATTGTTTTCTTAGTTTAATTAGTTTAATTTCTCTTAAAACTCAATTTGCTCAACTAGGTTAGAATTAATATTAATTTTAGATTTAAATTAGACTTTTCAATTTATAACAATCCATGTGGGATCGACCTCGTTACCACTTTTCTATCTCTAGATTCGTGCGCTTGCGAGTATATTAAAATTTTCACAACAAGTTTTTGGCGCCGTTGCCGGGGATTGTGCTAGAAAGTCAGTTTAATCTAGGTTGATTTGATTCTTCCACTAGTTATAATTTAGATTGTCTTTTATATTTTTTTAATTAAAAAAAAACACAAAAAAAAAAATTATTTGTCTTTAAATTCATTGTTTGGTTGTTTGATTTCTTTTATTTAATTTTTATTATTGTTGATTTGTTTTATTTTTTTTTTTCTTTCTTTCCTTGTCTAGTTAGTTTATGAGTGTTTGGGAACGTGATTTAACAAATCGTTTGGTTAAAAGAGAGTCGAAAATTGATAGTAGTCAAACTAGTTCTTTAGAAGTGATGGATGACCCAAATAGACTATTGCCAATACTTCCACCAATGCAAGCAGAGAAAACCCTTAGAGAATATTTTTCACCACTTGCAGCCAACCAACCATCTTGTATTGTGTTGCCACAAACCACAGCAACACACTTTGAACTCAAGCCCTCTGTCATTCAACTTTTACCATCTTTCCATGGGTTAGAGAGAGAGGATCCATATTTGCACATTAAGGAATTTCTTGACATATGCTCTACATTTCGTTTTCAAAATTTTAATGATGAGTCAATTAGGCTTCGTATGTTCCCTTTCTCATTAAAAGACAAAGCAAAAGCTTGGTTGAATTCACTTCCTGCTGGGTCTATTAGTACATGGGATGAATTGAGTAATAAGTTTCTCACCAAGTTTTTCCCTATGTCTAAAACAAATGCCCTTAGGAGAGAGATAAATGATTTTTATCAAAGAGAGGGTGAGCAATTTTACGAGTGTTGGGAAAGATTCAATGATTTACTCCTTAAGTGCCCCCACCATGGTTTTGAGAAATGGAGACTTATACAATGCTTTTATAATGGTTTAACCATGTCAAATCGTCATATGGTAGAGTCTATGAATGGTGGGAGATTTTTGAACTTACATGAAGGGGCTGCATGGGATTTCTTTAATTCACTTTCTGAGAATTCTCAACAGTGGGATTTTTCAAATCAATGAGAAAAATCATCTCAAGTTTCTAGAAAGGGGTTATATGAAGTTAAGGATGATTTTGATGTGAAATCTACTCTAGCTACACTTTCTAGGAAAGTAGATGCCTTAGCTCTGAACCAATCAATGAATCATCATCCTAGTGTAGCTAATGAGGTTTGTGCTCTTTGTTCTAACGTGTCTCATACAGCACAGAATTGTCCATCATTACCAGCCTATCAAGAGGCTTATTCTGAGCAGGTACATGCCTTACAATCATATGAGAAAACCCCTAATAATCCATATTCACCCACATATAATCCTAATTGGAGGAATCACCCTAATTTTTCTTGGAAACAAAATCAACCTTTGTCAAACCAAGGAGGACAACAATTTAACTTGCCCAATCAACAATTTGTCCCTCCTAACCAAGTATATCCTCCTGCCCAACAACCTATGTCTCAATTTGTTGCACCCCAACAAAGAAAGTCTTCTTTAGAGGATACACTTCAAAGTTTCATTCAGTCAACCCAACAAGCTTTTCAGTCAAACACTCAAGCTATTCTAAAGCTTGAACATCAATTGGGTCAATTAGCAACTACTGTAGCTGAGAGAGAAAAAGGAAAATTTCCAAGTCAACCAATTCCTAATCCCAAAGGAGTGCACGAAGTTGGATCGAGTTCAAGCCATCAACATGAAGAAGCAAAATCTGTTATGACCTTGAGAAGAGGAAAATTATTTGACAACAAAGTAGAGGTTCAAACAAGGAAGATATCTGAGCCTACTTCTTCATATTCAGTTCCATCACAAGACTCATCACCAAATGATCCTAAAGAGAGTGGCCCGCCAGCTTACATTCCCAAGGCTCCTTTTCCTCAAAGGTTAACAAAGGTAAAGAAAGGGACTTCAACAGGTGAGATTATGGAAATCTTCAAACAGGTAAGTATAAACATCCCTTTACTCGATGCTATTAAGCAAGTTCCTTCATATGCAAAGTTTTTGAAAGATTTATGCACTAAAAAGAGAAATTTGCATGTCACTAAAAAGGCGTTTTTAACTGAACAAACTAGCAATTTACTTCAATGTAAAATGCCACCAAAATTTAAGGACCCTGGTTCTCCTACTATCTCATGTGTTATAGGGAACCAATGTTTTGATAAAGCATTATTGGATTTAGGCGCTAGTGTTAATCTCTTGCCTTACTCTGTTTACATGCAACTTGGACTAGGGGAATTAAAGCCAACTTCTATTATTTTGCAACTTGCTGATAGGTCAATGAAAATACCTCGTGGTATTATAGAGGATGTGTTGATACAGATTGATAAATTTTATTATCCTGTTGATTTTATCGTTATTGATACTCAGCATGTACATGATCCTAAGAAACACACTCCAGTTATTCTAGGTCGTCCTTTCTTAGCTACAGCTGATGCTCTTATTAATTGCAGGAATGGAAATATACAGCTATCTTTTGGTAATATGACCATGGAATTGAATATTTTTAATGTTACCAAGCAGCCACAAGAAGAAGATGAATTTGTTGAAGCAAATATGATAGAGGAATTAGTAGAAGATTCATTCATTTCTAACCATACTGATGATCCATTAGAGGCACGTCTAACTCATTCTGATTTATCTTTTAATGATGACAGTGCAATTGCAGAAGTCAGCGCTTTACTTGATGCACCTCCAATTACGGACACAACTAAATGGAAGACAAAGTCAGAACTACTGCCTCATTCTGAGAAGAAAATTGGCCCATCTGCAGAGGCACCACCAAAATTGGAACTCAAAGCATTGCCCGACACTCTGGAATATGCATTCTTGGGAGAATCTGACACTCTACCTGTTATTATTTCTTCTTCCCTCGATCTTGAGCAAAAAGGTAAGTTGTTATGTATTCTAAAAAAACATAAGGAGGCAATAGGATGGACCATCGCTGATATTGAAGGTATTAATCCAGTAGATTGCATGCATCGTATTCATCTTGAAGAAAATGCTAAACCTATTAGGGAAATGCAACGTAGGCTAAATCCTAACATGAAAGAAGTGGTAAGACCTGAAGTAATCAAATTATTAGATGCAGGAATTATTTATCCTATTTCAGATAGCTCTTGGGTTAGCCCTGTTCAAGTTGTTCCTAAGAAATCTGGTGTTACAGTAGTTACTAATGCTAATAATGAATTAATTCCCACTAGAGTAACTACAGGTTGGCGTGTTTGCATTAATTATAGAAAATTGAATTCATTCACAAGAAAAGATCATTTTCCTCTTCCATTTATTGATCAAATGCTTGATAGACTTGCAGGTCATGATTTTTATTGTTTTCTAGATGGATATTCAGGTTATAATCAGATCCCTATAGCTCCAGAGGACCAGGAGAAAACTACTTTTACTTGTCCCTTTGGAACTTTTGCATATAGGAGAATGCCATTTGGTTTATGCAATGCACCTGCTACCTTTCAAAGATGCATGCTTAGTATTTTTTCTGATATGGTTGAGAGATTTCTTGAAGTATTCATGGATGACTTTTCTGTTTATGGAGATTCTTTTGATGAATGTTTACAGCACCTAACATTAGTTTTGCAGAGATGTAAAGAAAAGAACTTGGTTTTAAATTGGGAAAAGTGTCACTTCATGGTAAAACAAGGTATTGTTCTTGGTCATATAATTTCCAGCAAAGGAATAGAAGTCGACAAAGCTAAGGTGGATTTAATTTCTAATCTTCCACATCCCAAATCTGTAAAAGAAGTAAGATCTTTCCTTGGACATGCTGGTTTTTATAGAAGATTCATTAAAGATTTTAGTAAAATTTCTAGACCTTTATGCAATTTACTTGTTAAGGATGCACCTTTTATCTTTGATGAATCTTGTCTTGATGGTTTTGCAAAGCTTAAGAAATTGTTGACTTCTTCACCTATCATTCAGCCACCTAATTGGGATTTGCCTTTTGAAATTATGTGTGATGCATCTGATTATGCTGTAGGAGCAGTTTTAGGACAAAGATTAGATCGTGTGCCTTATGTGATTTATTATGCTAGTATGACACTCAATGATGCACAGTTGAACTATTCAACTACAGAAAAAGAAATGCTAGCTGTGGTGTTTGCACTTGATAAATTCAGATCTTATCTTATAGGTTGTAAAGTGATTATTTTTACTGATCATGCTGCTTTAAAATATTTGTTTACTAAGAAAGATGCCAAGGCAAGATTGATTCGTTGGGTGTTGCTTTTACAAGAATTTGACATTGAATTTAGAGATAAAAAAGGTTCTGAAAATGTTGTGGCAGATCATTTATCTCGCCTTGATGTTAAATTTATTCCAGAATCTTTACCTTTGAATGAGTCTTTCCCAGATGAGCAACTTATGAGTGTAAATGTCGTACCATGGTTTGCTGATATAGTTAATTACCTTGCTACAGGTCAAATCCCAAAGCACTGGACTAAGCAAGATAGAACAAAGTTCTTATCTAAAGTGAAAGACTTCTTTTGGGATGATCCCTATTTATTTAAATATTGTGCTGATCAGATTATTAGGCGATGTGTTCCCGATAATGAAATTCAAAGTGTTATCTCATTTTGCCATGAACAAGCTTGTGGAGGCCACTTTAGTGCTAAAAAGACAGCAACAAAAATTTTACAGTGTGGTTTTTATTGGCCTACTCTTTTTCATGACGCTTACATTTTCTGTTCTTTGTGTGATAGGTGCCAACGTATGGGTAGCATTTCAAAGAGGAACATGATGCCACTCAATCCTATTCTTGTGGTTGAGATCTTCGATGTATGGGGTATTGATTTCATGGGACCTTTTCCTCCATCTTGTGGTTATCAGTATATATTGGTTGCAGTAGACTATGTGTCGAAGTGGGTTGAAGCTATTCCATGCAAAACCAATGATCATAGGGTTGTAGTGAAATTCTTGAAGAGTAATATTCTATCTCGTTTTGGTTTTCCTAGAACAATCATTAGTGATGGTGGCACTCATTTTTGCAATAAACCTTTCAAAACTCTTTTGAACAAATATTCCGTTACACATAAGGTTGCCACCCCATACCATCCTCAAACCAGTGGCCAAGTAGAGATTTCTAATAGAGAGATCAAGCAGATTCTAGAGAAAACAGTTAGGCCAGATAAAAAGGATTGGTCTTTGAGACTTGATGATGCATTGTGGGCATATAGGACTGCTTTTAAAACACCAATTGGGATGTCACCTTATCGACTTGTGTATGGAAAAGCATGTCATCTGCCAGTAGAGTTGGAGCATCGTGCATATTGGGCGATCAAGAAATTCAATTTTGACATGCAGCAGGCTGGTTCCAAGAGAAGATTACAACTAGCAGAACTTGAAGAGATCAGGAATGATGCATATGAGAATGCCAAGATTTATAAACAGCGAATGAAAGTCTTTCATGACAAACACATTTTGAGAAAAGCCTTTACACCAGGTCAGAAAGTACTTTTATATAATTCCCGATTGCATCTCTTTCCAGGTAAGTTACGTTCTCGATGGTCTGGTCCTTTTATAGTTCGTACTGTTTTCCCTTATGGAGCAGTTGAGATTGAAAACCCTAAAAATGGTGATTTATTTAAGGTCAATGGGCAAAGATTGAAACCATTTTTAGAGTTAAGAACACCAGAAGTTGAGGAGATACTTTTAGATGATCCTGTTTATCAGGATTAATTATGTCCATCTTTGCACTCTTGTTTTATTTTAATAGTAGGTTTTCTTCTCTTTGTTTGTTTTTCTTTTCTAGTATTTTTCTTTTCTAATGTTTTCTTTTTAGTTGTTCTTTTTTTTTAAAGCTTTCCCAGCCCATCCAGGTGTGTTCTCTCTAACTTTCT
>NW_006262339.1:31854816-31890693 GCF_000493195.1 Citrus x clementina | reverse complement strand
TGCATGTGCTAATGTAATCGCGATTACCTGCGAAAGTGGTTTAGTTAGGATTTACTTTTGTGTTGTTATTTTTATTTTTGTTTAAATTTTAGTTTGCTCGAGGACTAGCAAAATCTAAGTTTGGGGGTATTTGATGAGCATAATTTATATACATATTTTACCCTTAATTATATAATTACTAGTTATTTTTATTTGTTATTTTTAATTAATTAAATTATTTTATTGAATAGGGGATTAATTGAAGATTATGGATAAAAAATGATATAAGGGAGCTCAATTTTGGAAGCGTTAATTAATTGATTTTAGAAGCAATTAGACATACATGCATGTGGAAGTGAAGCCAAGGAAACCGAAGCTAGTAAATTAATTGATCTAGCACATGAAGAAGAATTTAAGCATAACATTGGCTTTAGCTTAGTTAAGTTACACGTGCATGGCTTTGTAATATTTGGAAAGCAATTTAAATGGGACCCACATTTGGCTTTCATAATTACAAAAGGAATCCTAAAGCAATTCTAAGAGTGATCACGTGTGAGAGCAAATCAAGTAAAAGGCCAAGCCTTTTGGCTTTAGGATTTAAGAGGTGGGGTCCATTTTAAATATTATAAAAGAGAGTTTTTGCTTTTGGAGGGAGTGGCTGGACGGAAAGAAGAAGAGAGAGCCGCCAGAAGGGAGAACTGCAGACGCAAGGATTCAAGACAGAGAAGAAAATCTGCAGCAATTCGGCTTTCCCATGGCTGAATTTATTTATTTTGTTGCTCCCAATTCAAGTATGTCTAGCTAATTTTCTTATACTGAGGTTAAGGATGAAACCCTATTCAATGAAATAATTATATCTTTTTATTTAATTAATTCCCTATATATGTTCTTTGATGATTATGGTTTTTATTTCACATGATTAATTGGATGTTAATAAAATCTTTTCATCAATTCTGTCATGCATTATTGATTGTTAGGATTAATATTCGATTAATTCTATGCTTGGATCTATAAAGTTTATACATGATTATCTTTGACTCTATGTCTTTCATTAAATTGTTTACATAGAGTGCTTAGTAAACTTTGACTCTTTGTTATTCAATATGTTTACATGGGATACTTAGATATCGTATTATTAAGTAGAAAAAGAACCTACATTAGATTTAATTACTTGGGCTTAATTGTTATATCCATGAGATGACATAGATTGATTTCGAGTTGTCACTCTAAAATTGGGGATTAATTAATATTTAGATAATTACTAATTGAATAGTGGTGGATTCCGAAACCTTAGTAATTTTTATCTCATTAAATTCTCATTTACTTTAATTGTTTTCTTAGTTTAATTAGTTTAATTTCTCTTAAAACTCAATTTGCTCAACTAGGTTAGAATTAATATTAATTTTAGATTTAAATTAGACTTTTCAATTTATAACAATCCCTGTGGGATCGACCTCGTTACCACTTTTCTATCTCTAGATTCGTGCGCTTGCGAGTATATTAAAATTTTCACAACAGTTGGCTTAATTTGAAAGTCAGTCAACTTTAATTTTTCTCCCAGTTGTAATAATATATGGAGCTAGGGTCATTTAAATTGAAGCCATACATCTGTCCCAATATCATATGAAATTTCTTTTTTTGTCGTTTCAAGTGATTGTAATAGTGAAGCTGCAGATTGAGAGCAATGGAAACTTTTCCTATTAAAGATTCTCAATATCTTTGATTTTAGCAGCTTTGATACAAATGCATGAACAAAAAGGGTCATAAGAGCTTCAAATAACATTTATTTGTTTTGCCATTTCAGAATACACCACACTTTTATGTATGAAAATTTAAGTTCATTACTTACTGATTTTCTAACAAATTTAAACTTATCAAACATACAATCAAATTCTTTTCAAAACACATTATTTTATAGATTAACTGATAATTCAATGCAAATCCAAACATACGGTTATATTGTTCAAATTCTCTTAGTAAACTTTTATTTTATTAGTTATGACTATCCCCGTCAAACTATTAGAAAAATTTGTAGTTTACAATCACTTTAATTATATAGTATTACCGAATTGGTTTTTCCCGTTGGTCGAATGTAGCAAAACGCGAAGTGCTTACAATTCTTGGAAGAAAGACTTCAAGATGGCGATGTATTGGCCGCTTAAGATATTGAATTGAGTGGTTGAGTAATCCTCAGCCAATCAAATTGCAAGGCCTATGATAAACTTTTAGTATAAATTAATATTGAACTTTCCCTCATTGCACATTTAATTTTAACCACATGAAAAGTTGCTCTGCAATGGAAAGTACTTCTTGTATTAAGTTCTCATTAACATCACTAATTTGGATTATTGTATTGATAAATGAAATGCATGGATACAAAGGATGCTTGGAAACAGAGAGGACTGCTCTGTTGGAAATCAAGAGCTTCTTCATATCAGTCGGTGATATTGGATATGATGACAAAATTCTTCCCTCATGGGTTGGTGAGGATGATGGAATGCCGTCTGATTGTTGTGATGATTGGGAGGGAGTTAAGTGCAACGCCACCACACGACGGGTGATGCAACTCTCACTCACTTATACAGAGAGATTGAATTATTATGATAGAACTTCGGCTTCGCTTCTGAATATGTCATTGTTTCATCCTTTTGAAGAATTGCAAAGCCTTAACTTGTCTGACAATTGGTTTAGAGGCTTCTATGAGAATAAAGGTACGCGCAAATGCATCTATTTCTCGTTCATAATTATGTTGTCAGTGACTAATTAATAATAACACTTCATATGCATTTGCAGCTTACGATAGCTTTGGGAGTTTGAAGCAGCTGAAGATCTTAGATCTTGGTTGTAATTTCTTCAACGACAGCATATTACCATATTTGAATACACTAACTTCACTTACCACTTTGATTCTTTATTCCAATTCCATTGAAGGTTCCGGAACCATGCAAGGTATACATATACGTTTCAGGCTAGCAGATATACATGTTAGGCAACTTAATTAATTTCTTAATTAAAATATATATTTATATTGTCTTGATCAAAATTAATGTTTTCGGAGCAGGATTAGCAAATTTGAGATACTTGCAAGTGTTGGATCTAAGCTGGAACGAAAATATAACTAGTGGCTCTTTAACAAGGCTAGGTAGGCTACTGAGATAACTACCAAGTTAGCACACTAATCACAACCTTCTACAATAATTTTAAAAGTAATATTTTGCTTTTCATTGGTGTAGGATTGGTAAATTTGACAAACCTGAAAGAATTGAATCTTCGTGGTTGTGGAATAACTACAAATCAAGGTACACGGCAACAAATCACTACCCAAATTCCTTGTGATATTATTATGGCCTTAATTTTTACATATGTATAATGTCAAATTAAAACCAATTTTTGATTGCAAAACTTGACAAACTTGACTAATATTAGCAAGTGTTGGATTTAAGCTATAATAAAATTTTGACAACGCTAGGTAAGCCATGACGTCTGAAATAAGAAGCAAATTAAGAATTATTGTTTATCAAGTGCACGGATCACATACAATGCTTTGAAATGTAATGTTTTCATTTTTTATCGGTGCATGTAGGATTGGCAGATTTGCCAAACTTGAAAACATTGGATCTTCGTGATTGTGGAATAACTACAATTCAAGGTATACAACAATTCACTTCCTATTAATGTCGAATTTAGAAAACGTTTTCGACAGCCCTCACTTGTTAGTGTTTTTAAAATATTATTGATACATGTATATAACAACCCAAAGATTATAAACTTTTTTTAAAATTTACTGACTTAATTCTTCTATTCCTCTATTTTTTTTTCCAAAATAAATAAATAAATTCTTCTATGCCTCTATTTTTTCCAAAATAAATCAAGCAGGATTAGCGAATTAGTCAAAATAGTATAAGCTTATCCGTAACATGGCCAAGTAATATTTGAATTTTCGTAAATAGTTTACCTATTTAAAAAATGCTGCATCCTTGACATCGTTTCTTCTTTCTTGGTGCAGGATTGGCTAAATTGAAAAACTTGGAAGCATTGGATTTGAGTTGGAATAATATAAACGGTTCTTTAGAAAGCCAAGGTAAAATTTTCAAATAAATGTCGACGGTTATTTTTCATTGAAACATGATAATTTCGAATGCTTACATTAATGATATATACCCCCAATTTCTAGCGACTTGTTTGTCGGTCAAACTTGCTACTTGAAAGACAAAATTATGAAGACCGTTTTTTTACCTTTGAAAAGCGAGTTCTTTATTTGTATTGGTAATAGTTACGAGAGGTAATATAAATTTTCGAGACAAATTAATGAACGCGTACCTAATACGCAGTAGGCAATTATGACGAACAAGAAGTGCTGGACTCTTTTGAGATTATTTGAAATGACTTAGAAGTCAACATCACAATATATGAGAATAATACAAATTAATTTCTAGGTATAATTTAACAGGGATTTGATTTTTTTTCTTTTTTGATAGATTATAGGGGTTCTGACTAAATTATCTACTTTTAGAAAATTAGGAGGTCATTCTTTCTATGTTTTTTTTTTTTTGATAGATTGTAGGGGCTCTTTAACAAATTTATATTTTTGTAATAGGATTAGCAAATTTGACAAACCTACAAGTGTTGGATTTAAGCAATAACCGAAATTTAACAAAGCTAGGTAAGCCACTGAATATGAGATAAGAAGCAAATTAAGAATTAATGTTCATCAAACGCGTGGATCACATACAATGCCTTTCAATGTAATATTTTCATTTTTTATTTGCATGTAGGATTGGCAGATTTGCCAAACTTGAAAATATTGGATCTTCGTGATTGTGGGATGACGACAATTCAAGGTAAAATTTTTAAATAAATGTAGGCAGTTATTTTTTGTTGAAACGCAATCATAAGCTTTATTACTACAATTATTTAGAAGCGTTGTATTTGAGTTCTACTTATATACAAGGTTCTTTAGAAGGTATTTTTTTTAGTTAAACAATTTGCACAAATAAATTTCATTCAATATTTACTATATTATTTTAATTAAATAATTTAGACGAGAGTGACATAACTATTATTGACAAAATTTACGTTTTTTGAATACGATTAGCAAATTTGTCATTTGACAAACTTGCAAGTGTTGGATTTATGTGCAGGATTAGCTAAATCAACAAACTTGAAATCGTTGGATCTAAGTGACAATGATTTAAACGGCTCTCTTGAAAGCCAAGGTAATAATTTGCATGGCTATTTTTTCGACCCTTAGAATTGAATATCTATATTTGAAAGACAAGATTTTTTAGGCTGCGTTTAATTTTTTTTAGGATGCGTTTGATATTATTTTTCAAATGACATACTAAATAAGTTTTCTTTATTTCTTGTCGTAACTCATAAATGAAGAATGACTGGTTGCAATTAATATCAAATACGTCCTTAATCTTTAACTGGTTTTATCAAAATATTAATAGACGTCGCAACAACAATAAATTAAAAATAACTTTTAGAAAAGCACGAGTATATAGAGAAGTCATCAAATGAGCGCCTAATGAAGTGAACAAATCCTTCCCCAAACAAAATCATATTTTTCAGCACTTTATTAGTCACAAACAAGGCTTCTATAATCGATAAAGATGATAATGACCAAAACATATAGGCAATTGATTCCAATTTTCATGGCAGTTTAAATAAGTGTTTGAGGTGCACCCTTAGTGATTTAAATTTTAAAAAAATGAAACGCCATTCAATTATGATTGTAACAAGGGTGGGACTGATTATACCCTAAAAACTATTTTGAACACCCATCTTTAAATAAAATTTTATATTATTAAGTTATCTATAGTTAATTTAATACTAAGTACAACCTTATACAATCGAATAAAAAATATATTATTCTTGACACTAATTTACTACGTCCATACCAAAAACCTGAATTTTAATTGGGGAAAAATCTCTTTTCATCCCTATGGTTTAATGCAATAGCTCATTTCATTCCTACTTTTCAAACAATACCCAAAATATCCTTCTGTTAATTCACCGTTAGTGTAAAACCGTTAACTAGTAATTCATTAAGGCAAAATAGAATTTTTCATTAAAGTGATACAAACTATATTAAAATATTTTTTACACAATTAAATAACACTACAACGTATACGAAATTCATAATTAAATGAAATCAACGATGATATAGTTTGATGTGCCCATTGAATAATTTCCATAAGGAACAAACTGTAATTAATACAATATCTTTAAATCATTGGAAAAATACTCAAAAATACCACCAATTTTTATGTGCTTGCATATATTGAATATCTTCTTTATCTTTAACTCAATTCAAACCATTTTACAGTGCAATTAGAGAGTATACTTATATGAATAAAAAAAATTGTGATATTTTTTGTACTTAGATCTAGGGTTTATAGGGTGTTTATGCCACTAAAATAGAAATAAGTGAAAAAAGAATTGCTTGAAATAGAAGTTTTTCATCTTTTTCAGTATTTTCTATTTAGTGGGATTAGAGAAAATTATTTTTAGTTATATATCAACTTTTATTTATTTTTCTAATTTTCTCTTTGATGGAAAATTATTTTTTACCCTTAATGAATTACTAACAAACGATATTCAACTAACGGTGAGTAAACAGAAAGATGTTTTGGGCTATTGTTTAAAAAGTAACGATAAAATAGGCTATTGTATGAAACCCTAGGGATGAAAAAGATTTTTTTCCCTTTTAATTGAGTTGGACTATTGGCACCCTTTCATTAATCTCATAAAACCCCTATTATATTACAATTACATCTAAGGACAAATATCAATAGAATTAAGCTATTTATATTTTCTTTCTCTCTTCAATTTTATTTTCCTTACACAATATAAATTTTTTTATTATCATTAAGATAATCTGAATTTAAGAAGTAATCCTCTAAGCCAAAACAAAATTCTTGTAATTAAACATAACAACTTAATTAAGATACAACACATTGAAAAAATAAATTAAATAAAATTTTATCCCACTGCAAATGATTTTTTAAAGATTCTCAAACTAATTGATGAATCCAAAATTTATAGGTAGGATAGAATTGTATTAGACCCATAAAATATTCATTATTTTCAAAGTAGAATGTTTTTCTTGCTTTTTTCTTTTAGATTTTTTTCTTTAGAAATTAAATATTAAAGAAAGTTTGAAGAGAGAATACAAATATTAAGAATGAAAGAGTGAGAAAATTATTAGAAACTGAAAAATTCATAAATGAAAAAGTGTTCATTTAAAAAAAAATATTTTTGGCATTAAATGGGATATAATTGAAAAAGGGGTTTCAATAGGATCTTGGAGGGGTGCTAATAGTCTGACTCATTTTAATTTCCTCAATACCGTCAATTTTGGTCTTGAATTTTCATTTTACATTAAATTTCTTGCATACTAGAGTTATATTATAAATTATGAAGAATTAGTGATTAATTAGTGACTATAAATTATGAAGAATTATATTATTGGTAGTATTTGTCTATGATTATCCAACTTTTACATTGGTAAGATCCAATACATTCATGATAATAAATTAGTGAGAATAAAATTTGTTCAATCAAATAATTCTCCAATATTCACTTGGAATGAGATGGGATTTCCATTTATTCCTAACAAGTTTAGCTATTATTAAAAAAAGGGAAAAACTTCGTTCATTCCGAAGACAAGTTTAGAGATCATTTGAAATAAGTTCTTTGTTGTAAAAATGATTTTTAAAAGTGTAAAAATCAAAATATGTATAACAAAAGAGATTTAGGTCTTGTTTGTGATTGTTTTTAAGAGGCTTAAAAGTGATTTTGAAAAGTTAAAAGCTAATTTTGGTATTTGGTAAATTTTTTTATAAATTATTTTTGGTAAAATTAACCCATTCGACAGTAGATTTTGAAAAGAAAGAAAGGAGTAACTCTTCAAAATCTGATTTTGAGAAACACTTTGATATTTAATATAATTCTATATATTTCCTCATATATATTATAAAAATCCAAAATTATCCTTATTAATTAGGAAATAAAATCATTAACATTAAAGAGATGATTATTATTACTAATTATTTTGAGATAAAAAAATATAAAATGAAATTAATAATATAAAATATTTATTATAGTTATCAATTATTTTATGTACAAAATAAAAAAATATTTTATATACATGTTTATAAATGTTTAAATAAATTTGATTCAATATTATGTCCAATTCAACCATTTATATTCTTACAACCATTTAATATTAAGATTTACCAAACACATACAATTGTTTTTAAACTTTATAGTACTTTTAAAAATAAATTTTACTAAAAGTTTAATTGATTCTTTTCACAGCTAATTATTTTTATGGCTAAAAGTTTGTTTAGTCCCTATATTATGAGGTTAGTGTCCATTTAGTCCCTATATTTTTAAAAACACCTCAAAATGTCCCTGCTACTAAATATTGACACTTATGCCATTATTTTTTATTATTTTTAACTTGCTTTTACAATATTATATTTTTACAATAATGTTTCTTTTTTGGATATTAATAAAAAATTAAATTATCAAATTAAACTCAAAAATAAAATAAAAACAAAAAAGGTATATATTAATTTTTGTGGAAGCTCACGTATGTCTAAAAAATTAATATTGTAAAAAATTACATTATCAATTTTTTTAGAAAAATTAATATTTTAACTCAAGAGTGTGTTCCAAAAAATTAATATATATTTTTTTATTTTTTTTATTTTATTTTTTGGTGTTAAACTGGTAATTTATTTTTTTCTTTTTAATAATGTCTAAAAAAATTATTATAATAGGGTTATTTTTTTCTTTTTAATAATGTCTAAAAAATTATTATAATAGGGCAATATTATAAAAATAAGTTAAAAGGAACAAAAGATAATGGCAAAAGTGTCAATAATTTAATGGTAGGGATGGTTTGAGGTATTTTTAAAAATATAGGGACTAAACGGACATTAACTTCAAATATAGGGACTAAACGAGCTTTTACCCTTATTTTTACAGCACACCTAACACTAATTATTTTGAAGCAATGGCATTACCAAATTAGCCCTTATTTGAGGACAATTATAGATTTTGGTATTAAAATTTAAAAGGGTGTATTAATTAAAGTCTAAATGATAAAAATTATGCAAATTGGTTTCTGAGTAAATAGATCTTCAGAGTACTTGTTAGGGCGCAAATAGCTCGACTCTTATGACAAATACCCCCATAGAGTAAAAGACAAACACCCCTTAGACCTTAACCCAAATTGAGGTTATATATATTTTAAAGTTGGGTAGTGATATTCCCCGCACACCACGCAAACACCCCCACTAACATGAAAAATAAGCTACAAACTGAAGCAAACCATTTAATCAACACGTACTGGAATTTCAGTAATAAAAACCTTAAAAATTAGTACGATGATACCAAATTAAATTACAAAATACAATACCAAACAAAATCAAAAGATTTTAGGTATCTTTGCAAAATCTGAATGTCTATTACATATTTCTCCATGATGAATTGATAATGGCAGTCGGTTGCTATTATTTTTAGTTTTCTTTGGTGCTTGGCTGCTTTTATAATTCAATGTCAAATTAGTTTGTACAAGAGTTTGTTACTATATCATCACTCTTGCACAAAATATAGGGTGGAAATATCGCCACCCAAGGAGTGATAAAATTAGACATCTTAAGTCAAGTTAAAATATACTAAAATAGATTTATGTTTAAACTATTGTAAATACCCCCCATGACTTTAAAAAAGACATAAAACAATATGAAACCATAAAACTGAATAATTTAAAAAATTTGTCAAATCCAAGGGGATAAAATTATTATACCACTTTTTTATAAAAAAATATCATTTCTACTCAAGACATTTTAAAATCATTTTACATAAACTATTAAATTTTGGAAAGTAATATTACTCATCTTAACCCAATCCCTTCCACATTTATCTAGTTAAACTAGTAATTAAATTTATTAATTTAAAAGAAAATAAATGTTTTATTAAAATTTAAAAAAATATTGTTATTCATCTTAAACCAAGCTCTTGCATAATTCTATTCGTTTTCTAGTTTAGAAAATAAATTCAATTAAATAACTTGCTACAAATTAAAAACAAAATCTTATCATGTGATTTATCTATTTTTAGCTCTTTTTTAAATAAGAAATTTTTTTTTATATACAAATTAGTGCAGCTTCATTTAGATTAGAGGTAGAACAAGCCAACTTTAGGTATGGGAACCATGACTTTTTCTTTAAAAGGGCCGAAGAGTATTAAAAAAACAAATATAAACTTCTAATTTAAATAAGCATTCATTAGCATAACCAAAAAAAAAAAAACTTTTTGATAAGTTATTTATATTTCAATAAAATTTCACATTCTCTATCAAAACATATAGTTAAGTAAAAACTGAAAATTACAAAAATTTCTCAAATTTGGGCACTACTTCTTTCAAAGTATAAAAATATTCTTGAAGATTTAAGGGCATGGCTCTTGATTAAGGATTGAAAGTTCAACATTAGTCGAACTCTTACTTAAAGAAATTAGACTTTTTTATACATATTTTCTCTTAAAAAATGCATTTCGAGTCTAAACAATAAAATAATTATTTTTATTTACAAAGGTCAGTGGGCCGTGGGCCACTGAGAGTAGACTATTCGGTTCTTCTTCTTTTTGATCTTATACGGACTTCTTATTCTTCTTAATCTAAAAGATATTTCTTCTTTGTTTTATTTGTACAAATAT
The DNA here is from genome assembly GCF_000493195.1 of Citrus x clementina. Taxonomy (NCBI): domain Eukaryota; kingdom Viridiplantae; phylum Streptophyta; class Magnoliopsida; order Sapindales; family Rutaceae; genus Citrus; species Citrus x clementina. The sequence continues at coordinate 31,879,980 of NW_006262339.1, read as the reverse complement.
TTTTATGTCGTATATTATTTTTATTTATTTTTTCGTATAGGGGTAATGGCCCCTGCCTGTCTCTTCTAAATCTCGGCCCTGATTTAGATAATTATTTTATTATTTCAATAATTTATCAATATAAAATATTTTAGTTTTAGTCTAAAAAAAGTAATTTAAAAAATGTTGAAAGATCTTGAGTTAAAACATGAATAGTTTTAAAAAATGTTGAAAGACTTCTGTTTTTGTGAAATCTTCCTCTTTGTAGCTATCAAATTCTCCCACGTTAGTCAAACTCCGGCACCTCAACATCTTTGTGTCCAAGAATACTTCTTCATGCATTGTCAGAACTAATAATATCAAATCAATCATGTTTTTTAAAGCTTAGTTTTATCGGGTGGGAAGTTTGGTGTTAAGTAGATGTATTTTAAATTGGGGTATTATTGTGCAAATAGCATGGTGAAAATATCTCTATCCTTTTTAATTTTTGTTTTTGTCTTACAGTGAATTTTTTACATCCTGATAATGTACAAACTTCAGTGGACATTACTATTTAGAATTAGGGGCACTCGTGTGTTTTTTAAAATTTAAGGGCTATCTTTAACATTTAAAACTTGTATGATTAAAGGGTATTTTAGTATAACTTTAGGGCGTCTAATATAAATAAGGTAAAAGTTAAGATCCATGGTGGAAGCAGGGGTTTGGTTTGATGGGGCCGTAAAGCAGAAATCATAAATTTGGTTGGACTATAATATAAAATCATTATAATTTAGAGGGCCAACGACAAATACCATAATTGAGAGGCCATAAACTTGAATAGTTGTAATATAAAAGCTTCAAAATAGGATTAAACATAAAATATGCATAGAAAAATGTGAAATTTCAATTGAACCCCTTATTTTCCTCTTTTTTTTTTAACACAAATGGGAGGCCAGAGTCCAACCCGAACTTAATATTGTATGTATGTTTTTTGTCAACCCTAAAAGGGTAATGTCTTTACTCCTAGGTTTTATTACTATGCATATCTCAGGGTATAAGATTTGTTACGTCCCTCTAACTAAATGTTCTATGACAGAAGTGGCATCCTCTGCAGCACTTAATTCATTAATCACTTAAGAAGACTAGGTTCCTCGGATGGGAATGTTCTTTCTAATTAGTAAACTTTCCTCATACTATCGAAGTTTAAAACAATAACAAAAAGAGACTAACTGAAGGAGAAATGTGACCTTTTAATATAAATTGATTATCCAACATGTATGTGCAAACTAAACCTAAACAATTTTTATACTAAAATGTCAATTTTACCTTTCGACAATATGTTTTTTTCATAACGGCTTAAAACTATAGAAGAAACATGGTATTAAAAATTTACAAGAAACCTCCACCTAAAAGGTAAAGCAATTTCATGACAGATGAAAGTGTTTAATGGACAAAACTACAAATGTCACTAATTTAGAACTTGAATCTTTTTATAAATTTTGACCTTTTTATTTTTCACTTCTCAGGAATATGTAAGTTGAAGAATCTTTTTGAGCTGAATCTTAGAGGAAATAAGTTTGAAGGTCATCTTCCTCGGTGTTTCAACAACCTCACCCACCTCAAAGTTCTTGATATGTCTTCCAATCAGTTAAGTGGAATCTTACCTTCAGTAATTGCAAACCTCACATCCCTCGAGTATTTGGCTCTTTATGACAACAAATTTAAAGGGCGCTTGTTTTCATTCTGTTCATTAGCCAACCTTTCGAAACTTGAGGTCTTCCAACTATCGATGGAAGCCGATTTATTACAAGTCAAAATAGAAAACTGCCTCCCTACATTTCAACTGAAAGTCCTCAGTTTACCCAACTGCAACTTAGGTGTCATTCCTAATTTTCTTCTACACCAATTTAACTTAAAATACCTTGATCTCTCTCACAATAAGTTGGCTGGCAATTTCCCAACTTGGTTGTTGGAAAACAACACAAAATTGGAAGTTTTGTACCTGACTAACAACTCATTCTCAGGTTTTCAACTGACTAGTGCCCAACATGGTTTGATTAGTTTAGATATTTCTAGTAACAATTTCACCGGTAAGCTCCCGCAGAATATGGGTACTGTCCTTTCGAAATTGGACTGTATGAATATATCAAAAAATAGTTTTGAAGGCAATATTCCTTCTTCTATTGGCAAGATGCAAGGGCTTCGTTTACTGGACGTGTCTAGTAACAAGTTTGCAGGAGAATTATCCCAATCTCCAGTTACTAATTGCTTCTCGCTAGAATGGTTGCAATTGTCAAATAATAATTTTGACGGGCAGATTTTTCCCAATTACGTGAACTTGACTCGATTGTTGTTCTTATACTTGGACAACAATCATTTCAGTGGGAAGATTAAAGATGGATTGTTAAGGTCCAGTGAATTAATGGTCTTAGATATATCCAACAACCACTTGTCTGGTCATATTCCTTCTTGGATGGGCAATTTCTCAAATCTTTATATTTTGTCAATGTCCAAAAATCTTTTGGAAGGTAATATTCCAGTCCAATTCAACAATCTTGCAATTCTTCAAATTCTAGATATCTCCGAAAATAATTTGTCCGGATCCATGATATCTACCCTGAATCTTTCATCAGTGGAGCACCTTTATTTGCAAAGTAATGCTCTTGGTGGGTCAATTCCAAATACAATTTTCAGAGGCTCTGCATTGGAGACTTTAGATTTGAGGGATAATTATTTTTTTGGTAGAATTCCACATCAGATCAATGAGCATTCAAATCTGCGTGCTCTTCTTTTGAGAGGGAATTATCTACAAGGACCTATTCCTCATCAATTGTGTCAATTGCGAAAATTAAGTATCATGGATCTCTCACACAACAGGCTTAATGGTTCAATACCTGCATGTATTACTAATTTATTGTTTTGGAAGGTAGGAAGTAGATATTTGTCTGGGTTTGTTATGGTAGTTATGGATTTAGGCGTTGCAGACATCCGTAATTACTATAATTCTACTGTTCAACTGTGGCTGGATGGAATCGATGGTAGAAGTTTAGGTACACAAGTAGAGGTGAATTTTATGACAAAGAACAGATATGAATCTTACAAGGGTGTCATTCTTGATTACATGGCAGGACTAGATTTGTCGAGCAACGAGTTAACTGGTGACATTCCATCAGAAATTTGTGACCTTCAAAATATTCATGGATTGAATTTATCTCATAATTTCTTGTCGGGCTATATACCTGAGAGCTTTTCCAATCTGAAAATGATAGAGAGCCTAGACCTTTCCCACAACAAATTAAGTGGTCAAATTCCTCCTCAGTTGACAGAACTTCACAGTTTATCTAAATTCGATGTGTCATACAACAATTTGTCCGGCCCAATCCCAGACAAAGAGCAATTTTCCACATTTGATGAAAGCAGCTATAGAGGAAATCTCCATCTTTGCGGTCCACCAATTAACAAGAGCTGCACCAATCTCCTAGAGTTGCTAGAAACATCATCCAAAGGAGCAGAAGACGAATCTGCGGTTGATATGGTGGCATTCTATTGGAGTTTCGTTGCGTCCTGCGTCACAGTGATGTTGGGGTTACTCGCGATCCTCTGGGTAAACCCATATTGGCGCAGACTATGGTTTTATTTCATTGAAGAATGTATTGATTTATGTTACTATTGGCTTTTCAAATATGTATTCTATTGGTGATCGTAGAGCACGATTATAATCGAAAGATTAAGGATGTGCCACTTGTTTTCTAGCACTACGTATTCTATTGGCTTTTCTGCAATCTGGTATATGTTTTTTCAGAAACTAGATTCAAGGTTTCTACTTACCTTTCGTCTGATTTTCTCGTGATTCAAATGAACTACTTCCCATAGCTTTTAAGCCTTGCAAGTTCTTTACAATTTATCAGAATTCGAGAGACCTTTCTAATCAAATTGCAGAAGAATTGAATTACCTATCAAATAAATCAGCAGAGAGCATGAGGAGACTAATAAAAACACCAATTTTTATCTATACAAAAGCAATTAGGAGAAGAAAGCATTTATTAATTATAACGTTATTCATAGGGATGGCAAAAATCCCCACGGGGATGGGTATCCTCGGGGATTTTCCCCATTCGGGGAGGGTACGGGGATAATTTTATACCCAATTTTTTTTTCGGGGAGGGGACGGGGAAAATTTTTTACCCAACTTTTTATTCAGGGAGGGGACGAGGATGAGGTGGAATCCCCATCCCCTACCCATTTCCCCATTTTAATTTTTAATTTTATTTTTATTTTTAAAATTACTAATAAATAAATAACAAAATTATAAATATTGTTAAAAATAATAAATATCAAAATAGTTGTATGTTGGGAAAGTGGTCACCCTTTGCCGGGAATTAGTTGAAGAGTATTAATTGAAGTTTTCACCAACTGTTTATTGCTTTGATTATACTGGTAGTAGTTCTTCTACTAGATCTACAGGGGATTCTTATAAGAAAGCAACCAAATGGATGACAGGTTTTGATGATTATGTAAACAATGGAGATTGTGCAGTTGTTGCAGATGAATTAGATTCATATTTGGATGAGAAAGTTATATCTCGGATGGAAGATTTTAATATTTTGAGTTGGTGGAAGACAAATGCTAATAGGTATCCTACATTAGCTCGAATTGCTAGAGATATTTTGGCAATTCCAATTACAACAGTTGCTTCTGAATCAGCTTTTAACACTAGTGGTAGAGTTGTGAGCTCATACCATAACAAACTTCATCCAAGCACATTGGAGGCCTTAATGTGCTGTCAAAGTTGGTTACAAGCTTACAATAGCGGTATGAGTTTATTTTAATATGATTAATTTAAAATCGAAAATAAAAAAATGTATTAGACTATTAATTATTCGGGGACCGGGGACCCTCGGGGATCCCCCGTTATTATTCGGGGAGGGGATGAGGATTCTCTCAAGCAATTTTGACGGGAAAGGGGAGGGGACGGGAACATATGCAAAACATCGGGGATGGATATGGGGAGATTGGTCCCCTCCCCTCCCCTCCCCATTGCCATCCCTAGTTATTCACCTGAAATACAATTAAAATTTATGCCTGTAATTCACAAGAATCTATTAAAAAAAAAAATTTACCACGAAAGACGTAAAGACTGATAGGGAAAAGGAGAAAAGGGGAAACAACGGATGGTGGATGCAAACCACGGAGACGTCATTCAAAGAGAGAGATCGGCCAAGTTGAAAATTCTTTCAACAGCTCTGCACCACGATTCTGCCTTCTTCTTCCTGAATTCCTCGTTTAAGACGGGCTTGAAAGTGGTTGAAGTCTTAGTCCTTTCTCCAGAAGCAAAAATCTCTTCTTCTTTGAAAACCCCAATTGCTAACCCAGCTGCAAAGGCAGCTCCGAGAGCTGTTGTCTCTATGTCAGCTGGTCTGATGACTGGGCTTCCCAACAAGTCCGCCTTAAATCATGATAAGAGCAGTTTTATATGGCCTTCCAGAGGAGAAAGATAATAAAGTATCAACACTAGATTCCAGAAAATGGAAAAGAGTGTGATGTCTGAATAAAGCTCAGATTCTTCAAAATGACCATTATTTCCATGTGAGCTAATAGCTAATTAAGTGATTGCTAATTAAGACACCCACAGTACAGCAAAGAAATTGTAGAAAAAAGAACATGCCAGGCTATCTTACAAATCAACATAAAATGTCGGGAAAACAGTTGTGAAATTTTAATGCAGAAACAGTATGATTGCTTTAGCTTCAAAATGACCATTTTTCTTTCTTTTTTCCACCCACATAGTAAGACCCTTTGAAAGCATTTGAATCTAAACATTGCTTTAGCTTCTGATTAGCAAGGCAGCCTGCTAAAAGTTTATTTGGAAAACATCTCTTACGAATGTACCACACAAATCGTGGAGAAGTGTCAAATAAACATTTCTAGAGCCCTAGAAAGACCAACTAACTGACCTGCATTCAAAATACGAGAAGCTCAAAAATGGGAAATCATAATATTTTTCAAAAGAAAGCAGAATAGCTAAATTTGCATCGATAGCTGCAAAACTATCAATAATAAGAAGAAACAATACCAAAAACAAGATACTTCAGAAAAAAAGAAACAGCAGAAAGATTGATGAGAAAATTGGAAATTGTTCAGTCATGCATATGAATGAAAAGCTGTGTAGAACTGCATCAGAGCACTAAAAAAAGTGAGAAGTGCAAACCTGAATCTGCATTAAGAGGTTGTTAACCGTAGCACCTCCATCCACTCTAAGCAAGAACTTTGCATCCTTTATGACACCCTTCTCCACTGCATCCTTTTGCAATGAATCCAAGACATCCTTCACTTGAAAACACATGCTCTCAAGCACAGCTCGAGCAATGTGAACCTTGCTTGTGAACCTAGTAATCCCAATGCAAACACTGCGGGCGTCATCACGCCACCATGGAGCAAACAATCCATTAAAAGCAGGTACAAAGTAAACCCACCAGTTGAGTTGACCTGCAATGCCAATTCCTCGATCTCACTCGCACTGCTGATAACGCCAAGACTGTCTCTGAGCCACTGAACTGCAGCTCCAGCGATGGCAACTGAACCCTCGAGAGCGTAGTTTGTCGGTGCTTTTGGACCAAGCTTAAAGGCTAAAGTGCTCAAAAGTTCATGCTTTGACTTAACTACCTCTTCACCTGTGTTCAGAAGTATAAAAGCACCGGTACCATAGGTGCTTTTAGCCTCACCCTTTTTACAAGTTTGTCCTAACATAGCCGCATGGTGGTCCCCAAGACATCCTGAAATCGGTATTCCAGTAATTGGCCACCCTTTGCCAAGTTTTCCAATAATCTCAGAATTACTGAAAGTTTTGGGAAGAATTTCAGCCGGTATCCCTAGTGTTTCTAGAGTGGGCTTATCCCAATCAAGAGTTTTGAGATTCATAAGCATCGTTCGTGATGCATTAGAGACATCAGTGACATGCAAACCACCGTTCACTCCACCAGTTAAATTCCATATTAGCCAAGTGTCTATAGTTCCAAACAGGGCATCCCCTTTCTTAATAGCCTCTTTAACAACATCCACATTTTCCATCATCCATAGCAGTTTCACCGCAGTGAAACAAGTTCTGATAGGCAAACCAACGGCCTCCAGAAAATGGGTTTTCCCCCAGATAATTCCTTCTCCAATTTCCTAAAAATGAAACCACTTCCAAACATCAAAAGGTCGAAATTCCAAAAGTCAAAAAATGGCCAGAATTGCAAAATCTGAATCATGGTCATTAGATAACACCCTAAGCCAACTCATGAGCAAAACCAACAATCAAAAAGCTCCAGATCTTCAATCGTTTAAACAATGACAAGAAACAAACAAAGAAAAACGACAGGAAAAGGACAGGCCGGTCAGCTGCAAACGGAACTGTTACGAGCATCCATCCAAACAATAGCATTATAGAGCGGACAACCAGTAGATTTGCTCCAAAGAACAGTTGTCTCCCTCTGATTGGTCAAACCAATCGCCTTCAATCCAGTGTCTACATTGTGGCCATCAGCTGTAGCCTTGTCCAAAGCCTTAGCCATACACACCCTCGACCTAAACAAATTTTTCAAAAAGGAGAAGTTCAGTTTAACAAACCCATCATTGGATTTAACATCATTAAATTAAAAAATATATTAGTCACGCAATTCTTTACACATGCTTATAAAGCCAATTATTTAGTGTAGTTTAAAAATTAAGCTAAATTAATTTTTCACCTTTATAATAAAAAATTTATTATATATTTAATAATTTTATCAAAATTATTATTTAAAAATTATATTTAATATGTATTATGAAATATAAAAAAAAATTATTTTATAGTTATAATTTTTTTCATAGCAATTGTATTTAAAATATATAGTATCTCAATCCTAAACAACGCTTAAGTTTCAAATCTAGTTCAATGTATCTATGTTGAGCATATCAATTTCTAGATTGGTATTTAAACAAATTGTTGGTTTTAGATGCATTAGTTTTGTTTTGACCTTTATCTTATTTTACATTTTTTTTTGTCAACAATTGCACGTTCATTGTTCTTAATGGTGAATAAGTAAAACATTATTTGAACTTTAAATCACACATTTAATAAAAAAATCGATGATAGTTACACACTTTTATAAGATTATCATCGTAATCCTCTTTTCCATCATCATTCCTCTTTTCTTGTTTTCTAATTTAATTATTTTATAAATATTAATCTTAGGAACGCAACTAAATTATTTTTCAATGTGTACAATGCCCGTCAATGAATTCACTGCCGCATGGCTGGTCCGAAATTATCGTGATTCTTAGGATCGAAATCGAGCCAGTGGTCGGTTGAGCAAAGTTTAAAATTTGTGCCAATAAAGAGGATTAGAAGTTTTTAAAAGAGAACAAATAATAGGTTCAGCTTAGCTGCGTAGGCTCAAATACATCCTCTCTAATGGGCTGGAGGCCCAAGCCCAATTGCATTAACCACCAACCGAATAATGAAGTGGGTTCCTTTCAACACTGAACCTGCCAGCCTAGTCACCTGAAATAGAGCAACGTTAGTCATACCACGTCTAAGTCATAATCATTTATTAGATGGCAGTTTAATTATACAATCTATAAAATTTATTATTTAATAAATGAATAACATAAAATATTGGGACTTACTTTTAGAACCCAAATGTTTGGTCTCTAACATTTATTTTTAAATAATAATACGATCAAATTAAATTTATGGCAGAATTAACGTAAATAATTGCAAATGAAAAATTTCATAGGGATTTCCTTGTTAGGGGAACTAAGGTTACTAAGACATATAAATAGTTCATTCAATGAATTGTTGGCATTTGATTGAGATAGCACTCATTTTAGATATCATATATAAATAAAATCAGCAGCGAAATCAAAACTTGGTTTGAATTGCCTGGATGAGCCTTCCCTGGTAGGTATGCTTTTAAAATATTATAATATATACTAGAATGAAATCATACATTAAATGAATATTATTGTTTGCGGATGATTTTGGGTCAATGAATAAAAAACCACAAAACCAAGCTAAGAACAATAAATTTGCTTTTTTGTTGAGGAGCGGGGTGCCTCGCTTATTTGGCGCGTGCGGGCTATTTAGGCCTTTTTTTGGAGTGAAGGAGGATTGAGATGGCGGTGGATATGGAGACGGTCTGACTTTAGGTGCGGAGGGCTGGCAAAAATCGTCTTAAACCTGCGAAACAACTAAAAAAGAGATCAGAGTTGGAGCCGGGGGAGGCCGGCGACCACACTCCGATGCTCAAGTCAGAGTTAGGTTATCTCAGGTTAGAGAGCTTGCAAGCTCTTGGTAATGGAGGTTTCAAGGTTAAAGAAAGCTCAGTTTTTTGTGGTGTGTGTATGAACTTACTTGATAAAAATTAAACCTGAGTATTTATATGGTGTACCCCGGGTCGCCGTGCCACCTAACGTTATATTATTGACGTTCTCTGCTGCATGTCAGGAATATCCTGATCTTTATGCGTATGGCGGCTTAGGCGTTTCAAAAATATGCGTGGAGAGCAAGTTTGAGGCGTATTCACGTGCTGAGTGTAGTGGAGTGGTCTCGCGTACCTTTGTAATTCCGTTGTAATTTTACAGGCGTGGCAAAAAAAGCTGGTGGTCCCAACTATCGTATTTCAAACTTTTGGCTAATTTGCTGGCGTGACAGGCAGCTGTCTCCTCTTTTGTAGCACGAGATTTCCTCATCGATTCCTCATTTTTTGACACGTATTCAACCAATCTTTTTGAGATTCAAGGCCCACATATCCCTTGACATTTTTACAAAAACTTTTTATACCCCTACATAGTGTACCCGAGGTACCTCGGCTACCTTAGGTACTCTGGGGTACCTTGGGTACATAGAGTACCTAAGGTAGCCGGGGTACCCCAGAGTACCTAAGGTAGCCGAGGTACATAGAGTACTCCAGGTACCCAAGGTACTATCAACACATGGCGCTTCATCATTGGCCTCATGTTTCCTTCCCAAACAACATCCTCCTTGTTTCTTTGTGGCGAATGTAATTGAGGCACAAGAAACTCTTGGAGTAACTGCAAATGACACGTGGCGATATTTACTCTTTTTTTTTAACAAACACTGAATTGATGCATATCTTCACGTCTCTTCAACTTTTTTGGGAAGTGGTAACCGCCTGACATATAATTTGAATTTGAAAACACTCTTCTATAAAATTAATTTGACCTCTCTTTTTATGAAGTTCGATTTGTCAGGTTTAATTTAAACCTGTTCCACTCCTTTTATATTACCACTTTATTTTGAAAATCCCATTAAATTTAATTGCTTCCAGTGGCTTCTTATTGTTCCCTGGCTTTTCATCTTTTCCTTAGCTTTATTTCTTATTCCTTTTTGGCTTCGTCTTTTTCTTTAGCTTCTCATCTTCTCCTCGGCTCCATTAACATTCCATAAACAGGTAAAAAATCTTCCTTTACTTCTCTTTTTCCTTTCCTTTTCTTTTTTCTTTTGGTGCATTTTCATGTCCTATTTCCCATAGTTTCTTTCTTCTTTTCCTTTTCTTTCTCTTTTCATCTTTCTTCTTTCGATCAACTCTCATTTTCCTCTCTTTTTTTTCTTTCTTTCTTTTTCTTTTCTCTTTCTCATTTTCCTTCCCTCTTGGCTGTACTTCTTTTTGTGCATTTCTGGCGGGCTCTTGGCTGTTGCTACGGTGGTCTCTGGTGCCCGATCTGTCCGGCGGGCAGCCGCGTCCCGCGGCTTCAGCCGAGATCTCCTTCCGGCGGGTTTGGCGCGGTGCTTCTTTTTCCCACATTGTCTTCTTCACTTCTTTTTCTTCTTCTCTCTTTTCTTCTTCTTCTTCTTCCTCTACTGCGTTTTCTTTGGCTTTTTTTTACTACTTTTTTTTATGATCCAGGCTCCTTTATATATATATATATATATATATATATCATCCAGACCTTTTTTTTTTTTATCATTATCCAGACTCTTTTTTTTTTCAAATCTCTAACGGGTTTTATTGTGCCCATGACAGCCTCTGCACAACTTCATCTTTTAAGCAATTTTTGGCGATCTGCGACTTTTCTTGGCGATATACAGTCTATTCGTCTCCAAACTTGTTTTTTTTGGCGACTAAAATTTGTTGCTCTCGGTGAAATCTAGGTATGAATTTTTATATCTATTTATGGCTTCTTTATTTTGAAAAATATTGTTGTGGTTTTGTTTATGGATTTCATGCAAAGTGTTGGTACTTTTCTTTTTGTTTATGCTTTTATTAGTGGATGTTGGTGTTTGACTTGTGATGAAAGAGGCCTTGAGTTGTAGGGGCATGTTTTGATGTAGAGATTTTCTTTTTAACTTGTGTCTTGTGTTTTTAGGGGAACAAGATGGGGAGAAAAAGAGTTGGGATCAAGGGTCGAAATATTGTTGATGATTCGGCTGGTGAGGAGGCCTCATGTTCTGAGTCAGCCCCTTTTATACCCATTAGTGATGATGACGGGTCTCCTTCGAGTAGCCCCAAATTGTCACGAACTAATCCTTGTAGTAAATCTAAAACTAGGGGGAAGCAACCGGTTAGGGCAGCTCGTAAGAAAACCCATGCAAAAAATTCCAGACCCAAATCTCATACCCCTGTCAGCATCTTTGAACCTCCCCAAGTCTCCCCTTTGTCTTTGTAGCTCGTAGGCTCTATTCAATAGGGGGTAGGCCAGCTACTCCAAGAGATTTAGAAAGGGTTAGAGATAAATATAACATACCTCATTCTGTCCGCCTTAGGATACCTCGCAAGGGCGAGCGCCCTGAGCACCCCCATTCTGATGGTGTAGCCCTTTACATTGACCTTTTTGACTTAGGTCTCCGTTTGCCTCTTCAACTATTTTTTAGAAAAATGTTCACTGAGATGAAGATTGCTCCCAGACAGTTATCTTTACCCGTTTGGAGGTTACTCATGGGTTTGGAGGTATGGTGGCTGGACGCATTTGGGGAGGATATTTCTTATGGAGATCTGAGGGGGCTTTATTAGTTGAAGAAGCCGACTGGTTTATCCGTAGCTTATTTTGCTACTTGGGGGGGTTCATGGTAGTTTGGTGAGATCGGATCCATTGCTGAAAAAGGGCTATAGATATGGGTGGTTTCTGGCTGAAGGCGAGTGGGGGAGAAGTATACCAGCGGGGAATGAAGTTGTGCAAGTTCGGAACTTCTTCAATGAAGATAGTATGTGTTTTTTTCCTCCTCTCTCCCTTTTTATGTATATATATATATTTCTCGTATGAATTTTCTTCTTATTCGTTGTTTCTTGGGACTTTTGCAGACATCACTTGGTCCAAGGGAACATGCCCAGTTCATGAAGTGGGGAGGAAAGTGAGTGATGTTATAGAGAAGTTCTAGTTTTTGCAGAGTGAGAGTGATGTTCTGAACACTACCCGCCTGGCAAGAGCTGGTTTGATTGAGAAGAGTCTTCAATCTTCTTCGAATGGCGATTCACGTATGGCTATGTGGTGTTGCTAGGGTACCTTGCCTTCACCGGTTCTGTGGGGTGCCCCCCGTCATTTGCACAAACTTTCTTTTCTTTTTTTTTTGTTTTTTTGTTTTGGCGACCATACCTCATTTTTCTTAACGTGTCCTTTTGCCTGTGACAATTCTGATGTTCATTTTTCTGATCCATCTCTTTGTCTCACTTTTTTTTGTTTGCTTTATGTTGGATAAATATGGACCTTTTCGCCGAAGATTTCAACACCTTCTTCAGTCGCATGAGCGGCAGCTCCTCCGGTACCCTGGTGATAACTCTATGAAATAAGAGTTATCATGACACTTTTAAACTTAAATCAATAATACTTAGAGAGTAAATAATATGTTTTCATTGCATTTTGTATAAATATTCATCTTACTTTATTCGTAATAAATTTTGTTTGATTTAGAATAATTTGTGTGCTAAATTTATGCATAATTATAGATGTTCAGAAGCCCAAATTTCAAGGAAGGAATGCTGATACAATAGGCTTGCAAAAGATAAAAAAGAACTTAGCTACAAAAGAATTGAAACAAATCTAAAACAGTTCAGTTGTTGTAACCGTTGCTCTAGCAACCGTTCGAGCTGGACATGAGCAAGCTGGAGGCCGGAGTGCAGCGGTATACAGAATTGCGATTTACAGTTTTCTAATCTGACTTATTGGCGCCCTAGGCTTCCGTTTACCCTAATTTTCAGCTATAAAGAAGTACACATCATAAGGAATAAGAGGAGTCGTCGCCCAAAGAGAAAAACCACAAAGAAACAAAAGAAAACATGATTCAAGAGAGATATTGAGGGATGCACAAGAGGAGAATTTGCAGAAATCAATCAGAAACTCAGTCCTTCTTGTTCTTTTCTTGTTTTCTTGTTTTCTATTTATTCATGAGAATGTGTTTCATGGCTAAAACTTTGTTCTTTATTTTTCTTTTGCAAACCATGAAATAAATTTATTTTTAGTTGAGTAATAAATAATATTGATGGTTTATTGACTGAAAATATGAGTTGCTGCATGTTTGCTGTAGCATTTTGTTTTGATCGAATTTATTTTTATTCATTATTTCGGCTGATCACCTATTTAATGATACTAGCTAAGGAAGAGTCACAAAAGAGCCTATCTTAGTGGAATATATCAAAGCAATACTTGATCTTAAATTGGGTTTCCTAGATTGAGTTTTACTTGAGTCCCAAAAGGACCATGCTTGATTTACGATTAGTGATGAACTAGACACAGGGATTCACCTTGTAGGGTAAATAGAACCTAAATGTGTAATGTTATATCTTATGTTGGCATAAGAACTTATCACTATTAAGTTACATATAGATATAAGATATCCAATATGCAACGGCTGAGGATGCATAAGGATTCTGCCCAGTGCTGTAGCAGATCCTACAGCAACCGAGCCAACCATTAGAAAATAGTCAAGACCATTAGGAGAGTTTATTCACTCAACTACTCTATATTCTTATTGGTTTTATCCTTGAGTTTGACGTGATAATTTACTTTGTTGCATTTTATTTATTGCGTTTTTATTTTAATTAGTATATTAGTTTCATTAATAATTTATTTTAATTTAGAATAAAATCTGCATTGTTAAAATTGTTGTAGCAAGTTTGATAACATCAATCCATGTGGAGATGATCTTGAATACTTATCATTATATTACTTATTGTGTACACTTGCACATTGACACTAATAGCATTTGAATTTATACCCAATAAATTTTTGGCGTCGTTGCCGGAGATTGATTGTTCATTGTGATTTGTGAAATTAATTTTAACAGTGCTAATTTTTAATTTTATTTTGATTTGTTTATTTTGTTGACATAGGTGATCCGACAACCTTTGCATGCACAAATATAAATCTGTTGAATTCCAGTTTGATCCAGAAATTGAAAAAACTGTAAGGAGATTGAGAAGAGAGCATCGGGAATTACAAACTGCTATAGCAATGGATGATTTGCAAGATTTGAGAAACTTGAACCGTAGAGCGGAGATACAACCAATCAATGTACATGAAGATCTAAATGGACAATGTGTTCAAAGGCATCGGGAATTACAAACTACTGTAGCAATTGATGATTTGCAAGATTTGAGAAACTTGAACCATATAGAGGAGATACAACCAGTCAATGTACATGAAGATCTGAATGGATAATGTGTTCAAAGGCAATCAGGGAACACCAACATTTTCATATGGTGAACGATAGAGATAGGGCCATTCGAGACTACGCAGTGTTGACTCCTCAAGCCATACATCCGGAAATAGTTAAACCCGATGTTCAAATTGAAAATTTTGAACTCAAACCCATGATGTTTCAGATGCTTCAAACAGTGGGGCAATTTAATGGTTTGCCATCTGAAGATCTTCATTTACACCTTAAGTTATTTTTGGAAGTAAGTGATACTTTCAAGATTGTTGGAGCATCACACCAAGCATTGAGACTCAGACTTTTCCCGTTTTCTTTGAGAGATCGAGCAAGAACATGGTTGAATTCTCTACCACCAGATTCTATCACTATATGGAATGATTTGACTGACAAATTTTTGATGAAATACTTTCCGCCAACCAAGAATGCAAAGTTGAGGAACAAGATCACATCTTTCCATCAACTTGAAGATGAGAGATTGTGTGATGCATGGGAGATATTTAAAGAGTTACTCAAAAGATGTCCTCATCATGGTATTCCTTGCTGTTTACAGTTGGAAACTTTCTATAATAGTCTCAACCCAAGTACTAGATTGATGGTGGATGCTTCAATAAATGGAGCCTTGTTATCTAAGTCTTACAATAACTATCAGTGGCCATCAACCAGACAAGCTGCAGCAAGAGGAACAGAAGGAGTCCATAACGTAGATGCTTTGACAGCATTGTTAGCCCAAGTAACTTCATTAACAAATATGGTAAAGGCTATGACTACTGCTCCAGCAACTGTTAACCAAATTTCTGATGTGTCTTGCGTTTATTGTGGAGAAGGACATTTATTTGACAATTGTCCTAGTAATCCAGCTTCGGTTAACTATATGGGTAGCTTCAACAGACAGAATTAGAGCAATCCATATTCAAACACTTACAACCCTGGATGGAAAGAGCATCCGAACTTTTCATGCAGTTATTAGAACCAGACTACTGCAGCACCCAATGGATTTTATCAGCAAAATCAAAAGCAAAGAAGCATCAACAATGATCAACTCAACTCCCTTGAAGGTTTGATTAAGGATTATATTGTGAAGAATGAAGCAGTTGTCCAAAGTCATACTGTATATTTGAGAAACTTGGAAAATCAAATTGGACAGCTTGCTACAACATTAAGCAACAGACCTCAGGACAGTTTACCTAGCAACACAGAGGACCCAAAAAGAGAAGGGAAAGAGCAATGCAAAGTGATTAACTTGAGATCTGAAAATGATGTTCATAGTCTCGTTGGTGTACTAAAAAGAAGAGCTGAGTCCACTTCAATCCATAAAGAAACTCAAATTGAAAAAGATCCACAATCCTCTACTTCACAGCACACTAGTGAGAGCAGTCAAGCCGTAGCATTTGCCGAAAATGATGATCCAACACATGTGGATAACGAGGTTGTAGCACCAACCCAGAACATGGCAAAAGAGAAGCAATCTGCACAACCTGTTGCAGCACAATAGTTTAGGTACTCACCACCATTTCCTCAAAGGTTCCAGAGACAGCAACAAAACAAGCAATTCAGCAAAATCTTAGGATTGTTGAAACATTTACATATCAATATCTCTTTTGTGGAAGCTCTAGAGCAAATGCCGAATTATGCGAACTTTTTGAAGGATATTTTGACAAAGAAAATAAGACTTGGAGAATTTGAAACAGTTGCTCTAACACAAGAGTGCGGACGAATGCTTTAGAGTAAGATACCACAGAAGATGAAGGATCCAGGAAGCTTCACAATCCCATGCTCCATAGGCACTAAATATAGTGGCAAAGCACTCTGTAATCTGGGGGCTAGCATCAATCTCTTGCCTCTATCAGTGTTTAAGCAACTGGGAGTTAGTGAATGTAGACCAACATTAGTGACTCTACAACTTACTGACAGATTTCATGCCTATCCAGAAGGGAAGATTGAAGATGTGTTGGTGAAGGTGGATAAATTTATTTTTTTGGTGGATTTCATTGTGCTAAACTTTGAGACAGACAAAGAAGTGCCAATCATTCTACGGAAACCTTTCTTAGCCATGGGAAAGACTTTAATTGATGTTACTTCTTTATTTAAAAAAAAAATTCAATGCCTTGTCTTTCCAAAAATTACTCTATTAAAATTATTAACCTTATATTTTAGAACTAACTCTTAGTATTCTATCAAAATCTATTTAAAAACCCAAAACAAATAGACAGTGAATCAATGATATGCTCAACTAAACAATTTGTTACTCTCCTCTCTACAAAGAAAATTCTTTTGTACGGAATTTATTGTCATCATCTAATCATTATATTTGTCTCAACTAGTCAACTTGCTAAGTGGTATCAACAATTCTATTTTTAATTGTTACTATTCTTATCTTTTTTAAATTTAATTTATTTATATTTTTGGTTTTGATATATGGCTCGAATAATCTAGAAAAGAAAATGTGTATTTGTGTATTTGTTTGTTATTTAGATTTGAAAAGCATGTCAACTAGAAAATAAGCATTAGAATATGAAAAGCTACAAAAAATAATTAAAAAAAAAAGAGAACAAAAAAATTAGTCAAATCTCAAAAACGAGCTCTTGATAAATTTTTCACTGCTGGTAAGAAAAGATATGTATTTAAGTGAAGAATTTGTTATTGAACAATTAACTTCAAATGAATTAAACAATAATGAAATAGTGAATGAAATAATCAACTTTGAAGATGATCACAATAAATATATATATATTTTAGGATCATGTTGATAATTGTTGAAATTCAATATATTATTAAAGATAGTTGAATTATAAGCTCTTTAATATTCCTTTGGGAATTGATGTTGTTTAACGTAAGAATGTCTTTAAAAGAAAAAAAAAAGTTCACCAAGGGCCTCGAATCAGTTAGACCCCGCCTTTCCTAAGCAATCAGCAACCGAATTACCCTTCAAAATTAATATGACTACGAAACTACATATGACTGATCTGTTATAGACAGTTCAACCACAAAGTACGAGTTGCCCCGGCAGATAAAAAAGAGAGTTCTGCAAATAAGCAAGAGTTAGCAGATTTGAATCCCTCTTCAGCCAAACAAATTGCCATCCCATGGAAAGAGCAATATTAACAGCTTGAATGGCATTAATCTCAGCATAACAAGGCCCAGAGCCACAGTAAAGGCGGCTTCGTAAAAGCACCATTAAAGCCTTGAAAAAAGCCCACAAACCGAGATTCTGGGATTACCCGTAGCCAAACCATCCGTATTTATCTCAAGCCAAGGAACCCCTGGAGAACGCCAAAACACAGTCTTGATAGAAGAAGAGTTGCGATTAGTATTTTGATTAAGAAGAGGGCTAATAGGCATGAATATGATAGAACACCTGGACAACGAGTTAATCCTTAATAATATATTGTAAATCAATCAAATAAATTAAGCATCAAGGATTAACTCGTTAAAAAATCATAATCAGTATAATTGTAACATTTCTTTTCCTGGTAATTGTAACATTTCCGTTTTAATATTTTCGTTCATGTTATAATTAAGTTAAGCCTTGATGCTTACAAAAATCAATTGTTATCCTTATCTATACTGCTCTTTATTTTCAACAATTAGTAAAAGAAAAAAAATTGAAACATATTAAAATCTTTTTAATTTAGGGGATTATAATGTGATCATATCAAATCTTATGGGCCTAAGTTATACTAAAAAGTTACAACAAGAGTTAAGGATTGCTTGAAGCTCATATCATCATACCAGAAACTATTTTCTAAGTGAAGCTATTGGTACCCCTTTATTATCCTTATAAAACCCCACTTTAAATAAAATTATAGTTAAAACAAATAAGAATCAAACACACAGTTATATTTTTCCAACAAATTCTTGAATTCATAATCAATCCTTCTTTTTTATTTTCCATCTTTCACTTCCTATCTAATTAAAATAGACTTAAAATAATTTATTTTTTTCCTATTTCTTACTGGTTATATATTTTTGTGTTTAATTTCCTTCCAAGTTATAATTTAAAATAGTTTAATTTAAACCAATGATTGACATCTAAAAATTCATTACTTAGAAAATTTTTTAATTTGTTTGTAGACAAACAATAAGATTGCCAAAAAAAAAAAAAGACAAAATACCACTTTGAGTTTTAACATTAAAAAAATTAAATTAAAAGCTAAAAGAATGTATTAAAAAAAGGAAATTTTCAGAAATAAAATAAATACAACTAAAAATGGGGTTGCATGAGGAGATTGGGTGGGTACCAATAGTCCAACTCCTATTTTCTAGCTTAAAATCAGTTTGCAAGGGAGATAATATACCCAGATATTTGGTTTTTGAAGCAAAGGAAAAAGGACCACATTGACATGTTAAATATCATTTTCAGTCAACAATAAATTTGTGGGTTCCATCGTACTATAGAAGCCCATAAGCCTATATGCTTAATTTATGTTCAAAAACTAACTCAAGAATTGATGGTTGCCTTAAACTTATATTATTACCCCCATACTGGGGATGGCAAAATAAATCGGCTCCACCCTAGCCTAGGTAGCCCGCCCTGGGCATGTTTTCTAAACACACTTATGTTTGGCTTAAATTTCACCTTAAAAAACCTGAACCCAGCTTAAAGCAAGAGAAATGCTTAAAAACAAAAGGTTAAAATATTTATTTTTGTATCTGTTTAGCCCATTCATAACAACATTTAAATCCTTCTAAAGCGTAATATGATAAAAATAAAACGTTATAAACTTTAAAATATATTAAAAGGTGTTTTAAAAATAAAATTTAATTTGTAAACAGCTTGGTAGTCTATAAAATTTTGTTTTTATTAGATTAGGATTTAAAAGTTGGGTTAAAGGATTTACAACTTTAAATATATATTATTAGTGGGGTATATAAATATTAAAATGTGTACTCTAATTATAAAAAAATATGTATTTTTATTGTAAAGCATTTTTCTAGCTTTCGGGTTGGAATCAAGCTTTTAAGGTGAGGCCTGAGCATGAATATTGCCGAGTATTTGAAAAATATAACAGGAGAGTTTATTAGGGATAAAATCAAGTTGATTTTTTTTTTGCCATCCCTATTACTGGACTAATAATATAAAACTTTCAAATTTTAAGCTAACTTTTGAACACGAGTAGATTCATAGAAAAATTCTAATAAAATAAGCGAGAAAGAAGTTACTGGTCAAACATATATAAAACTATACTAACTAGAAAAAAAAAACTCAAATACAAATAAAAAACAAGGCAAATTCAAATAAAGTATTTAAGAATGATCTGACTTAAATACTATATATTCTAATATATTTACCCTTATTAATCCTAGTTAAGAATTGGAGATACCCTGTACGTTGCATTCACTAACAAGCGGTCCAAAATGTTAGCAAGATATTACTCATAATTATTTGCATCAAGACAATTGATATCTGTTTCACGGTTTGGTTCAAGACAATTGAAATGTGTTTAACTACACGGTTTTGTTCATTGTCTTAAAGCATGTTAGTTGGGATAAGATCCACGACTGTGGGGTACAGATATCTGAATAAGCTGATTGTCACAACTTTTTTTTAATTGTAATGCTTAAGCCTATCACTTGAATGAATATTAATTTTTCAACTTAGTCACATGAATATGCCTATGAATATTGTCATGGTTGATTGAACATTGAAGTATTTCATTTTTTTTTTTTTCAAAATGAAAGAGCAAGGATACATTAATATACAATTTTGTAAAGTCAGTTAAAAAAAAAAATCAATACAAGATAAGTGAGATGGTTAATTTTGTCGTATTTTGTCATTATTTGTCTCTTCAAATTTTGTGTTCCGTTATCATTATTACTTAGGGTAAATATTTATTTATTGCTTATATTTTGAGTTAAATATTTATTTGATCTCTATATTTAAAAAAAAATCTCAAGACACTTTTATTGTTAAATAAGCCACAATTCCATCCTTACTTTCTTTTTACAATAATATTTTTACAATAATATTTTTGGGATATCAATAAATAAATTATAATATATCAAATTAAGTTATTTCATTAAAAGAAAAGAAAAAAAAAAGGATAAGAATGTAATGTAAAATTTTCATTATAAGTTTTTGAGGTATTTTTTAAAATATAAGAATTAAATAGGTACTTAAATCAAGAAATATTGGTATTTTTACCCTATTACTCACCTTGATCTCTTCCAATTCTCTCAAACTTAAACCAGTTTTTCAAAGCTTGAGCTCCAGGGTTTCCTTCAACACCACCAGTTGATATAAATGATTTTCCTCTCGATGCATCATAGCTGTCGACTCTCCATACTGTGGGTTCGTTGCAGCGAGTCTCTGTCGAGAATCTCACGTTCAGATCCACTTCTTCATTGATAATACTAGTGTTGTCATACGTTGCGAATCTTAAACGGGTTCCTTTTTGTAAGTCGGAACTTAGTTGGACAACATCAAGTGGGCAGAGTTCGTTTCTGCCCCTGAAGAGGGTGAGGCCGCCGCCGCCTGCTCCTCGAATTGCTGAGACCAAATAGTAGTCTCGGGATGCTTCGACCTTGTTGCCATTGACATCAACCAAAGGATCAGCGAATCCCACAAGCGGTTTTGTGGCAAAGGCAAGGAGAAGAAAGAAGACTGCAGTCACGAAGGACTATTCATTTTGTTATCTTTCAGAGAGCTGTTTGAGTAAGTTACTGCAGTCAACGTGAGGAATAGAACTAATTAGAAATGTATGCCAAATTTTGTCATTTATTGCATCAAAAATCTATTAGAAGTCTTTTTTAAATATTCAAATAAGTTTTTGAGGCACAAACAAGGAAAAAGAACACTTACACTTTAAGTTTGGGAAAATAGTTATGTACCCTCAAGAATTCAATAAGGGACACCAAAATCCTCTTTTGACTATAATATCCTTTGTGAATGGTAACTAAAAAAATTGGTTTTTAGATTTTTCTAATAAAGACAAATATAATTTAAATAATCTAATTTATCTAATAGAATATTAGAATATTTTATAATATATAAAAATAACTTTAGCATACAAATTATTATATTTATTTTAATAATTTATCTGTATTTATTACAAAAATTTTAAATAAATCTTTAGGTGTTGTTTGGTTGGGAGCAGAGAATGGAGGAGAGGAAAGTAATTTAAGTTCTATTTTTATTTTCATTGTTTAGTTAGACAAAATATATAAGAATTAATGTATAATTTGATTTCCACACTAAAGAGTGAAGAATTTAAATTCCTCTTATATTAGAAACCAAAACTTCCAAAATTACCTTCAACTTTTTAGCTTATTTAATACCCTTAGTAATTATTATTTATAATTTTATATCATCAATTTAATGTTATAAATAATTTTATATTAATTAAATTTAATGAATGATTTAAGAAACTTAACAAAATAAATAAACTTATTTATTTATTTAATATGAAAATATAGAAATATAAATTAACCGCCGCCGGAACTCCGACAAACCGTCACCGAACATCTGCCAGACTTTCACCGGAACTCTGCCAAACCACTACTGGAATGCCGTCGACCGCCACTGATTTCCGTCGAAACGTCATCGATTGCCGCTGGACCTCCGTTATATATATATAATTCTAATAAATCATGAATTATTTTAGGACTTTTTGACATTAAAAAAGTTTGGTATTGAAATTAAATTATATTTCATTGCTAATATAGATCGTATTTAAGGCAAAGAATAAATTTGTCCAGAGAAAAAAATTGTAATTCTTTTTCCTATCAAATTTTATGTCAAACCAAATAATGAAATTTAATTTCACTATTCTCCTTCACTCATTTCTTCTCCATTTCCTTCCATTCTACTCTTTTCCTCTCTTCCCCTTTCTTTAAACCAAACATCCCTTGGTTAAATAGATTTTACAATTAATGAAATAAATCTCATAAATTAATAATATTAAAATTATTTTATATAATCTTGAAAACAATTGAAATATTTAAATATTTATTTTAACTTTATGTTTCTATTTATTATATTTTTTTTAATGCAATACAAGATAGTAAAATATTAAAATATTTTCTAAATATAGAAATTATTTTAAAAAGTATATATTGTTACATTTATTTTAATATTATATTTGCATTTACTCTAAAAAATTGGAGTCATTTTTTTTGAGTAAATAAAGCTAAAGTGTATTATAGTCAACAAGGGATCTTGGCATCCTTTATTGAAAACCCGAGGGTCTTGGAGATACAGGTGTCATTTTCCCCACAAACAATAGAACGTGGTAAAATATTTACTTAGATTTTTGTTCCTCTCATTAAGAGCTTTATATATATATTTGTTATACATCCGAATTTGACTTCATTTCCTAAAAATATTCTACTTCAAAATATTAAATTACATTTCAAGGATAAAAACATCTTTTCAAACAAATTCACTAACGGATTCCTTGTTAACATCAAAGTGTAAAAATAGTATTTTACAAATTTAAGTGGCGTTTGTTTTTTTATCTGAAATCTGAATAGATCTGAATTAGTCTGAATTCTGAATAGATTTGAATATCTGAATCTAAATAATATGTTTATTTTTTCGTCTGAATCTCAGAAAATAAGTATTAAGTTGTTTTTTTTTTCAACTTAAAAAACTGAAAATATGTACTTTTACATTTGTATCCTTATTAAATTTGAATGTCAAATAAATAATATATTAAATACCACAATATTTTAACATTTATAAGTAAACTAATGATGAGATTATTATGTTGGGTAATTGTCTATGGGTAAGTTTTGGAATAGACATGAAAAATAAATTATAAAGCAGAGATATTTTTGACATTAGCAAGTAATTGATTTAATTAAGGTTTCTCCATTAAGTAATTATTAAGTTAAAATTATCTAAAAAGTCTCATTAAGTTATAAAATCAAACACCTCTAATTAACTTAATTAAACACCTCTAATTAACTTAATTAATTAAGTTAAGTCACTTTAAGTCATTAAGTTAAAAAATAAACGCCACCTTAGTTTATAAAAATGGTAGATTTCAAAGTATTGTACTATTTTTGTCTTTTTACCACAGAAATGATATATGCACCCTTCATCAACACCCCCAAGTTTCTAAAAAAGGACACCAAGAGCTTCTTTTGATCATTATGTCCTTTACCTCTATTATCCCAAAAAAATGACTTTAAATTTTTTTTTATAAATGCTAATATTATATAAATAGTGTAATCTATGCAAAAGACTAACAATATTAGAATATTTTAATAAATTTTAATATGTAAATTATTATATTTATTTTAATAATATATTTTTATTTGTTATAGATTTTAAATAAATATTTGTATTAAATACATTTTACAAGTAAAAAAAACTCACATACTAATAACATTGAAATTATCATTTTACATAATATTCAAGATAATTTAAATTTTAATACATTTATTTTAATATTATGATTCTATTTATTATAAAATTTACATTAACATAACAAAATATATCTAGTAGATTGTAAAATATTAAATATTTTTAGACATTAATTTTTTTAAAATGTACATATTATTACATTTATTTTAATGTTATATTCCTATTTATTATAAAACATTAGAGTTAATTTTTTGAAGATAATGGAGATAAAGGGCATTATGGTTAAAATGGGATCTTGGTATTCCTTTTTGAAAACTTGGAGTGTTGATAACTATTTTTCCAAACTTTAGTGGTATAATTGTCTTTTTCCCTTTACCATCTGCTGGAGGAGGGAAAATGGTAATTTTCCTTTAACCCTTTGTAAAGCATAAATTGAAGGTAGATTTCACTTGTTATAAAAGTAGATATCTAATATCTTCTTAGTATTTGATAAATAAAATTTTGATCAAGTGTTGATGTGATTTTCTTGGTAATAAGAATCTTAACTATGTAATGATATAAATACACATGTTTAAAAGATAAGCTAAAGAAATCTATCTAAATTCACAGAGCTTTCTTTCCTTTAACAAGATGTATATTTCAATTTTACTTTATAAAAAAGAAATTGATATTTGTAATTTATTTTTATCTTTCGGGTAAATTTTTATTTAGGCACTAGCGCATTGGTCAATAATTCAGATAAAACTCTAAATTTAAAAATTACTCAAAACATAATTGTTGGATCCAACTTCTCAAGGCTAAAAAATAATTTTAAACTAAGATATGTAACTTAACATTTAAATCAAATCCAACATGCAGCAAGTAAAGTAAAGAGTTACTAAGTAGCTTTTAAATGAAATAGATATGTAATAAAGATGATTTTAACCACAAGGGCCAACTAATGGTGCGTTTGGATTTAAGTGAAAATATAAGTGGTCGAGTATTGTGCCGCTGCCGTGAATGCACCCTAAGTAATTGGCTCAAATTTCCAAAAAGTTAAAGAAACATTTAGTTTTAGCTTTTTAACATGGATAATTTTTAAAAACCTCCCATAAAGTTTGGGCTTGTTGCAAGTAGATGGCGAGAATTGATTTATTTGTAAGAAAACCCCCTACCGTCAGTTAATTTTAACATTGACCGTTAGTTGACTGTGCAAAGACAATATTACCCTTAACAATAATTTGTAGACGGAAATAACTAAAAAAAAAATCAAAATTATTGGCTATTT
>NW_006262339.1:31849647-31852548 GCF_000493195.1 Citrus x clementina | reverse complement strand
CGTTTGCCCTGCATCCCACCTTTTTCGGGTGGTGGCAGCCCCTCATGGGACTCTAACTGCTACATTATGGGTAAACGTGGGATCTCGCGTCTCCCGCAATGGTTCTGGGAAAAGCGTAACTACCGTGATTCTGTGGGATCGTGTTCCCACTTTTTTGGGGGACGGGTATTGGCTTGGTATATACCTCTGGTCGGTATATTCACCTCTGGTCGGTTCATACTTGTCCCCGTGTTCTGCTCGTACCATTTGGCTGAATTGATCCATGCCGGGGTGGAAATAGTAGCATGGTCGACATGGTGCTTTTATTTACGTAACACCAGTTCCCCAGTTTCTGGTCTTGCGAGTGAAATGAGTTAAGAGTAGAAACTGATAGTCAACTCTTGCCAACCCGGGGGCTTCTCATCTGGTCTTCTGTTTACCAGGACAGACCTGAGGTACCATTTTTTCTTCTGGGGAGAATCCGACCTGGGCATGGGCCTAGATAATCATGTCCATTGCATATCTGGGCTTGCATCTAACCTGGTCTTTGGTAACGGTTAGTGACGTGGCATCTCCAGACTCTTCGTATTTGAAATTTGAAACGACGGGTTATCTGTCCTCTATATTCGGTGAATGAGCTGGCATCCTCATCACTTAAATGTTTTCATTTCCCCCTTTTCGTTTCAAATCCCTAGACTTAAATCATCATCGTTTTGCCATTCGTCTCTCCGTCGCCAACCAACCCCCTTCTTGAACTTTGCTCACACTTCTCGCATCCGGAGTATCCACTCGCTGGGTTTTTCTTCTGTCACGGCCGCGCTATCAGTGCCAGTTCAATCCAGGTATTGCTTTTAACTTCTCCTCTGGTTGTTGTTGATTGGGTTTTGTGTTGCCCTTTTTGTGTCCCTATACTCGAGTTTTCTTTGTATTCTTTTGGGATTCCGACATGTCAAATCAGAAAATGAGGTTAATTGTCGATGAGAGTGACGAAGAAGCAGGGGATTCAGACCTTAACTTGTCGATACCCACCGATTTCTTACGTCCCTCGGGTAGTGTAGGCCCTTCCCATGGCAGGGATACCCTTGAGTACTCACACCCTTTGGCTGTTTCTCCCTCCCCCGAACTAGAGCTTGTAGGGAATGGAGGTGGACCTGCGTCGGGCTCTGGTGAGAACCACAATTCTGGTGGGGTAGGGGTCCCTGAAGAAGTGGGTGATGGTGAGGGAAGCAGTTCCGAGCCGACCCGACTTCCTCAGAAAAGACACCTTGGCCATAGGGTGGAGGCAGATTCTTATCCAATCGATTACATAGCCTGTGCCACCACCCAAACTGATATGTTCAAGCTTAGGAATCTCTATGACATTCCTGAGGAGGTTATCCTTGTAGTCCCTAGGAAGGGTGATGTTCCTAGTCGGCCTCCGCGGGGGTATGTGACAATGCACTTAGAGAGTTTCAGACTAGGAGCTCGGCTGCCCCTTCAGTGTTATTTTGCCAAGATACTGGGGGATATGCATATGGCCCCAGGTCAATTACATCCAAATGGGTGGAGGGTTCTCTCGGCTATGTTCATATTATGGGAGAGGTGTGGATCAGAGGAGCCCTCCCATGTTAAAGTAAAGCATTTATACCAGCTGAGGAGTAGCCTAAAGGAAGCAGGCTGGTATTATTTTATGTCGAGCTCTGCGAAGAGGAAGCCAATCACCGGCTTCCCCTCCTCGTGCAAAAATTAGAAGAACAAATTCTTATTTGCTGGAGGAAATTGGTGTCCAACGGCCCATTCGTTGGGTGGTGATATTTACCTTCTAACGCATTTTGTCACCCTAGGTCGTTCATTTTTTACCTGTGTTTTTTCTCCAATTGCCACTTATCGGGTTCTTTAACCTTGTTTATTTTTTTAGAATCGTGGGGTTTTATTAAGGATCTTGAAGACCGACCTTTGCTTCAGGTGGAAACTGCTCTGGTGAACGCGTCTACTTGCCAAGACCTCTTGTCGCCAACAAACTTGGTTGTTCGAGCTTGGTAGATATTGCTGCTGGAATGGATAACAAGATCCTCAGCACGATGAGCAGGAAGCATGGTCGGGCTCCAAGCAGCTCCAGCAACCCTCCTCCTCCTCCAAAGAAAACCAGCGTCGGCCCTTCCAAGGCTCCTGTTCCTGCTCTGCCCCCTCCCCCAC
The DNA here is from genome assembly GCF_000493195.1 of Citrus x clementina. Taxonomy (NCBI): domain Eukaryota; kingdom Viridiplantae; phylum Streptophyta; class Magnoliopsida; order Sapindales; family Rutaceae; genus Citrus; species Citrus x clementina. Next base: position 31,850,394 of record NW_006262339.1, on the reverse strand, counting down.
CCCGTAAGAGTGGTGGGGAGAAAACTTCTGACAAGAGTCCTGAGGTCAGTTTCCAGTCTGGGGACCGATCTTCTTCTCTACCATCTCGGGATCAAGGTGACTACCTGAGCCCATATCAGAAGGATTACAAAAAATCGGTGGGGCCCAAGATGGTGAAAGACATCGAGAGTATGAACCTCTCCGAGTTAGCTGCTTCTGTTCAAAGAGTATCCTTCAGGCTGGCCACCATGGTTTCGTGCTACAAGATCGGGTCCGCGCGCCATGAGAGGAAGCTTCAAGCTGACAATCAGGAATTAAAGAAGAAAGCTGAATCTGCTGATCGCTCCAAGGAGAAGCTGGCCGAGCTGAACAAGCAGATTACGGAGCTAGAGGAGAAAGTTGCGGTTGCTGAGTCCACTTCCTCCAAACTTGAGGGTGAGTTGGGTGACCTGAGATCTGATCTTCAGGCTACTCAAAGTGAAAGGGATACTCTGAGAACCGCCCTTGAGGGGAAAATCAAATCCTTGGGTGAGCAGCTGGCTGAGGAGAAAGGCAAATCCACTGATGTGGACGATCGGCTGGATGCCGAGTATGATTCTGGGGTTGCTTTCTCCTATAAGTGCATCATGTCTGTGCTTAAGGAAGAATATCCCGAGCTGGACATGAGCAAGCTGGAGGCCGGAGTGCAGCGGTATACAGAATTGCGATTTACAGTTTTCTAATCTGACTTATTGGCGCCCTAGGCTTCCGTTTACCCTAATTTTCAGC
>NW_006262339.1:31848755-31849532 GCF_000493195.1 Citrus x clementina | reverse complement strand
AATTTGCAGAAATCAATCAAGAAACTCCAGGCCTCTTGTTCTTTTCTTGTTTTCTTGTTTTCTATTTATTCATGAGAATGTGTTTCATGGCTAAAACTTTGTTCTTTATTTTTCTTTTGCAAACCATGAAATAAATTTATTTTTAGTTGAGTAATAAATAATATTGATGGTTTATTGACTGAAAATATGAGTTGCTGCATGTTTGCTGTAGCATTTTGTTTTGATCGAATTTATTTTTATTCATTATTTCGGCTGATCACCTATTTAATGATACTAGCTAAGGAAGAGTCACAAAAGAGCCTATCTTAGTGGAATATATCAAAGCAATACTTGATCTTAAATTGGGTTTCCTAGATTGAGTTTTACTTGAGTCCCAAAAGGACCATGCTTGATTTACGATTAGTGATGAACTAGACACAGGGATTCACCTTGTAGGGTAAATAGAACCTAAATGTGTAATGTTATATCTTATGTTGGCATAAGAACTTATCACTATTAAGTTACATATAGATATAAGATATCCAATATGCAACGGCTGAGGATGCATAAGGATTCTGCCCAGTGCTGTAGCAGATCCTACAGCAACCGAGCCAACCATTAGAAAATAGTCAAGACCATTAGGAGAGTTTATTCACTCAACTACTCTATATTCTTATTGGTTTTATCCTTGAGTTTGACGTGATAATTTACTTTGTTGCATTTTATTTATTGCGTTTTTATTTTAATTAGTATATTAGTTTCATTAATAATTTATTTTAATTTAGAATAAAATCTGCA
>NW_006262339.1:31757363-31847726 GCF_000493195.1 Citrus x clementina | reverse complement strand
TTTTATTTGAATCGGATAATATATATGACTTTGAACAGTTTGTAATGTAGTATTGAAACCATTTATTTTTCAAAGTTTGTTTGAACTTTTATTAGATAGAAGATAAATACCCCCAAATACTAGCTTGCCCATTGAGTAAAATACATACCTTCGGGCTGTACAAGGCCCTAGGCATTGGGCATAATTTGGATTTCTAAAGAAAGTTGAACTATTGGCACCCCCTAATATCCTCATAAAACCCCCATTTTTTTTCAGTTATATTTATTTTATTTTAAAAAATTTCTTCTTTTTTAATACACTTCTAATTTTTTATTTTGTTAAAACTTAAGGTCTTATTATGCTATTTTCCTTTTATTTTGTAATCTTATTGTTACCGGACACACAAATTAAAAATTTTTTGGGTGATAAAATTTTTCAATGTTTATCATTGGCTTAAATTACACATATTCTAAATTTTAATTTGAAAAGCAATTTTAAGCATAAAATATATTAAATAAATAAGAAATATGAAAAGAGTAATGGATTGTTCTAAATTTTTACAATTTATCTTAGCTAAATAGGAAGAAACAAGTAGAAAATTAAAAAAAAGAAAAGGATTGATTATGTTTTTTTTTGTTGGGGGGGGTGGGACTTATGTATGCTTTATTCTTATTTGTCCTTCACTATAATTTTTTTTGAGGTGGGATTTTATAAAGACTACAAAGTACTGCCAACAGCTTCACTCTTTTTTAAGAGAATAGTGATATTTGACCTCCACAACTTATCTCACTAACCCCTATTTTTCTCATTTTAACTTAAAATATCTAAAATAATTATTAAAATATACTTAGTAAAATAATGTTTATTTTCAAAAAGTGCCCATTTTTTCCTCTCTCCCTTCTCTCATTCTCCACCACTTTCCTTCATTTCCTCCCCTGCCAAACGCCCACGACAGCAATTGATTTTCTAAAGTAAAGATTGAAAATTGGCGCGTTTGCTTGCCAAGACAATACCGATACTAACAATCCAACGTCTCAGCAATCTTTCTCCAAGGTTTCTAATATTTTCGGCGGTTTTATTTCCCCTGCGTTTTGTTTGCAATTTGCATTGATTATTTCACTACATTATATTATGAAAAGTCATATTCTCAGTTCCGAGACCATTTTTGGCCAACACTAAACTTGAAATTAAGTTTGGAGCTGCAGAATTAAACTTATATGAACAAGGGTACTTTTGGAAATTAGTAGAGATAATTAATTGGTGAGCGGTTGAAATATATTTAGGGGTCACATATCATTATTCTTTTCAGTCACATCAAACATTTACTTTATTTTTTCCGCCCCCAAAAGATTGATCCGATTAATTACTTGACTTTTATCTTACTTTTTCAAAGTATTATTCTGGTTGTTTAATAATTCTATAAAGTCGCCCCCAAAAACTAATAATTCTATAAAGTTGCTCTCATCCAAATCAATTCTCGTAATTGTGATAAGTGGCGCATGATGACCATAGCCCGTCAAATCTCTAGCAAATCGGAAGTTGCCTTGTCATTAAGTCATATTACGCGGCGAAAACACAATCGCAATTATCGATCAGATAAGATCAAGCATGTTTATCACCGTACGAATTGTCATCTTGCCAAAACCTATACATATATACATATTACAACATGATTTTTGTCGTATGTAATTATCTATCTGGCTTTTGCTTTAGACGTGGAAATCTTTTTCCACTTTTGATTTGACTTGAGCGGTTGTTTTGTGAATAACAAAAAAAAAAAGAAAAAGAAATGAATACTTGTCGGCCATCTGTCGACCGTAATTAGCATTGCATCCCAATGTATCAGCATGAAATATAATTTCGAGCGGTACCAGCAAACTCATAGAAATTGATAACACATTGTCTTATTGTCAGTATTTACAAGGCCCCACGTGCTTCAATATGCAACCTGAATTGCAGTCCACAGAAAATTTAGAGCTAGAAAAATGGTGTTCCGCCATATTCAAACTATTAGGGTGCGTTTAGTATTTTTTTTCAAATGATATTTTTGAATTTATTTTATAAAATAAGAATGATTAGTTTTTAGTGAATTTGAAAATGTATTTGATTGATTGTTTTAAAATAGTATATAAAAATGAAAATAATACAAATATATTTGGTTATTTGTCTGAAAATTTGGTGATAATAAAAAAATAAAAAAATAATTTAATGAAATCTTTTTCAATATCTAAATATTTTAAATGGTCTTTTATTATTATTATTGTTGATGCTGAAATCTGCTCGCCCTTTGCCCGACCAGATACTTACACCAACGTTCACGTTATCAATAATGAAGATATCAACTCCTTCTTGCTTCGACGATTGCTCCTGCTAGTGAAATTGGAGTTGTCCCTCTTTTTCTCACTAAGCATGCGTTCACAGAAATGGATCAGAGACGCCGGTGGTTTTGCCGGCGTAAACCCTCCGATGCCTAAGTTAGCACAAGGTGTTTACGGGAAAACGGTGTAATTAAGGTTCAAATAATTGCTTACAATTAGCTCACTCTTGGTATATGAAAAATATCTGGATATAATTTGGCAGAGTTTTCCCCTCTCTCAGTTTTTCTATCCTTTTCTTCATCGATTTCTTCTTCTTTTATAGCCGCTGTCCCCACGTTCCCGTTTGCCCTGCATCCCACCTTTTTCGGGTGGTGGCAGCCCCTCATGGGACTCTAACTGCTACATTATGGGTAAACGTGGGATCTCGCGTCTCCCGCAATACCTCTGGTCGGTATATTCGCCTCTGGTCGATTCATACTTGTCCCCGTGTTCTGCTCGTACCATTTGGCTGAAGTGATCCATGCCAGGGTGGAAATAGTAGCATGGCCGACCTGGTGCTTTTATTTAAGTAACAATTATTATTATTATTATTAATTTTAACCAACAACATAAACAACTAAAATAGTTTTAAAAGGGTATAATTTATAATATAGAGTTTATATCATTTAAAGCATTAGTTAATTATATTGTTGGATGATTTATCCACATAAATTATAGATAATATATAATTATAGTAATTTTATATTCGTTAAAACACTAATTACTATTATTAGTAAAGAACTAAAATAATATTGGTGCACTATTTTTTAAAATTTATTAGTATATTATAAAAAAAGTTAAATTATAACATAAATAAGGAAAATTATATGATACCGTAATTAAAATCATGGCATCAATACCGTAATTATTTTGAGCCATTAAATTAGATCAATAATTCATAATTACTATAATATAATAAAAAATTTAATTAAATTATATTTAACCAGTTACAAGCCGCTTAAATACTGTTTTAAAAAATAAAACTTTTACGGGTATAAATTTAAAGAAAAAAAAGGATTTCCACGTTTTCTTATACACGTTTTCTTCATCCTACAAAACAATTCCCTGAACAAACTTCGAGACATAAAAACTAAACAATATAAAAATCTTTCTTTCAATTCTTTTATACTGCATCTTCTTCGTCCTTTCTTCTTTTCATCATCTTCTTTGGCCATTTCTTCTTCCTCTTCTTTCCTTCTTCTTCCGTAAACTCCTTTTTTTTTCCTTTATCTTCTCAAATCACCTTACGTTTGATTAGTTCAGATCAATGTAATTAAACATGTATGATATTGCTTTAAAAAATAAGAAATTACTATTACTTTTAAAAAATAAGAAATTACTATAAAATTTGGTTCTATTGCTACATGAAAATACTGCAAACTCAATGGGTGTTTAGGGAGCTAGCTAGTTTTATTTGTTCAAATTAATGAGATTATTAAACAGATGTTTGAGCATTTGTACAGAGATGAAAGTAACAAAAAGTATCCAAGTTAGACCATGTGATATATCAAGAAGCAAAAGAATGGATGACTGCTCATGAAAGATTAATATGAACATTTATACAATGTGACCCATTGAGTAACTCGAATTTTCTTTTGGTTGCTCTCAATTTTTCTTGGATTCAGTAACTCGGTGATGACTAACAATGCTCTCCTTAACTTTGTTTTGCCCTTACTTTTATAAAATCTATATTGAATCTTATAATCTAACTTAATCTTGTATAAAATTCTGCTTGTGTTCATTATGATTCTTCGTTTGACTAGTTAAAAAGAATTTTGAATGATCAAAATTTTACAATTTTTTATCATATAACATGGAAAAAAATTAATTTTATTTAAATGTTAAGATAATATATTTACTAAAATTTTGCTTTTATAGGATAGTTCTACCGACTACATATTCACTGTTTCAATTATTTTCAATCATGTCTACCGAATACATATTATTTTTTTTCAGTTTTAAAATATAGGTTATAGAAAATAATACCAAACTTATACTTAAATTCAAAATACAGCAATTGCAAAACATAATTTTCATTCTCATTTTTATGTTTAGAAAATATCAATTAAAGAACAATATCGAACAAGCCCTTAGTAATCTAGTTATTTGAAAAAAGAAAATCGTTTTCTTTCTATTCGTGATTTAACTAAATTTTGTTTTGGGTAAAAAGCTAGTTAGTGGGGGAAAAAAAAAGAAAGAAAGAAGCTAATAATTGAAATAAAACAAAAAATATAAATCAAATTTGAAATATTAACCCAGTTTGTATCAATCCCAGGCCAGAAAGTTCATAGCAGATTAGAATAATCTGAAATCTAACTCCTAGACATATGAGCACGTGAAAAAAAAAATTGCTCTTACTATTTTAACACTTACAATTATACTTAACAGGCAAAACCGGACATAAGGAATAGGTTGATTTCATAATTTTGGGCCTTGATAAGTATGTTCAAAATAAATGGGATTGATCGTTATATTTTGACTTAATGGGGACTTTTGTGTGTGTGTGGGTGTAAAATATATAGAACCACATATGGTTATGATTTTTTGGGGTTCAGATTTATGATTTTTAGTTCAATTTTAAATTTATGATTTTATACCTAATTTCTCAAGGAAAAGGACATGGTCGATTTTTTGCCCAATTTATTTTTAGGGGAAGGGATAGGTATGAGCTGGAATCTTCATCCCCTCCCTCATTCCCCACTTACCCATTTTAATTTTTAAATTTATTTTTATTTTTTAGAATTATTAATTATTTAACCAATAAATTTTAAATAATTAAATATTAAATATCAGTATAAATAACAAATATCAAAATATTTATACAAATATACTATGAAACTTTCGGGCTTAGTTAACTAGTTGTGTCCTGAATTACTATTTGATCAAGTCTTATTCAAAAGGACTTGGCCCAAGATTTTTGTTTTAGACATTTATCTAATTAAAAAAAGGCTAAAACTATAACATCCAAACTTTGCTAAGATATATTGTCAAACTTTATGTTTATTAAAAAAAATTTATTTTAATGTGATTAAATCAATTTAGAGACTAAAACGTATCGGTCATTCGAGAGTATTTGGGGATCCCTTGAATATTATTTGGGGAGGGGACAAGATCCCTTAAGTATTCTGACGGGAAGAGCATATACAAAATATTAGTAGTGTACGAGGATGTATCCCTCATTCTCCTCCCATACGATGGATGCAGCCTATAATTTGATAGTCATTCAATCGGATAATAAAAACCGAATAACCATTTTACTTATTTTAGTTCTTTTTTTTAATATTATTATTGGATGATATAATAGGGTGTCGGTGTAACTACATTTCAACTTATTAGTTTATCAGTAAGTAGTAATGCCATGTTTTTAGGTTTTATTTTTTAATTAAATAAGTAGTTATTATTTTTATACAAATTGGTGTGGTATAAATTCATTGGTTGAATGAAATTAAAAAAATAATAAAAATAAATAATGTGAGTCAAGAGCTAATTAATCTAAACAAATAAATTATGTTGAATAGGTTTGTAGAAAACAATTTTGTACAAGAGTTTGTATGATTTGATTTTTTTTTTCCAAATCTATCATATATAGGGCAAATACATGTCTATATTAGATAAATAATGGTACCTACCTACTTTAGATAAATAAAAATAAAAATTAACTTGTGAACGTACTTACTATAGATCCATCATGAATTTATCAGTCAAATTCATACTTACTATAAATTTATTACTATCATTTTAATCTAACACCATCGAAAATTATAAAATACACAAATATGCTTTGAAAGACTTTCAAAAGGATGCCAATAGTTCGATACTCTAGCCAATTTTACATTGGATTTGGGTTGGGTCAAGCAAACTAAATTAATAAATGAAAATAATGATTAACTGTGAAATAAAATAAAATATTTCTAAATCACACATAGAACTAGTAGATTGAAGGACAAGGGGGTAAGAGGTAAATTGATCATCAAAATTGTAATAAAAAATTAAAATTTTGAAAAATAACATAAAATTTGTAAATTGACATTAAATGTGAAATGTGATTAACAAATTGTAAATCACACATATAACTAGTAAATTGAAGAGAAAATGGGTAAATTAATGTTAGAGTGATAAATTACTCTTTCAGATTGTAAACAAAACAAAAACTTAGAAAATTAACATAAAACTTCTAAATTGACATTGAGTATGAAATGAAACAGAAATTTTGTAAATCACACATAAGATTAGTAAATTGATAGAAAAAAGGGTAAATTAATGTGGGAGTTGTAAATTACAATAAGAAATTGTAAACAAAATTTTTTTATAAAAATGACATAAAATTAGTAAACTAATATTAAGAGTAAGACGAAACAAAAAATTTATGAACCACACATATGACTAGTAACTTGAAGGAAAACGGGGTAAATTAATGTTCGAATAGTAAATTACTCTTAGGCATTATAAACAAAACAAAAACTAAGAAAAATGATTAAAATCTTGTAAATTACCACAAAGTGTGGAATGAAACTAAAATTTTGTAAACAACGGATAAAACTAATAAATTGATAGAAAAGTGAGCAAATTAATGTTGGCGTTGTAAACCACACATAAAACTAGTAAATTAATAGAAAAATAGGTAAATTAATATTGGAGCTGTAAATTACAAGAAGAACTTATAAACAAAACAAAAACTTACAAAAATGACATAGAACTTGTAAATTGACATTAAGTGTGAAACGAAACAAAAAATTTGTAAACCAAATATAAAACTTGTAAATTGATAGAGAAATGGGTAAATTAATATTGGAGTTGTAAATTGCAAGAATAACTTGTAAACAAAACAAAAACTTAGAAAAATGACAAAGAACTTGTACATTGACATTAAGTGTGAAATGAAACAAAAAATTTATAAATCACATATAAAACTAGTAAATTGATGAAAAAATGGGTAAATTAATGTTGTAGTTGTAAATTGTAAGAAGAACTTGTAAAGAAAACAAAAACTTATAAAAATGACATAAAACTTGTAAATTGACATTAAGTGTGAAATGAAACAAAAAATGTGTAAAGCACACATAAAACTAGTAAATTAATAGAAAAATGGGTAAATTGATGTTGGAGTTGTATAGTACAAGAAGAACTTGTAAACAAAACAAAAATTTTTAAGATGACATAGAACTTGTAAATTGACATTAAGTGTGAAACAAAATAAAAAATTTGTGACCCACCCATAAAACTAGTAAATTGATGAAAAATGAGGTAAATTAATATTGGAGTTGCAAATTGCAGAAGAACTTGTCAAGATAACAAAAACTTAGAAAAATGACATATAACTTATAAATTGATATTAAGTGTGAAATGAAATAAAAAATTTGTAAACCACACGTAAAACTAGTAAATTGATAGAAAAATGGGTAAATTAATATTGAAGTTGTAAATTGCAATAATAACTTGTAAACAAAAAAAATTAGAAAAATAACATAGAACTTGTAAATTGACATTAAGTGTGAAACGAAACAAAAAATTTGTAAACCAAATATAAAACTAGTAAATTGATAGAAAAAATGGTAAGTTAATATTGGAGTTGTAAATTGCAAGAAGAACTTGTAAACAAAACAAAAATTTAGAAAAATGACACAAAATTTGTAGATTACATTAACTATAAATTAAAACAAGAAATGTGTAAACCACACATAAGACTAGTAAATTAATGGAAAAATAGGTAAATTAATGTTAGAGTTGTAAATTACCAAAAAAAAAATTGTAAACAAAACAAAAACTTAGAAAAAAGAAATAAAACTTGTAAATTGACATTAAATCTAAAATAAAACAAAAAAAATGTGTAAAGCACACATAAAACTAGTAAATTGATGGAAAATGAGGTAAATTAATGTTGGAATTGTAAATTGTAAGAAAAACTTGTAAACAAAATAAAAACTTAGAAAAATGACATAGAAATTGTAAATTGACATTCAGTATGAAGTGAAACAAAAAATGTGTAAACCACACATAAAACTAGTAAATTGATGAAAAAATATGTAAATTAATGTTGGACTTGTAAATTGCAAGAAGAGCTTGTAAAGAAAACAAAAACTTAGAAAAATGACATATAACTTGTATATTGATATTAAGTGTGAAACGAAATAAAAAATTTGTAAACCACACATAAAACTAGTAAATTGATGAAAAAATTGGTAAATTAATGTTGGAGTTGTTAATTGCAAGAAAAACTTGTAAACAAAACAAAAACTTAGAAAAATAACGTAGAACTTGCAAATTGACATTAAGTATGAAACAAAACAAAAAATTTATAAACCAAATATAAAACTAGTGTATTGATAAAAAAAAGGGTAAATTAATATTGGAATTGTAAATTGCAAGAAGAGCCTGTAAACAAAACAAAAACTTAGAAAAATGATATAGAACTTGTAAATTGACATTAAGTGTGAAACGAAACAAAAAATTTGTAAACCACACATAAAACTAGTAAATTGATGAAAAATGGTAAATTAATGTTGGAGTTGTAAATTGAAAAAAAAACTTGTAAACAAGACAAAAATTTAGAAAAATATCATAGAACTTGTAAATTGACATTAAATGTGAAATGTAAACCACACGTAAAACTAGTAAATTGATGAAAAAATATAAATTAATGATGTAGTTGTAAATTACAAGAAAAAAGTGTAAATAAAACAAAAATTTTGAAAACCGACATAAAACTTGTAAATTGACATTAAGTGTGAAATGTAACAAAATATTTTAAAGCACACATATAACTAGTAAATTAATTGAAAACATGGTCAATTAATGTTTGAGTTGTAAATTGTAAGAAGAACTTGTAAAGAAAATAAAAACTTAAAAAAATGACATAAAACTTGTAAATTGACATTAAGTGTGAAATGAAATAAAACATTTGTAAACCACATATAAAACTAGTAAATTGATGGAAAAATGGGTAAATTAATGTTGGAGTTGTAAATTGTAAGAAGAACTTGTAAACAAAACAAAAACTTAGAAAATGACATGGAACTTATAAATTGACATTAAGTGGGAAATAAAACAAAAAATTTGTAAACTACGCATAAAACTAGTAAATTGATGGAAAAAATGATAAATTAATGTTGGAGTTGGAAATTACAAGAAAAACTTGTAAACAAAACAAAAACTTAGAAAAATAATATAGAATTTGTAAATTGACTTAAGTGTGAAATAAAATAAAAAATGTGTAAACCACACATAAAACTAGTAAATTGATGGAAAAAGAGGTAAATTAATGATGACGTTGTAAATTAAAAGAAAAAAGTGTAAACAAAACAAAAAGTTAGAAAAATGACAAAAAACTTGTGAATTGACATTAAGTGTGAAATGAAACAAAAAATTTGTAAACCATACATAAAACTTGTAAATTGATAGAAAATAGGTAAATTAATATTTGAGTTGTAAATTGTAAGAAGAATTTATAAACAAAACAAAAACTTGTAATTGTTGCATAAAACTTGTAAATCAACATTAACTTGTAAATATTGCATAAAACTTGTAAATCACACATAAGATTTGTAAATGCCCTTAAAATCTGCACCACATAATCGGACGATGCTTTATCATTCAGTCCTATTGTGCGGAGAAAACACAATAAACGGACCAGTCATATTGTCAAATGAATGATCCAAGTAGATTACCGGTTGATTTTTCCCAACTAATATGAAAAACAAGAAATCATGGGTGAATTTTCCGTGTTTTTGGGACTAAACAGTCGATTTAGAAAAGTGCAAATTAAAGTAAACCAGTTGATTTGTGAAATTATAGAAAATTGGATAATTCAGATGAATTTGACAAGAAAATAATGACGGTCTTAAAAAATCTATATGCACCATAGAATGCAACGATTTCTAATCCTCTGTGGCATGATTATTTAAAGAAAAAAAGACACCTACATCTCTAAAGTTTGAGAAAATGGTCATAAAAATTGGCAAGTTTAAATAAAAGGACATCAAAATTCTTTTTATCCATAAAACTCTTTAATTATAGTAATTAAAAAATTGACTTTAATGGTTTTTAATTAACAAAAATTTAATATAAATAATATAATCTGTCTAGTAGACTAATAATATTAAATTATTTTTTATTTTTAAAATAATATTAAAATTTTAAATTATTATATTTATTTTAATAATATATTTGTAATGTTATAAAGATTTTAAATAAATCTTTGGGTTAAATAGATTTTACAATTAAAAAAATCTCCCTATTAGTAATATTAGAATTAAACTTTACATAATATTCAAAATAATTTTAGTTTTAATTTATTTATTTTATTATGTTTCTATCTATTATTAAAAATTACTTTAATTAATAAAATAGGTCTCATGGATTGAAAAATATTAAAATATTTTTAAATATTAAAATTATTTTGAAATGTATATATTATTACATTTATTTTAATGCCATATTCTATTTATTATAAAATTTTGGAGTTATTTTTTGGGATTTATAGAGTTGAGGGACATTATGGTCTAAAAGGAGTTAGGGTATTGAAAATTGAAGGTCTTTGTGGCTATTTTCCTAAATCTTGGGGTATAAATGGCTTTTTTCCTTATTTAGAAGTTCCATATATCAAGTAATTTAGTTTTCATAAAGAAGATCTGTTGTGAATGGTTTCATTTTTTATTTTCTGGGATGAAACTTGGGTCTCTAATATACTTCTTATCCACTCAAGTTACAAGAAAAAGGCCTTTATGTGACCGCCATCTTGCCATCACAAGAAAGAGGTCTTCCAATTTTAATTAGATTTTAATTTTTTTAATTAACCGTTACATACCAAATATAAACCATAAGAAAAAATAACAACTTATGAGTTATTTTAGTTTAATTATTAGAGCTAGATAATTTTCGTACGAAGGGGTCCAGATTCCATCTTTATATTTCTAGTTCCCCTTATTGTCCATCTTTATAATACAAAGGTCATCTTTATACCCGAGTTTCTGAAATTAACATGTTTACACCTTGCCCTTGTATTTGTTACTGAATTTATGTAAAAAGATGATTTTTCCCTTGAAATGTAATTTTTTTTTTTTTTTGATGAGAAAGTAAAGCTTTCAATAGATTAAGAAGAAGAGAGCAACATCAACACCTGGACAAGGAAGTCACCTATCCAGGTGACAGCAACCTCAAACTCTAAAGCTACATTAGCTAAGTTATGGGCTATTACGTTACACTTTCTTGGGACAAAAAGTATAGCTGACGAGCCTTGTTTTTCAGCCCTGCCTGGATTTCTTCAATGTTCCAACAAATTTCAGTTAAACTTTCCTTTTTGTTTAAAGTGAGCTCCACAACTTCCTTTTAATCTGATTCAACAATAAATTGGGCACAATTTGCTTTCTAAGCTACTTGAATACCGAGCAGCACTGCTTCTGCCTCCATGTTTGCCACGTTTCCTTTGAAAGCTACTCTCTTAACAGCTGCAGCCATGATCTCCCCACTTGAATTTTTAACTACTGCTCCAAGACCCGCTCTTTGCTTAGACATTTGAATTGCAGCATCTACATTCAGTTTGTACCTTCCTGGTAGGGGGGTTCCCAAGTTTTCTTGTTGTCGTACTGATGCCGAGACAGATCTTGACCGTTTCCAGATTTAATTCTTCTGTAGGATGCCACGATAGCTTCTGCTCTTGCTACTGAGGCATGGGGTCTTCCTTCTTCCCCTCCACAATATAACAATTCCTTGAATACCATATTGCCCAACAAACAACAATTATTTGCTCTATCTCCTCTTTCTTCCTCTTCACTGCTAGCTGCAGCAAACTCACACTACTAGAAAAATGGTCTTTACTGATACTTGTGTTCTGACACTTTATTTAAAAGTATCAGTATATACATATATTTGGATCATTTTCCGCGTTTAACAAATATGTATCACTAATTACTAATACTAAAGTATCAATAGCTTTAGTAATAGCGATCAATGACGCTTAGGTATCAGCAATTAAAAATTATCATTTTAATTTTGTTTTAGTCTGAATGCGAACCCAAGACCTCTTAAACTTAGAGCTTCTACATTGAATCAAAAGACCATTAGGCTACGAATTATTTTTGATTTTTTTAGAGTTGTGCTTTTTGAGTGGATAAAAACAAAACAAATGGACAAATCTTATCTTATCCAAAATACAATTTTTCAACTCCCTTTACAAAGTATTCGTTCCCTCCTAAGCTCCCCAGATCTAAAAAATCCCTAACATCCAAATTGTCAAAAAGTGCTTAGGTTTTATCTTTTTGTTTGGCCGGCATGGTGCTGCGAAATCAAAGGTCAGTAAGCAGTAATGGAAGATAACGAGTGCAGAGATGGCGAGAAGAAGGTAAGACCAGCCATAATAGAGCTGGCCAACATGATAAGTGTTCCCATGTCTCTAACCGCTGCCATCCGTCTCCACGTACCGGATGCCATCTGGCAAGGTAGGGCCAACACCCCTCTCTCTGCCTCCCAGATCTTGACACGTATCCTCCCATCCGGTGGTGGGGACGCCGAGAACTTGCAACGTATCCTCCGCTTGCTCACCAGCTACGGCGTGTTCTCGGAGTATCGCGAATTTGGAGGCAAAAGGAGAATGAATGTGATGAGGATGATGATTGGGAATATGTTGAAGAAGGGCCTGCAAAAATTATATGGCAAGGAAATGAGATTATTATTAGGATGAAAAAGGTCAGAGTTCCGAAGAAGGATGCGAACCCACTAAGTAAAAAAGAGGTAATTTTGACTCTATTGACAGCTATGTTAGACTTGTTTCTACTTTACTTCAGGATGCCCATTCTCTTCGGTTATGGCAAAAATTAAACTTTCTACGTTATTACTGCCTTTACAAGATGTTGATAGGCCTACATCAAATCCTATGCCCCCACAATCAGAAGCCTTTGCTGATTACCAGAATGCACAACAGGCGTTGGAGACTGTTGCTCAACAAGTGCCCAATTTTGGAACTGAACAGGCATGCCTTTTCTTTCAATATGTCTATCTAAAATTTTCAATTTGCAATTACTGTATTATATTTCATTTCTATTATATTTGCGTGTTTATCATGGTCAATCATGTTTTTATTATATATGGCAGGATAAAGTTCATTGTCCTTTCCATTTGAAGACTGGAGCTTGTCGGTTTGGTCAGAGATGCAGCAGAGTTTATTTTTTCCCTGATAAATCGTGCACTCTGCTCATCAAGAATATGCATAATGGTCCCGGGCTTGCTTGGGAGCAAGATGAGGGGCTCGAGGTATGTAATTGCTGATTCTTATATCCTGATAAGGACTCTTCCAAACTTTTATACTTTTGTGCAATTTGTTGGATCATTTTATATACGGATTGTCCTTGCTATATAGAAGATGCTTTTTATAGAGAAAAATATTTTTCCAGTTGATATACTGTAATGTGTTTATAATTATTCTACATAGTATTACTGGTGAGTTCTTTTGAGTTCACATTTTATTTCTTTTCTTTGACTATGTGAAATCAGATATTTATGTTTTCATAACGATGGAGATTCATGGTGTTGGCCTTGATTGGGTAAGAGTGAAGGCTATGAGCTATTATGTATCCTACATGCTACAAATGATTTTAGCTATTATGAAATTTTTTGTTTATATGTTTGGCTTATTTCTCTTTCTTTCTTTCGTTCTTTCTTTCTTTCTCTCTCTCACTAGTCACATAACTGTACAACTCTGTTTGAGTTAAAAATTTCTCCTTAACAACTAGTAGTTTCTTGTGGAATATACCATATATCGTCGATTGTCAGAGCTGGTCATCTAACAATGGTCATTACTTTGGAAGGTTTGGGATTGTTTGCCACAACACCTATTTACTGACACATGTTGTTGGTGCTCTTCATTTACTTTAGAATGTGTCAGGGGAGACAGAAAGCTGGAGAAAAAGAAGTTGCTTTGATTGATGCAAATTAAATTAGTTGAACACATGATAGGTTTCATTTCAGTCGATTATACAGATGAGAAAATATTAGCCATTAGGTGAGGATTAAATTGCAGGTTATATATATCTTGTCCCCTAGTTGTGTATTTTGAATAGTGTTAACCATGTCAATGGAGATCATGGTTAATAGTTGTCTCCGTGTTAATCCACTACCCTTTGACCATTATCTGGAAGAACAAAATGCAAATTGAGAAACTAATCAAATCGATAACTATCATAGTGAAGTTTCAAGTTATATGCTAGAGTATTTTTATAAGTTGTTTCACCTCCTGATAAATATCATTTTGTTTTTCCAAGGTCAAAATAAAGCATTCTTGACAAACTATACTTTCATACTTTTCTTTTGATTTTATGTTTCTGATGTTAACATACGCAAAAAAAAATTTTGGTTGATTTGCCTTCTTTCTTTTCAGTATATAGATGAGTAAGTTGAACGCTCTTATGAAGAATTTTATGAGGATGTTCATACGGAGTTCCTGAAGTTTGGTGAGATTGTCAATTTCAAGGTTGTTAACTATTTTCTGTAAATGTACTTGCTATCTTGGAGTTTCTCAAGTTTCTTTATTTCTATTACCCTTTTCTTAGGTTTTTCAAATATTGCAATTTTGAGATTAACAAATATGATAAATATGAAGAAAACTACCTGTTACCATTTTCTTTGACAATAATGACAGAGCCACAAACAAATTTTTACAGCTTAGTGTGTACCAACTGATGTGGTATGAAGAGCTTGGCTGAAAAGTGATAACAGTTATTTTTTTCAATTATGTAGACCTAGGATGGTTTTATACAATCAATCTCGTTGTGCCATATTAGTTTGTATGCCCTTGGTTGCACAAGATGGCTATGGTTATTTCATTACACTTTCTTAAATCATTCTCTGGCCTCCCAGATTAATTGAAACTCTATGGACATTATTTAGCATTTCTTGTAGACTCAGTATTCTGTAAGATTTAGGCATGGATTTCTTCCTTTTTCTGCTTATACTAACTAACAAATATGTGCAGGTGTGTAGAAATGGTTTTTCCCACTTGAGAGGAAATGTCTATGTTCACTATAAGTCGCTGGAATCAGCTGTTCTCGCTTACCATTCTGTCAATGGTCATTACTTTGCTGGGAAACAGGTCTTTGTGAAGAATTGTTGGAGCTTACTTTCTACTTTATATTTATTTATTTTATATAAAGTAACTACTATTTAAAAAATGTTTGGCTCTCAGTGAATGGGCCTTGCCACTTTTCATGTTTCTGATACAAAATTCCAGAATACTGATATCCTGTCATTTTGAGCCTTTTTGTCTGCCTGCATTCCTGGTAATTGGTGCCTATTAAAATGGATTGAATTAAAGCTCTTGGCATTGGGTATAAGATTTGGTTTATCTGACAGACTTCAGTTGTAAAGTTTACAGCATGTCTTCTTGGAGGCTGTATTTGAATATCCCAACATGTTGATAGGATTTGGATAGTCTTAAATACCATGGCAGCTTTCTTAGTAAAGGGAGATTGAAAAGGCATGATCTAGGAGAAGCTTCTACTTTCTTAAGAGAAGCTTATACTTTCTTAAGTCATTGTTTAAGGGTTGTTTTTGCAGTATTCGTTGGGGTCTAGTTGTTCCGTAATTGTTCCAATTGTCCATTCAGCTTAAATTGCTGTGCATTGTACTAAAATTGCTTTACTTGTTTGATTGGTCTGAAAGTTGAAGAAAATTATTAAAATAATTTCATTTTATTGCTATGAGAACAGTTGTTTCACTATTTATTTACTTTACAGAAGATTCCTGACTAGTTTCCTTTAGACTTGACACTGGTAAAATTGCAATGGGTTAAGCTGTGAAAAATTATATGCTTAGTGAACGCCAGCACATTCTCCCATCTTTTAACTATCTGTGGACACTGTTGACATAGTCTAATCTGAAAATTTTCTCCATGCTTAAATTGTAATCAACACATTACTGTTTACTGAATTTTACAGCTTGTCATTTTCTGGATGGTGATGGTTTATTTATTTGTGTGTTTCTTGACAGATCACATGTGAATTTATTAATGTGACTAGATGGAAGATTGCCATATGTGGGGAATATATGAAGTCAAGACTAAAGGTACAGCCAATTGCCATTTTTCTTTTGATATGAAATGAGTTTGTTTCTTTTCTTCTTTTCTTTACGCTCTTATTATCTTCGTTGGGCATTTTTTATCAGACATGCTCTCGTGGAATGGCTCGCAATTTTATCCACTGTTTCCGCAACCCTGGCGGAGACTATGAATGGGCTGATTTGGATAAACCACCTCCGAGATATTGGGTGAAAAAGATGGCTGCTTTATTTGGTTATTCTAATGAATCTGGGACCTGGAATCAAGAACGCTCAGGACAAACGAGGAACAAGATAGATTCAACTAATGCCGACAGGTATGCTTTTATTACTAGTCATAGACACTATAAACTGTACTTGGTATATATGAACTCTTGTTTATTTAATTCACTTTCTGTTATTTGAATTTTTTAGTTTAAACTTCCATGTTTGACCTATGATTTTGAGAGGTTTCTTCATAGTATCGTTCTCTTCATTTGTGTTTTCTTCAAGTCTCCTAACTCGGTTTTCTTAGAAGCAATGAATAATGAAAAGATGTTCTCACAATGTAAGATTTAAAGAAAGTTCTTCTGTTGGTTTTTTGGTCTATTGTTTGAGTTTAAAACCCATTTTCAAAAATGTATGATTAGTATGTGGCGTAATGACCATGTTGCAAGCATGGCAAGAAAATAATTAGATTCAACAAGATGCCTTTGGTGATGTAGCATTGCAATCTTATGTACAAGGGATGATGATCCAAACTATGATCAAATTTCATTATTTAATGTATTTACTGCTGATGTTAGAAATCTTCTGGTTATTTATGGTTTTGTAATTTCTTATGCAGGCATCATTACAGAAGGTCTAGATCAAGGGAGGCTGATCGTGTGAAAAGTGGTTCTGGCAGAAGCCATGATGATAAACGTCAAGTTCATGAAACAACTTGGAGTCGGAGGCGCTCCAATTATCACAGTGAAAGCAGAAGTGATGAGGCTAATTCTGATGGAAGTTGGTCAGATAGGGACAGAGACTAATTTTTATGTATTGAATTTGGATTATTTAGTTATAAGAGTAGGATATCTCATATTTTGGCTATTGAAGTTCAATTTGTAATATATACTAATAATATTTAAATGTGAAATGAAAGATTTTGTGATATAAATCAATTTCTTTTTGTTATTTTATGGTGCTTTTAATTTTACAAATAAATCAATAGGCAATTATCCAATTTAATTTTTTATTTTTTAAAAAATAAATTAACTAGTGATACCATGGTAACAGTAATCATAGACACTAATAAAATATCAATAACTACTAATACTATGGTGTCATAATATCGGTGATACTGCAGTAATAGTAATCACTGACACCACTTACAAGTGTCACTATTTTTCTGACTCCCAAATTACTGACACAATTAACAAGTGTCAGTAATAGTAATTTCTGACACTATTTTAAAGTCAGTAAAGACCATTTTTCTAGTAGTGTCAACATGTCCTGGAGGGCCATTCGCCTGATATCCTCATAAATTTTTGTCAACTTCCAGACCTTACGAGCAACCTTACACCCAATTAACGCATGAAACACATCTTCTCCCATATTATAACATCTTTGGCAAATTGGATCCCCCACAATTTTCTTTCTCCATAAATTCTCCCCTATTGGTAACATGTCTTGAGCTGCCCTCCACATGAAGATTTTCACTTTTTTCGGAATGTCACTTGCCCAGATTACCTTCCACTGAGTTTTGGAGCTATCTGAGCAACATGCTCTGTCCGGGAATTTGAGCTTTATGGCCTGCTGATAGCCACTCTTAACTGTATACAAACCATGCTTATCAAAGGATCGTACCAGCTGATCCGGTCTTGGGATTTTCGGAAGTGGAGTCCTTAGTATTCTTTCTAAGCCTCTTTAGAGAAATACTTAGCAACCAACTCTTCCCTCCAGTTATTGCTCTCGTCAATAAAATCGGGCACAACTGCCTTGGTTAGTACAATAACTTGGGTGGCATTTTCAGTGATCTCAAAATTTTGAACCCAATTGCTACCACAAACTGGCACCTGATTCCCATTACCAATCCTCCATCCCAGCCCTTTATGAAGCACTTGTTTGCCCCATAGAATACTCCTCCACACAAAAGATGGATTTGAGCCAAGCTTTGCTTCCATAAAATTAATGTGTTTGAAATATTTAGCCTTCAAGATTTTTGCCATTAATGAATCAGGATTGTGCAGAATTCTCCACCTTTGCTTAGCTATGAGGGTTTGATTAAAGCTAGAAAAATCTCGGAAGCCAATTCCCCCTCTTATCTTGGCATGGCATAATCTTTCCCATCTCGCCCAATGTATGCTTCTATGTGTATTCAAGGATCCCCACCAGAATCTTGCAATGGCTTTTTCAATTTAAGAACAAAGGCCTTGACGGATTTTAAAGACACTCATAGCATAGGCCGGAATTGCTTGCTTTACAGCCTTAGTGAGAACTTCTTTACCACCACGGGTGAAATTTTTGCTTTGCCAACTAGAAAGCTTGCTTAAAACCCTTAGCTTTACTTCATTGAAAAAACTAATCTTCCTTCTCCCCACCATGGATGGAAGACCAAGGTATTTCTCATGTTTTGTGATCACATTCAGCCCAAATATATTCCTAAGTGCCTCCCTTTGAAATTGGCTTGTACCCGAGCTAAAAAACATTAAGGATTTTTCATAATTAAAAACCTGGCCTGATGCAACTGTATAGCAATCAAAAATGTCTTTTAACTTCATACAATCTATACTAGATGCTTGATTGACACTAAAAAGTGTATATTTAATAAGGATAAAATTATTAGTTTTTCACTTATTGTGTCGATTAATGCGTTCATTATTTCTAAATTATTTTAATACTCCCCAAATATATTTTATGTTAAATTAATTCGTAATTTGTTAATTTTTATCTTGTAAATATTTTTCAGGAATAAAGATGGAATTGGAATTAGAATTGAAAGCGGGAACAAAGAAGAACTACTAGAACACAATTGAGGAGATCTAATAATAAAAAATAAATAAATAAAAAAGAACAAAAAGACAAAAGAGTAAAAGGCAACCAAAACATTGGTTGCCTGTGATGGTCAGGAGGCCATCACGCCTCCTGACCATCACACAATTCAATATATATATATATATATATATATATATATATATATTAATAAAATAAAAGAAAAGAAGATGATTTACTTTGCCTATAAAAGGCAAAGGGGTGGCAAGCGATGGGGGAGCGAGAAGCTGGGGACGTATATTTTGAGAGCTTAAGCCGAGAGAGAATAGAGTGCAGCTAAAGAATTTCTTTCTTTCTTTGTTTCTTTTCTTTTCTTTTCTTGTTTCCGTTTTTATCAATTTTCTTTGTAATATATTTCAAAAAGTTTATCAAATAAAAAAAGTATTGTGTTTTCTTTCAATATGAGTAGCTAATTTTATTAAGCTGAGGTGAATGGTAAAGCTCAATGTTTCAAACTATTAATTATTATTATTTTCTCAAATGAGTTTTGAAGTTTATTTAATTCTTTTCTAATTATTTTTATATCATGTTAATTTATAAATCTCACTAGATTTTATGGTATTTTGACATAATGTCGACACATTAATATAGTGTGGCACATTAGGTACTTTATTCTATATTTATCCATACACATAGAATTAAATGATATAATAATTAATTGGTAAAAGTGAGGTAAAATATAAATGAGAGAGTATTAAAATTATAGTTTGAATACAGAGAGTGGATCCTAAACCTTAGCTTATTTTTAAATTAATTTCAAATAATTTCTTTTCCCCACAATTAATTTTCTTAGTTTTACTAGATTTAAAACTCCTTGTGGTTCGACCCCGGTCTCACAGGGTTATATTATAACTAGACACTCTTATACTTGAGAGTAGTACACTTTTGAGTCGTGTCAATGCTCTTGCAAAAACCAAATTATCATCCGCAAATAACAAGTGGATGATTGACAAGCTTCCAGTGAATCTCAGCCCTTGAATTTGCCCTCGGTTTTTTGCCTGCACTAACATATTCGAGAACACCTCTGCACACATGATGAAAATGTAAGGTGAAAGAGGACAACCTTGCCTTAATCCTCTTTGCGGAAAGATGTGCCTTTTTGGCACCTCGTTGATCAAAACTGAGAAACTAGCTGTGGATATACAATTCATAACCAAATTCACCCATTTTGAAGAAAATCCCAGCCTCTGCATTTTGTGTTTGACAAAACTCCACACCACCCTATCATATGCCTTGCTAATATCAAGTTTTAAAGCAACCATCCCCTTTCTACTACTTTTGCTCTGTCTTATTTTATTCAAGCACTCATAGCCTATAATAATGTCATCAGTGATGAGTCTGCCAGGAACAAAGGCACTTTGGGTGGGGGAAATGATAGCATTTAACACCTCTTTTAGCCTATTAGTTATTGTTTTTGCTATGATACTATAGATAACATTACAAAGGCTAATAAGTCTAAAATCAGTCACTTTCTTTAGCTTGTTTAATTTCGGAATCATAGCAATGTAAGTGTGATTTAAGGGTTGAATATTACCTCCCTTATTCAAGACGTGCAAACAAGTTGTGGTCACCCTATCTTTCACTAAGCACTAGTGTTTCTGAAAAAATGCTGCTGGAAGTCCATCCGGGCCTGGATTTTTCGTGGGACACATTTGGGCTAAAGCTTCAGCAACTTCTTCCCTCGTAAAGGGCTGCTCCAAATAGCTTTCCCTCTTCGCCGTAATTCTGGCTGGCAAGTCATCCAACGCTGCATTCATTTGATCCAGCAAAGGATTTGTTGTGGTAAAGATTTTTCAAAAGTATTCACAAATCAGCGGTTCTACATCCTCCTCTTCTTCTATCCACTTTCCACTATCATCTTCCAAACCACTGATCTTGTTTTTCTTTTTTCTAGCTGAGGCTTTTGTGTGAAAAAATTTTGTATTTTGTCTTGCTCCCTCAACCAGTCAGCTGTCGATCTTTGCTTCCAAAAAATTTCCTCATCCAGAAAGATGTTGTCAATCTGCTTTTCTACTTGCGTGATATTCTCCTAATTTTCCAAATGATAACACCCATTCTTTAAATCTTGGAGCTTCTTCTTTAGCCATTTCAGCTCTTTTTCTCCTACTAAACTCCTCCTTGAAATATAAATGTGCAACCCAAGAGGGGGGGTGTGAATTGGTATTTTAAAAATTATCCTAACAAAGCCACACAACAATCCAATATAACGCCTTAATAAATTCGAAAGCAATAAGTTCAATAAAAGCACAATAAAAAATGAGTAAGGGAGAAGAGAAACAAACACATGAATTTTTACGTGGTTCGGCAATCCCCGCCTACGTCCACACCTCCAAGCGATCCAAGCTTGAGAATTTCACTATCGGAGCCTTTCCAAGGCTTCAAACGTTTACAATTGACTTCAAGGTGTCAATGAACCTTTATAACAAAGATATTATCTCCCAATCTCTTCACTCAAGTGTCTCACACACTCAAACACTTACAATTAAGATGAAGAAATGAAAGTTACAACAAAACTCACTCAAAGAGTAGATATTCAAAATGAAGAACAAGAGATGATTCAATGTTTTATGATTTACGAAATTGAGAGCTCAAGATATCTCGTGTGCTTTTTGTTTATGCTTGCTAGAGAACCTGAAAATGAATTGGATTTGAGTTTATATAGTTTGAGCCCAAAAACTAGCCGTTATGTGTTTTCTAATGATAACCGGCTTGCCGCTTTTGGAATCCGGTTAGCCGCTTTTATGTTACCGTTACAACAAAAATTTGAATTTTAGAACATCCGGCATGCCGCTTACGATATCCGGATAGCCGTTTATGCTCCAGAAGCTTACTGCCCAAAATCTGAATTGCCGCTTACCATATCCGGTTAGCCGCTTGCTACAGTAACTGCTACAGTGAAATCTTTTCTAAAACGTTATGAAAGCTTTCAAATAGATCTAATTTCATAATTTCTAAATAATGCTTTGTCAATCCTAAAAATTTTTGAAATTATGATTTCACCCAAACTTGTGAAATTATAAAATGACCCTAAATATTTAAATATTTTCAAATAGGTCCAAATCTGAAATTTTAAAACAATATCAAAGGTTTTAAAATAATTTCATTTTAGTCCAAAACACTTTAATTCCATAACATCATTTTCTTATTATAAAAGTACAATTCATAAATCTTTATTTAATCAACACATGTGGTTTGTTATCATCGAAATCAATATCTATAGCCATATAGGCTAACAATCTCCCCCTTTTTGATGATGACAAAACACATTATAAAAATTTAATCTAGTTATGAAAAGCTCCCCTTAATCAATGCAAGGTTAAAAAACTGATTTGAAAACTATTTAAAAGACTCCCCCTGCATACATGCATACTCCCCCTGCATACATGCATATTTTTATAATATATATTATATTATTCTCCTCCTTCATCATCAAAAAGAATAAAAGCTCCCCCTATCAATCATCAAAGTCTCAATACAAGCACATTAGTTCAAAAATATCTATAAGCATAAGGAAATCCATATAATCCATAACAAACAATCAAAACAAATCCATATCATCCAAAACAAAAATATAATCCAAAAGCATAATAACCATCCATATAGTCGAAAATAAAAGGACATAAAGTAGTAAATAATATGTAAGTGTGTCCAAATACAAGCATAAGTGACTACTGAGGTGGTGAGGATGGTGGTGATGCAGGAGGATACAGATATGGAATGCCAAAGTGCTAAAAATGAAGGTGCTGTCCATGAATGAGTTGCTGCTGCTGAAACTCAGTTTGCCGCATAGAGAGTGTTCGCACCTCATCCATAAGCTGCTGTGTCAAGAACTTATTCGGCTTACTGGTTGATTAACCGGCTGACCAGTTTTGAGGCAAAATATTGCTTCACGAATTCGGCTTTCCGGATTGAAGAACCGGTTAGCCGGTTGTGAGGCAGAACCATGCAAATCGTAATCGATTTTCTGGATTTGAAGAACCGACTGTCCGATTTTGAGGCAGAGAGGAAGCTTAGCAAATCCGGCTTTCCGGATTGAATAACCGGATGACCGCTTTTCGTCCAGTGAACTCCAAAATACATCCGGCTTTTTGGTTTTTATAACCGGTTGACCGGTTTTGGTCTAGAAATCTTACAAGGCAAATCCGGCTTACCGTTTTGATAAATTTGGTTATCTGAATGTTGACCCGAGAGTGACCAAAGCTAATCCGGCTTACTGGTTTGCTAAATCCGGTTATCCAGAATTTGTTTCCAGAGGAATCAATAAGAAAGCGGTTTTTCGGTTGAGAGGAAGTGGTATACCGGTTTAGACTTGGAAATCTTTTTATCTCTAATTGAATTTTAGCAAGCTCTTATACTTGTATTATATACACCAATTTGTTTTTGGCTTAAAATTTGACCAATTTTAAATCATTTTGAGATTTAAAACTTTTCAATAAGCCACTCAATGCATGAACCATAAATGCATACAATAACAAACATATTAACTTAATCAACAAATCATAATTCAAGATGCAACATTTATCATTCCAAGCTCATGTCTTATCTTTATAAAATACTCTTCACTAAAAGGTTTTGTAAAGATATCCGCAAGTTGGTTTTCAGTAGAAATAATTTTAATCACAACATCTCCTTTTTTAACATGATCTCTAAGGAAGTGATGCCTAATTTCTATATGCTTAGTCCTAGAATGTTGAATGAGATTCTTAGATAGATTTATAGCACTAGTATTGTCACACAAGATATGTATTTGATCGAGTTTAATACCATAGTCTCTAAGGGTTTGTTTCATCCAAAGAATTTGTGCACAACAACTACATGCAGCAATATATTCTGCCTCGGTGGTTGAAAGTGCAACCGAGTTTTATTTCTTACTAAACCAAGAGACAATTGAATGGCCTAGAAAGTGACATGTTCCAATAGTACTTTTTCTATCAACCTTATAACCGGAAAAATCGGCATCCGAATAGCAAGTTAAGTCAATATGAGTTCCCCTAGGATACCAAAGGCCAAGATTAATGGTGCCAATCAAATATCAAAAAATTCGTTTGACAGTAAGCATGTGTGAATCTTTAGGACAAGATTGAAATCTAGCACACAAGCATACACTAAACATAATATCGGGCCTACTAGTAGTCAAATAGAGTAAGGATCCGATCATACCTCGATATGTCTTGATATTAACTTACTTACCTTTCTCATCTTTGTCCAGCTTAATGGTAGTACTGATTGGAGTGGTTTTTGCCGTTCCATTATCATAGCCAAATCTTTTGAGTAGAGCTTTCGCGTACTTAGCTTGATTTATGAAAATTCCTTCCTCATTTTGTTTGATTTAAAGTCCAAGGAAGTACTTCAACTCTCCCATCATACTCATTTCAAATTCTTTGCTCATACACGATGAAAATTCTTTACACAACAACTCATTAGTAGAACCAAAAATAATATCATCAACATAAATTTGAACAATAAGTATATCTTGGTTCTTATTCTTAACAAATAAAGTTGTGTCCACTTTTCCCATCGAAAAATTGTTATCTAACAAGAAGTTTTTAAGCCTATTATACCAAGCTCTAAGTGCTTGTTTTAGTCCATACAAAGCCTTAGATAACTTATATACATGATCTGGAAATTTTTTATTTTCAAAACCAGGA
The DNA here is from genome assembly GCF_000493195.1 of Citrus x clementina. Taxonomy (NCBI): domain Eukaryota; kingdom Viridiplantae; phylum Streptophyta; class Magnoliopsida; order Sapindales; family Rutaceae; genus Citrus; species Citrus x clementina. The sequence continues at coordinate 31,822,687 of NW_006262339.1, read as the reverse complement.
GGTTGTTTCACATAAACTTCCTCCATAATATAACCATTTAAGAAAGCACTTTTGACATCCATTTGATATAAAATAAAATCCTTATGACATGCATATGCTAACAACATCCTAATGGATTCTAACCTAGCTACATGTGCAAATGTTTCATCAAAATCAATTCCTTCTTCTTGGTTGTAACCTTGAGCCACTAATCTAGCTTTATTTCTTACAACCACACCAGATTCATCCATTTTGTTTCTAAATACCCATTTAGTGCCTATAATGGATTGATGTTCTGGATTAGGAACTAATTCCCACACATTGTTTCTCTCAAATTGATTCAACTCCTCTTGCATTACCATAATCCAAGATTCATCATTTTCTGCATCCGTAAAAGATTTTGGTTCAATTTGAGAAATAAATGCAGCATGCTCAAATGTGTTCCTAAGAGATGATCTAGTTTTAACACCTCGTGAGAGATCTCCTAAAATTACATCCTTAGGGTGAGAAGAAACATACCTCCACTCCTTGGGGGGTGTTTGAGAAATACCTTCATTTTGCTCTGCATTTGTTTCTTCATGATATTCTTCTTGAATTCCATGTGGTGCATCTTTTTGGTTGTCATTTTATGGTTCTTCTTGTTGTTCTTCTTTTGCATTGTCATCAACAATGACTTTCTCCGTAGAGGAGAGATTAGACTCATTAAATGTAACACGCATAGATTTTTCAACAACTAAAGTTCTTTTATTATAAACTCTATAAGCTTTGCTTGAGTTTGAATAACCAAGAAAAACACCAACATAAGATTTTGGATCAAATTTACCAAGATTATCTTTTGTGTTAAAAAAAAAATTTACATCCAAAGACTTTAAAATAGCCAATGTTGGGTTTTCTATCTTTCTAAAGCTCATATGGAGTTTTATTAAGATTAGGTCTAATTAACACATGATTCAAAACATAACAAGCGGTGTTGACGGCTTCGGCCCAAAAATAGTTAGGCAAAGAATTTTCATTCAACATGGTCCTAGCCATTTCTTGAATAGACCTATTCTTTCTCTTTACAACTCTATTTTTTTGTGGAGTCCTAGGTGATGAAAATTGATGCTCAATGCCAAAGTCATCACAAAAATTTTCAAATGCATGATTTTCAAATTCTCCACCATGATCACTTCTAATATAAGTAATAGAATAACTTTTTTCATTTTGAACCTTTTTACAGAAAATTCGAAATGCATCAATGGCATCACCCTTATTAGTTAAGAACAATACCCATGTGTATCTAGAATAATCATCTACAATTACAAGTGCATAAAATTTGCCACTTAAACTAGCATATCTAGAAGGTCCAAACAAATCTATGTGAAGTAATTAAAGTGGTTTTGAAGTAGAGACATGATTCTTGCTTTTGAAGGAAGTTTTGATTTGTTTTCCAAATTGGCAAGCTTCACAAATTCTATATTTTTGAAAACTGATTTTTGGAAGACCTTTAACCAAAGCATTTTTCACGATTTTTGAAATCAAATTCATGCTTGCATGACCTAATCTTCTATGCCACAACCAACCATCATCATGCAATGTGGAGAAACATTTATCATTTATCGGTCCACAATCTATATTAATGGTATAGACATTAACACATCTATTTCCTACAAATAAAACTTTCCCATCACATGCATTCTCAATAACACATTTTGATTCATCAAAGATAACTATATATCCTTTATCACATAATTGACTAATACTGAGCAAGTTGTGTTTTAAGTTTTCAACCAAACACACATTTTCAATGAGAGTAGAGGATACATTACCGACATTTCCAATGCCAATGATTTTTCCTTTTGAATTATCTCCAAACGATACATCTCCACCATTTTTTATCTTAGTAAAACTTGAAAACCAAGAATAATTCACTGTCATGTGTCTTGAACAACCACTGTCCAAGTACCACTTATTATTATTCTTCTTCTTCAAGCCATGTAGAGAAAATCTCAAGTTTTAGGTACCCAAATCTTTTGGGTCCTTGAGCAATGGTTTATTTCGGAACCCAAACACATTTCATACCATAATATGCATTTCTCTTCACTAGACATCTATTTTTCATATGATCATCTTGATTACAATAATGACATACAATTTGATTGTCAACAGATGTATTCTTTACAAAACAACTCTTGTAATATTTTTGTTTCAAATTTGGCTTATAACCAATGCCTCCTTTGTCAAATACACATTTGTGTGAGTTTAGCAAGTTATCCAACATCGTTTGCCCATTTGTGAATTTTAGCACAATCTCATTTAGTTCATTGCTCTTCTTTCTAAGCATTTCATTTTCATTTTTCAAATTATTCACATGTGACTCTAAATGCTCATATGAAGTGCTAGAATTCTCAAATAATGCAACTATATCAAGCAATGTTTTATTCTCTAATTCTAGGCATGTAATCTTTGCACTAAATGATTCATTTTCATTTTTAAGCTCTATCATTTTCTTTTTAAGACATGTATTCTTTTTACCAATCTTCATCAATTCATCATGCATATACTTAAGGGCATCATGTAATTCATCATATGTAGGAAGAACTCTTACCTCATCAACTTAATTACATGATTCTTCCCCAAAGGCCATGAGAGCTAGATTAGTCATCTCTTGTTGCTCTTCATCATTGCTTGTTTCCTTATCACTATCATCCCACGTGGCCACCATAGCTTTATTCTTGAATTTGTTGAGGAGAGGACATTCCGGTCGAATGTGTCCGGGCTTCTTGCATTCATAGCAAGTAATTGGCTCTTTCTTCTCCTTTTTGTTTTTGTGACTTCTAAACTTTCTCTGCTCTTTATTCTTCTTGTAGAATTTTCTGAATCTTCTAGCCAACATAGCCAACTCCTCATCATCCATCTCGCTTTCCTCATCACTATCACATTTTGAGGCTTTGAGAGCAATGCTTTTCTTTTTTTTCTCATGTCATTTTTCTGCTGCCAAATCTTCTTCATATGAAATGAGAAAACCAATTAAATCATCAATAGGTAATACATTTAAATCTTTGGCTTCCTCAGTGATAGTCCTTTTTGGTCTCCATTCCTTAGGTAGTGACTTAATAATTTTTTTAACTTTCTCGCTATTTGAAAAGGTCTTTCCTAGGACTTCTAGAGTGTTCACTATGTCCGTAAATCTAGTATACATAGAGTACGCACTCTCATTTTGTTCCATTTGGTACAATTCATATTGTTGAGTGTACCTACTTATTTTAGATTCTTTCACTTGATTCGTGCCTTCATAAAAAACTTCAAGTTTATGCCAAATTTCATTAGCACTTTCGCAACTAGACACTCTATGAAACGCTTTCTTATCTAGTGCACAAAACAAGGCATTAATAACCTTGGAATTTATAGAAGCTTTTATCTTTTCGAATTCATTCCATTCCCGTGAAGGTTTTGGAATGTCTTCCCCAACTTCATTTTTAGTCAAAGGCATGAAAGGACTATCATTAACGATTTCCCAAATTTTGTAATCTAAAGCTTGCAAGTAAATTCTCATCCTAGTTTTCTAATAAGGGTAATCGTTTCCATCAAAATATGGTGGTCTAGTGGTGGACTGTCCTTCCCTAAATGTGGAATCATTTTGAGTTGCCATTGATCTTTAGCTCTAGACGGTTAAGTCTAAATAAGAGCACCTTGTTCTGATACCCAATGAAATATAAGTGTGCAACCCAAGAGGGGGGTGAATTGGTATTTTAAAAATTATCCTAATAAAGCCACACAACAATCCAATCTAATGCCTTAATAAATTCGAAAGCAATAAGTTCAATAAAAGCACAATAACAAATGAGTAAGGGAGAAGAGAAACAAACACATGAATTTTTACGTGATTCGGCAATCCCCGCCTATGTCCACGCCTCCAAGTGATCCAAGCTTGAGGATTTCACTATCCGAGCCTTTCCAAGGCTTCAAACGTTTACAATTGACTTCAAGGTGTCAATGAACCTTTACAACAAAGAGATTGTCTCATAATCTCTTCACTCAAGTGTCTCACACACTCAAATACTTACAATTAAGATGAAGAAATGAAAGTTACAACAAAACTCACTCAAAGAGTAGATATTCAAAATGAAGAGCAAGAGATGATTCAATGTTTTATGATTTGCGAAATTGAGAGCTCAAGATATCTTGTGTGCTTTTTGTTTATGCTTGCTAGAGAACTTGAAAATGAATTGGATTTGAATTTATATAGTTTGAGCCCAAAAACTAGCCGTTATGTGTTTTCTGATGATAACCGGCTTGCCGCTTTTGGAATCCGGTTAGCCGCTTTTTTGTTACCGTTACAAAAAAAATTTTGAATTTCAAAACATCTAGCATGCCACTTACGATATCCGGATAGCCGTTTATGCTCCAGAAGCTTACTACCCAAAATCTGGATTGCCGCTTATCATATCCGGTTAGCCGCTTGCTACAGTAAAATATTTTCTAAAATTATAGTTAGACCTTAAAACTTTATAAAACTATATTATAACCCAAAACGTTATGAAAGCTTTCAAATAGGTCCAATTTCAGAATTTCTAAATAACACTTTGTCAATCCCAAAACTTTTTAAAATTATGATTTCACCCAAACTATGTGAAATTATAGAATGACCCTAAATATTTAAATATTTTCAAATAAGTCCAAATCTGAAATTTTAAAACAATACCAAAGGTTTTAAAATACTTTCATTTTAGTCCAAAACACTTTAATTCCATAACATCATTTTCTTATTATAAAAGCATAATTCATAAATCTTTGTTTAATCAACATATGTGGTTTGTTATCATCAAAATCAATATCTATAGCCATATAGGCTAACACTCCTTACTTCATATCTTTAATCTCGCAAAGACTCATTTGAAATCTTTGTAAAGCTGTCAACCGGGTTCTTATTCTTCCAGCAGCTCATCTCCACCCATTCTTGCTTAACGATCTCCTTACACTTTTCATACGGACTCCACATATCTTCATAGTGGGTTCTATGATAAGTTTTCCTCGTGTATCTTGTTTCTCTCCCTTTTTCCAGCACCTCTATCATTATGGGACTATGATCAGAGCTCCACGAAATTTAATTAGAAGCTATATTTTCTTTAAAAAAAACTCTTCCAGCTGCTGTTCCCTAAGAACTTATCCAACTTTTCTTCTATAATGTGAGCCCCAAATCACCTGTTTGACCAAGTGAATGGATACCCAGTGCTTCCCAAATCCATCAAGCCACAATCTCTTATAGCCTCCCTAAAGTCAATTACCATACTTGCCCTCCTATCTCTTCCTCCCGATTTTTCATTTAAGTTCAACACCTCATTGAAATCCCCAAAGCATAACCAAGGGAGAAAAGATAAAGCAGCTAACCTTCTCAGCAGTTCCCACGTGTGTTTTTTCTGGTCTGATTCTGGGTGCCCGTAAATGCCAATACATCTCCAGTAGCTTCCCTTTTCACTGTGGACTACAACATCCACATGGTGTTTGCTGTAGGATTTGATTTCCACATTGATGTCAGGATTCTTCCAAAGCATTGCCAACCCACCTCCCAAACCCTCTCTACTAACTGCAAAACAATTCTGGAACTTCAACTTCTTTCTTTTTTCTTTCATTTGTCTAGTCGTTATCTTTGTTTCATAAAGGAAACAAATTTGAGACATATTCTCATGCGAGAGTTGTTGGGCTTCTCGGAACGTTTGATCTTGCCCCAGCCCCCGAACGTTCCAGTTTAAGGGTTTCATGGCTGTTGGCGATGCTGTCTCCCAACCACCGCCGATGATTTAGTTTCAACATTCTAAATCCTCTCCCACCCATCACATATTCTATCAAAAGTTAGCTTAGTTGCTGCCATCGTTGCTCTCTGGAATGGTGATGATAAAACAGTCTTATGAGGACAGGTAAATTTACTTCTTTTTGGCTTTGGGCTTTCCCAACCCATTGTGCTATTGGGCCTCTTTATCTTTACAATCTCTTCACTTGTTTCACTTTTTCCTTCAATATTTCGGGCTGAGTATTTCCATTTTTTCTTTTTCGCTTTTATTCTGTCTATCTTGGGCCCGTTTCCCATGTCCTCCACCTCAGATTCCATTAATGTTTGCAGCCCATTTCTTTTTTGGTAGCCCAACTCTTCTAAATCTTTCTGTGGACACTCCCTTTCCCGCTCAATGATTCTCGCATTTTTCAAACTTTCATTCTCTGTTCCGGTAGCTTTTTGTCTTGAATTTTTTCTTCCAGCTGTTTTACATTCCCGCCTTTTAATTCAGCTTCCTCGAACCTATTCCCATGGGCTGCGTTGCTAACATTTAACTTGTGGTTACCCTTACAGCTATCATTTGGATCTCTGTCTCTTGTGTCCCCTTGCATTAATTACTTTTGATTAATCTTCTGAACCTTACTCACTTTCCCATCCAAACTATTCATACCCGGATTTTGATGGATCCAATTTTCATCCTCGATACTGCCCATTTCCCCTAAGCTTGTTTCTTTCCTCTTCTATTCTATTTTGACTTGCGTTTTCCTTCCTAGGTGTTGGAGAGTTTGTATAATCTTTGCTTGGTTCGGACTCCGACCTATCTCTACGTCTGCTCTGTTTTAACCTTTCGATTATGGTAGTTGCCTTTAGCCATGGCCCGTAAGCCATTTCATCATTTGATTGGGATTTGTAATGTGTGCATTCTCTATATTGATGCCCAATTCGCCCATAACAAAAGCAAAAGTCCAGTAAGCTCTCATACATTACTCTCATCGGGATATCTTCTTCTTCCCCTTCTTGTTGGAGCTCAATAAGCTTTTTTAATGGCTTAGTGATATCTATTGAAATTCTGAGCCTAAGAAATTCACTGAAACAGTCCCCCACAGCATCTGTTTCTACTTCTTCCACTTTACCAATCACTTGACCCAACTCTTGTGCCATTTCCTTTGACATACACATGATGGGAACATCGTGAATTTGAACCTAAAAAGAAGCTCGGCTAAAATTCTGCTTTTTTAGATCTCTGATCCCAGCTGGTTCCTTGAGCACAATCAACGCTCTATCGAAGTGCCACGGACCTCCAACCAAAACACTTCGCTTGTCCATCTCAGACCCAAATTTAAACATGAAAACATTGTCTCCCAGACTTTCTATTTTAACCTCCCGCGACGTTTTCCAAATCCTCTGTATCATAGCTTTTAAGCCTTCAATACTGACTCCCCTTGTATTAATTACTTTCCCAATTAAACAACCTGCTACTATTTTTTCTCCTCTAGCTTTCATTTTGCTCTAAAACGTTACTTATCCTTCTTCCTCGTCATTTATCTTAATAGCTCTGCACCTCTTAATGAGCTCTTCTGAATCCATTTATTTCAGCTTGGAAGCGCTCTGGAACTAAATTGCTTATGACCTCCTAACAACACTACTGCTAAAACTTTTTTATCTTCAATAACAAGCCTTGAGAATTATCTACCAGTGAAAGACATTAAAGGCCAACCACCCACCTAGGAGCGACTTCAAGAGTCATGACGACTCAATTTTATCTCTCATTAGTTGTTTTCAGAGAAAACTCCTAAAGAGATGACTTTTGACACGATAATTTGTTCCCCTTGTAATGTAATTTGGTATTATAACATAGGATTTTTTTGGTACTGTCAGATAGCTCAAACGATATCGATTTGGTCATATAATATATCTTTTTGAACCTTTCAACTAGAGGAATATAACTAATTACAAATGTTTGTCAAATTCTGTCATTTATTACATAAAAAATCTATTTGAATTCTTTTTTAAATATTCAAACAATTTTTGAGGCGTAAACAAGGGAATATGACATATACAAGGTTTGGGGAAATGCATGGCGATGTAGATCCTCAACTTTTCAATAAGGGATTTAAACACCCTCTTTTGATTATACCATTTGTAAATAGTAATTGCAAGTATGAACTTCCTTAACATCCCCCCTCAAGCTCAATGGCCTGCTGATAACATTAAGCTTGGATCGAAAGTAGTTGAAGTTAGGAAATGATAAAGGCTTTGTAAGAACATCAACAACTTGTTCTTTAGTAGGACTGTATCTTACCTCCAACTCTTTTCTTACCACTTTGTCTGTAATGTAGTGAACATCTAATTCAACATGCTTAGACTTACAGTGAAGAGTAGGATTTCGAGCTAATTCTCCAGTACTCTGATTACCACACCAAAGAATTAGAGTTGGTAATTGCACAATATTAAGCCTTAACAGTAAGGATTGTAGCCAAGAGAGTTCTGAGCTTGCTAAAGATAGAGCCCTATATTCACTCTCTCTACTTGACTTAGCTACAATAACTTGCTTTTTGGATGACCAGGAAATAAAATTATTACCAAGGTAGATACAATAAGCTGTAATAGATTTTCGACCATCAACATTACATGTCCAGTCAACATCAGAGTAGCATGTTAAACCAACAACTTTAAGTGTTCCTCTTTTTTGAAGATATCGACCATGGGTGATTGTAACTTGAAGATACTTGAGCACTTTCTTGTATGCCAACCAGTGCTAAAGTATAGGATTACTAAGATACTGACTAAGTTTATATACAGAGTAAGCAATGTCAGGTCTGGTGAGAATCAAGTACTAAAGACCCCCAACAATGCTTTTATAAAGTGCTGCCTCTTCAAATTCTTGCCCCAAAGGTCCTTTAACATTTTTCTCCAGTTTGAAACCATTGTTGAAATGTGTATCAAAACCATTGCAATTTGCATTGAGGCTTTTCTCAACAGATTCTTAATGTACTTTATCTGTGAGAAATGCTACTATGAGTTGTGAAATAAACTACCACACAAGAAAATAGGCCATTGATAACTCTAGGAAATGAGAGTTATTACATCAATTTTAGACTTAAATCAAGATCACTTAAAGAAAAAATAAGGTGTTTTTATTACATTTTGGTTATATTTTGCATAAACATTCATTTTAGTTAAGTTGTAATAAGTTTTGTTTGAATCAAAGTAATTTGTGCTAAAAACAGGTGCATAATTGTAGGTTTTCAGAAAGTCTTAATTCATGAGGGGATGGTGAGACTTTAGATGAGCAAGAGGAGGAAAGAAGATGGCCGCAAAAGAAATAAAGCACAATCGGGAAGAGTGCAGTGTTGTTGCAGATGTTAGAGCAACCGGTGCTGTAGCAATCGTGGAGCAATGCAGGAGAAAACTTAGGCGCGGGTCAGCCACAGAATCGCGATCTGCATGTTTCCTAATTTAACGCATGCACGCCCATGGACTTTTGTTTTACCCTAATTTGCAATATAAAATGAAAGCGTGCACGACATAGAAAGGCGGCAAGGGAATTATCATTAGAATAATTACAAAGGAAAGAAGAAGAAGATCAGAATTGAAGAGTGCTGTTTCGGCAACATTGAAGAATCGTACAGAATTATTTGGATTTGTCTTTCACCGTGCTCAACTTTTATTTATCTTCTTCCTTTAATTGTTTTGATGTATCCCGTGATCAATATATTTATGTTTATTTTTCTTATTCAGAATATGAACTTGTTTGTAGTTGAGTGACAAACAATCCAATGGGTTCTTGACTGTTCTTATGTGTTGTTATGTCATTGCTGTAGCATTTTACTCTAATAGCTATAATGAATATAACTGTTATTTCGGTTGACCACCTATTTAATAGTTCAGTTAAGATAGAGCAGCAAAAGGGCATATGTTAGCAGATATTATTAGAGTATTACTTGATCTTAAGTTAAGTTTCCTAGATTAAGTTATCTTGAATCCCATAAGGTCAATACTTGAAGTTAAGATTTGTGACACACTAGACATAGGTGTTCACCTTGTAGGGTGGAGAGACTAAAGATCATAATGCCATACCATAAATAGATTAGCAACTGGTCATTGTTAATAGATTTAAAGATATGAGACTTCCAATATGCGATAGCTGAGGATGCAGATTAATTCTGCCCAGTGCTGCAGCACTTACCGTAACAACTGGTGCTAAGCTAACTTGATGAAAAATAGTCAGCCCATATGGAAAGTTTGATCATTCAACTACCATAATCTCTATTGAATCTTAGACACATTTAATTTAGTTTATTTCATTACGGTATTGTTTTATTTAATTCTCTCACAATCATCAATTACGATAGAACTTAATTTACGATTGTTAACTTCGGCCTTAAGTTGATTTGCACTATTGTGATTGCTACAGCATTTCGAGTAACATCAATCCCTGTGGAGACAATTTTGAATATTCATCACTTTATTACTTGTTGTGTATACTTGCACATTGGCATTGGCAGCAATTGATTATAAAATTAACCAACAGCCATTAATCTCATATCCTTGAGAGCAAAGACCTTATAGAGTTTAGGAATGAAATCTTTAAGTAATGCTAAGTCAGGACCAGTAACCAAAATGTCATCAACATAAATTAACACAATGGTCTTACCTTTAGTATCACGTTTGATGAATAGAGAAGTGTCAGCTTTTGAATTAAAGAATTGTGATGGTTGTCGAAGCCAGCAAAAATAAATACCTACTCTAAATAAATTGTGTATTGTGATTGAGTAGGGTCGTGTCCACATAGATCGGTAATTATTTAAATCCTCTTAAAATGTAAAATGAAAAATGGGAGATTTGTTGACAATAATAAAAATCAAATTAAAATAACAAGAGTGCAAATAAAAATTGTAATTCAAATTGGAGAAAGCTCTGGTTGAAGGAATTAATTCAGCTTCATTCGACTACTGATCATTGATTCAAATATAAATTATTATTACTTATGAATAGACCGGTTATAGCTATCGAGACCCTCTAATAGCCAATCTCTCCTTAACTAGTCGATAACCAAGGTACGACCGTTGGTTATTTCCCTAATCAATAGACAACCCTAGATACAATCATAGAATTTAATCAATTGACAGCCTGAAAAACCGGAGAGACCCAGATCCTAATTAACAAACGCATACAATGGTTCATTTAAATTAGATTGTTTATTCTCATAATACAACTCACTGCTATATTATTTGTCACAAACATTAAAATCTTCATACGATGAATCCTTTAATTGACAATAGATTAAGTTGATAATTAAATAGTGGCCAGTTATCTAATTAACAAACATAATCATGAAAATAATTCAGAGAATAAACAAATACCCAAAAAGTAATAAAATAATTAAAGCATAAGAAAGATCTCACAGTAGTGATGAATCAAAGCTTCATTAACCTTCAACCAGAATAACAGGTTTAGTTCTTCATAGAGAGAAGAGAAAAATTTAGATTTAGGATTTTTTGCTTTTATAAAAAGTCTCCTTTTTTCACAATAGATTCCTCCTTTAAATACTCTCTCTCTCTTCTCTTCTAGAGTTCTTTTTAAAATAAAATACTAATATCTGAAATATTAAATTCGTAATTACAAAAATACAAAACACGTTAAACTAAAAACTGCAGGTCTGCAGTTGACAGCACTCGCCCACGCCTTATCAATAAAGTTCTTCTGACGCTTAAAATTTCTCCAAGAAAACAATCATCCTCAAACATCATCTTGTAACTCAATTTTAGCATCAATCAATAGAATTGCACCTACAAAAATAAAACACAAGTAAATTATTATTATTAAGTGCAAAACATCGATATTAAGGGAAGTAAACAATGCAAAACTAGTGCATAAATTGCACTCTAACAAATTCCCCCACACCAAGATAATGCTTGTCCTCAAGCATATAACTCAAGGCTAATCCCAAATCTCCACTCAATTCTCATCTCAACTCATCCCAAAACAATCTTAAGCAAGCATACCTCAAGAATTTAAGTTGATCAACATTCGAGAGACAAGGATTTTAAAGCATAGGATCTCATAAGATAGAATAAAAACATTCAACCACCAAGAAGATCCATTCAAAATTCAAGTGCAATAAGATTTAATAGCCCTCTCATTGACTTCACTCCATGCACTCAAACTATTTAGGGTATCATTTATGCACCCAAATCAAATCAAAGAATGCTATTACCATAAGCTTGCTCATATATCACATCTCAATCCACAAAACATGAATTAAATGCAAAACTCTAAGGGTCTTAAAAAGGTTGTAATGAGGTTAAATGGGTTAAATGAAAAAGAAAGGTCTATGAAAGAAAAAGAGATCAAAATGAGAAGAATAAACTCATTGAATGAACCCTATGATATCAAAACGCTTATTTCTACTCAAGTCGCCAAGAATGTAAACATTTTTTTTCTCTTTTCTTTTTTTTCTCAATTTTTTTTTAATCAAACAAAAGAAATGAACCTTGCACAATTTAATTCAAGCATAATGCTTGTTGATCTAATTGAGAAACTTTAATTCAAGGTAGCAAGAGCAACAAAATATATACAAAATATATCCAAACAATGAGTCCGAAAATCTCCTTAAATTGAGGCTCAAAAAGAATGAAAATGGGTAAGTAGATGGAGAGAATTAGATGGGTAATGGTTAAGGCTCAAATAAAGATAACAAATAAAGGTCTTCGGGTGAAGAAAAAGAAGAAAAATGCGAAAATAGAAAAATGGAAAGTGGTTTGCCCTTATCATTTTAATGCATAAAATCCCGTAATGCGGCTTCAACATGCATAACAAAGCAAGTTCTAGAATAAACAAACTAAGATTGATATTCACATAACAAAAATAATTAGAGCAAAGTGGATGCTCATAGGCTCAAATCCTTATAAAGTTGGTAAATTTGCCATCAAATCATATACACTCTTCAAATGAATCAACAATCAATAGTGGTGTAGAATGAGAAGAAGGTATGAGTGATATATAAAAGGAAATGTAAAAAGGATAATAAGCGAAAAAGATGTATGTAGTAAAAGAAAAAAATGAAAGATAAAATGTGAGTGATGAAAGAATATGGTAAAATAAAAATAGATATGAATAATTTGAGATAGATGGGAAAAGAGTAGTGAGAAAGAAAAGAAAAGAAAATAATAATATATGAAGCATACTAACTCCAAAATCATTTAAGGATGAGCAGAGTGAAAATAATACTTCCAGACATCAATATTACAAAAATCCCTCCCCCACACCAAGAACTTACATTGTCCCCAATGTAAGATAATCAAAGCTCACATAAAAATTAAAGCGTACGGATAAAAGATTAAAGGCAAAAACTTCCCTGAATTGTGAGCTTTGATCCACATAACGTCTATGGGCTTGGCAAAAATGGTGGGATAAATCCCACACTCTCAAAGTATGCGGCCAAATTCTGCTCCATCTTGTTCAGCTTGTGCTCTATTTTCTCTAACTGAATGCTCAAAGGTGGTGCGGATGTAGAAGGAATAATTGGTAGGGCAACAATTTTGTCGTCAGACTCGTCGTCAGAGGTAGTACCACTCCTAGCATAAAGCTTCTTTGGAGGTTGAGTGGGTCCTGGTTCAGTAAACTGAAATCTCCTCTCATTGAATTCAATCACACCTGTTCTTTCAAACACAGACATATCCAAAAATTCTTTTTTGCAAGCAGGATGCAAATCATTATTGTCAGGATCAAGCACACATAAGTTTATAGCTAACAGAGTAATGTATGGACCAAGAAATAAAGTCCTATATCGTTTACGCACACTCTGAAATTGATCTGCTAACCAAAAACTTATAGTAGGTCTCACATCATTTAACATGCATCAGATAAAATAAAACTCAGTTTTAGGGAAAACTCCCGAGTGATCTTTCTTCCCTAAAAAATTATACGCTGAGAACCGATGCACGCATTTCAAAATAGGATCACTTAAGAAAGAACTCTTTGTTTTACTCGGGTCATAGGCATTATGATCAACAGATAAATTACGCGAAAGATCATAAGGCTTAAAATTTTCGCTAAAGTCACAAGTTGTTCCTAAATATGCATCACTAGACGAATAATCATCATCAATGAATTCTAAAGCTAGGTTAAAATTTGTGATAGATTGTGAAAAATTTCATCCCATTAACCTAAACTTTATAACATCCGAAATATGCAAAGTAAAATCATTCGGTATATTAAATTGAAAATAGCATAGAACTCCCTAATCAACTCAACATAACCCAAACAATCAACATCAACAAACTTACGCAAACCAATCTTATCTATCAAAGAATCAAAATTATCCTTAACATTCAATTTTTCAAGAGTCAGGTAATGAATATACTTAGCTGGAAGTATTTTCCGCTTGGAAATATCTTTGTACCTTTCTTTCTCTTGTTGAGTCATGAATGTGAGGCACCCTCCGAAATTGGATTCCGCAAGTGGCAAAACACTCATGCCTTTTCCATTTTCCAATCTTTAGCTCACAGCTTGGCATGAATTTGAAAATGTGTTCTATGGAACCGTAGTGGGAGCGACAATCTTGGATTTCTTTGCGACAAGTGTCTTTTTAGATGACTTGGAAGTTGATGCTTTCCTCTTCGGCATTGTTATAATAATTTCACTCACGGATTTCAATTCACGCGGCTGGAATGCAGGGTGTGGGCTGGTTGCAAACGATTGCTGCTCGGCTGGAGCTTGTAGGTACACGGCTGCTGGTTTAGGTTGCTCGCGGATGGTTGTGCTGCGCCGGTTGGAACTGGTTGCGCGCGGGACTAATTTTGAATGCGCGCTGCTGGGCTGACGTTGGTTGCTTGCACGGGCTGCTGCTCGCGAGATACTTGCGCGCGCGCTGGTGCTTGATAGTTGTGGATGAAACTGCGCGCAGGCTGTTTGCACGCGAGATACTGCACGGCTGATTACGGCATGGAGTTGCGCGCGGATGGTGCTCGATGCTGGTGCTGCGCGCGCGTGCGACTGGTTGTTGCGGGAGATGCTTGCTAGTTCACGCGGGTTGGTTTGCTGCTGGTGTGCTGCAAGCGGCTGGAGAAGAAAACAAATTCTAATGAATTAGGAATTTTATGAGCAGTGAATTTTTTTTTGTTTTTTATTTTTATTATTATTTTTTTTCTAATAAATAAAAAAAGAAAAGAAAAAAAACCTTTTTCATTTTTTGCTTTTGTTTTTTTTAATTTTTTTAAAAAATAATAATAATAAGTAAATAAAATAAAAAACTTTTTTTTTAGTGATGAATCACTTGAGACACTAAAAATTTCAAAAGTATTTTTTTAATAAGCACGTGGGCACGCCTTAAAATCATTTTACTTTAAAATCACAGAAGTACTTATTAGTTAAAACGTGGGCACGCCTTACCAAAACTTTTCTTCTGGCCAAAATAAGCAAAAACATTATTTAAACAATCTGAATCAAAATTAAAAAGAAAAGATAACAAAAATAAAAATAAATAAGTCTCTTTGGTTGCCTCCCAAAAAGCGCCTTTGTTTTATGTCTTTGGCTGGACATATTCATGCATCAATCTCCATAAATGGGACTCTCGAGAGCCACATCCTCCACAATATTCACTGAAAAACCTTCATAAAATGATTTTAAGCGATGACCATTAACCTTAAAAACTTTGTCAGAGGTCGGACTCCGAAGCTCAACTGCACCATGAGGAAAAACATTAGTAACAATAAAAGGTCCAACCCAGTAAGAACGTAATTTACCCGGAAAAAGTTTAAGCTTAGAATGAAAAAGAAGAACTTTTTGACCAACAGAGAATTCCTTTCTCAAAATCATTCTGTCATGAAATGTCTTCATCTTTTCCTTGTAAAAAACTTCCTGCACTATAGGGTTAATAACATCCACAGAAAATACCGAATGTTCCTCACTAGGATATTTCATGGCATCATTCATATTAAATTTTATAACCTCTCCATTAAACTCCATAGTGAGAATCCCTTTATATACATCCATTTTAGTCCTAGCAGTTTTAAGAAAAGGTCTTCCTAGCAAAATTGAGACCGAATTAGAGGAGTTATCCTCTTTTATATCAAGTATATAAAAATCAGCAGGAAAAATCAACTCATTAACTTGTACTAAGACATCTTCTAATACCCCATCAGAATATGCATTAGACCTATCAGCTAGTTGAATTATCACGCCAGTTTCTTTTAATCGACCAACATTCAAAGATGAATAAATGGAACGAGACATGACATTAATAGAAGCTCCTAGATCTAACATAACCTTTTCAACTCTAACACTACCAATTTTACAAGGGATAGTAAACATACTTGGATCCTTGCATTTATGAGGTAGTTTCTTTTGGAGAACTTCTAAAACATTCTCCCCCATGTGAACTTTTTCATCTCCTCTTAATTTTCTCTTGGAGGTGCACAGTTCTTTAAGGACTTTAGCATATCGAGGTATTTGTTTTATAGCATCTAATAAAGGAATATTTACCTCAACCTTGCGAAATGTCTCAAGGATATCATTCTCTTGTTTTTCCTTCTTGTATTTTGCAAATCGGCTTGGAAAATGAGGAGGTATCACCACAGGTAGGGGTTTCACTCTGGTGGGTTGCACATCTTGAGATTTAGGCATCAATTCATGTTTCTCAAGCTCATCTTCTACATGCTTTGTCACTTTCTTATTAGGCTCTTGCAATTCCTTCCCACTTCTAAGGATGACAGCACTAACATTTTTCTTTGGATTCACCTCAGATTGTGAAGGTAATCTCCCTAATACTTGAGACTCCAGACGACTCACTGTAGTCGACAATTGACTCATTTGGCTCTCCAAATTCTAAATGCTTATTGTAGTTGCCTGCTGAAATTGTTGAGTGTTAGTCGCAAGTGATTTAATAATTTCTTCAAGAGATATACCTAACTTGGAGTTTGACTGTGGAGGTGCTGGTTGTCTTGGTGAATATTGTTGTGGGAATCCTGACGGCCTAACTCCACAGCTGAAGTTGAGATGATCCTTCCATCCCGGATTATATGTTAGTGTATAAGGATCATATCTCCTCTGAGGCATGCCTGGAAATCCTCCAACTGCATTGGCTTGTTCAACGGGTTCTTCTTGAAGTGTAGGACACGTATCAGTTGAATGACCCATATTGTAACAAATGCCACAAGTCTTCATATGTTGCACATTACCTACAATAAACTTTTCCACAAGAAAAGTAAGTTTATCTAAACGTTGTTCAACAGAAAAAAAAATTATTATTATTTTATTTATTATTATTATTTAAAAAATAAATAAAAGAAGAGGTTTTTTTTTTATTTGAAAAAAATAAAAAACAAAAAAAAAATTTCAATGTTCACAAAATCCCTAATTCACAAAAAAAAATTTATTTCATTCTCCAGCAAGCTCCAGCCGCAGCACCAGCCTTTTTCAGCTGCGCAAACATCTCCCGTCAGTGCAAGCATCTTGCGACCATCGCACACCAGCCGTGCGCGCACACAGTTTGCTTCCAACGGCCGCGCTCACCAGCAGTTGTAAGCAACCAGCATCGAGCAACACTCCCACAACCTGAGCCCTCGTCTCCAGCGTGCAATCACACAAGCAGTCCCGCGCGCGCAACCAGTCCATCGAGCACCATCCGCGCGCAACCTGAACCAGCAGCCGTGTACCAGCAAGCTCCAGCCGAGTAGCAATCGTCTAAAACCAGCCCACGCTATGCATTCCCGCTGCATGAATCGAAATCCGTGAGTGAAATTATTGTAACAATGCCGAATAGGAAAGCATTAACTTCCAAGTCATCTAAAAAGACACACGTCGCAAAGCAATCTAAGATTGCTGCTCCCACTACAGTTCCATGGAACACAATTTCAGATTCACGCCAAGTCGTGAGACAAAGATTGAAACATGGAAAGGGCATGAGTGTTTTGCCACTTGCGGAATCCAATCTCGGAGGGTGCCTCACATTCACGACTCAATAAGAGAAAGAAAGGTACAAAGATATTTCCAAGTGAAAAATACTTCCAGCTAAGTATATTCATTACCCGACTCTTGAAAAATTGAATGTTAAGGATAATTTTGATTCTTTGATAAATATGATTGGTTTGCGTAAGTTTGTTGATGTTGAATGTTTGGGTTATGTTGAGTTGATTAGAGAGTTCTATGCTACTTTTCAATTTAATATACCGAATGATTTTACTTTGCATACTCCGGATGTTATAAAGTTTAGGTTAATGGGACGAAATTTTTCACAATCTATCACAGATTTTAACCTAGCTTTAAGATTCATTAATTGATGATGATTATTCTTCTAGTGATGCATATTTAGGAACAACTTGTCACTTTAGCGAAAATTTTGAGCCTTATGGTCTTTGGCGTAATTTATCTATTGATCACAATGCCTATGACCCGAGTAAATCAAATAGTTCTTTCTCTCGTGATCCTGTTTTGAAATGTGTGCATCGGTTCTTAGCATATAATTTTTTAGGAAAGAACGATCATTCGGGAGTTTTCTCTAAAACTGAGTTTTACTTTATCTGATGCATGTTAAATGATGTGAGACCTAATTTAGGTTTTTGGTTAGCAGATCAATTTCAAAGTGTGCTTAAACGGTATAAGACTTTATTTCTTGGTCCGTACATTACTCTGTTAGCTTTAAACTTATGTGTGCTTGATCCTGACAATAATGATTTGCATCCTGCTTGCAAAAAGGAATTTTTGGATATGTATGTGTTTGAAAGAACAGGTGTGGTCGAATTCAAGAAGGGGAGATTTTAGTTTACTGAACCAGGACCCACTCAACCTCCAAAGAAGCTTTATGCTAGGAGTGTTGCTACCTCTGATGACGAGTTTGACGATGAAACTCCTGCCCCACCAATTATTCCTTCTACATCTGCACCACCTTTGAGCATTCAGTTAGAGAAAATAGAGCGCAAACTGAACAAGATGGAGAAGAATTTGGCCGCATACTTCGAGAGTGTGGGATTTATCCCACCATTGCCGCTAAACCCATAGACGATATGTGGATCAAAACTCACAATTCATGGAAGTTTTTACCTTTAATCTTTTATCTTTACGCTTTAATGTTTATGTGAGCTTTGATTATCTTACATTGGGGACAATGTAAGTTCTTGGTGTGGGAGAGAGATTTTTGCAATATTGATGTTTGGAAGTATTATTTTCACTCTACTCATCCTTAAATGATTTTGGAGTTAGTATGCTTCATATATTATTATTTTTCTTTTCATTTCTTTCTCACTATTCTTTTCCCATCTATCTCAAATTATTCACATCTATTTTTATTTTATCATATTCTTTCATCACTCACATTTTATCTTTCATTTTTTTTATTACTACATACATCTTTCTAGCTTATTATCCTTTTTACCTTTCCTTTTATATATCACTCATACCTTCTTCTCATTTTACACCACTATTGATGATTGATTCATTTGAAGAGTATACATGATTTGATGGCAAATTTACCAACTTTGTGCGGATTTAAGCCTATGAGCAACCACTTTGCTATAATTATTTTTGTTATGTGAATATCAATCTTAGTTTGTTTATTCTAGAACTTGCTTTGTTATGCATGTTGAAGCCGCATTACTGGATTTTATGCATTAAAATGATAAGGGCAAACCACTTTCCATTTTTCTATTTTCGTATTTTTCTTCTTTTTTCTCCACCCGAAGACCTTTATTTGTTATCTTTGTTTGATCCTTAACCATTACCCATCTAATTCTCTCCATCTATTTACCCATTTTTCTTCTTTTTGAGCCTCAATTTAAGGAGATTTTTGGACTCATTGTTTGGATATATTTTGTTGCTCTTGCTACCTTGAATTAAAGGTTCTCAATTAGATCAACAAGCATTATGCTTGAATTAAATTGTGCAAGGTTCATTTCTTTTGTTTGATTCAAAAAAAAAAACAAAACAAAAAAAAATCGAGAAAAAAAAGTGAAAAAAAAAATAATAAAAAAAATTATTTACATTCTTGGCGACTTGAGTAGAAATAAACGTTTTGATATCATAAGGTTCATTCAATGAGTTCATTTTTCTCATTTTGATCTCTTTTTCTTTCATAGACCTTTCTTTTTCATTTAACTCATTTAACACCGTTACAACCTTTTTAAGACCCTTAGATTTTTGCATTTAATTCATGTTTTGTCGATTGAGATGTGATATATAAGCAAGCTTATAGTAATAACATTCTTTGATTTGATTTGAGTGCATAAATGACACCCTAAACACTTTGAGTGCATGGAGTGAAGTCAATGAGAGGGCTATTAAATCTTGTTGCACTTGAATTTTGAATGGATCTTCTTGGTGGTTGAATATTTTTATTCTAGCTTAGAGATTCCATGCTTTAAAATCCTTATCTCTCGAATGTTGATCGACTTAAATTCTTGAGGCATGCTTGCTTAAAATTGTTTTTGGATGAGTTGAGATGAGAATTGAGTGGAGATTTGGGATTAGTCTTGAGTTATATGCTTGAGGACAAGCATTATCTTGGTGTGGGGAAATTTGTTAGAGTGCAATTTATGCACTAGTTTTGCATTATTTACTTCCCTTAATATCGATGTTTTGCACTTAATAATAGTGATTTACTTGTGTTTTATTTTTGTAGGTGCAATTCTATTGATTGGTGCTAAAATTGAGCTATAAGATGATGTTTGAGGATGATTGTTTTCCTGGAGAAATTATGAGCGTTAGAAGAACTTTGTTGATAAGGCGTGAGTGCGTGCTGGCAACTACGGACCTGCAGTTTTAAGTTTAACGTGTTTTGTCTTTTTGGTTATTTTTGTAATTACGAATTTAATATTTTAGATATTAGTATTTTATTTTAAAAAGAACTCTAGAGGAGAAGAGAGAGAGAGTATTTAAGGGAAGAATCTATTGTGAAACAAAAGGGAGATTTTTTAAAAGAAAGAAACCCTAAATCTAAATTTTTCTCTTCTCTCTATGAAGAACTAAACCTATTATTCTGGTTGAAGGTTAATGAAGCTTTGATTCATCACTACTGTGAGATCTTTCTTATGTTTTAATTGTTTTATTACTTTTTGGGTATCTGTTTATTCTCTGAATTATTGTCATGATTATGTTTGTTAATTAGATAATTGGCCACTATTTAATTATCAACTTAATCTATTGTCAATTAAAAGATTCATCGTATGAAGATTTTAATGTTTGTGACAAATAGCATAGCAGTGCGTTGTGTTATGAGAATAAACAATTTAATTTAAATGAACGATCGTATGCGTTTGTTGATTAGGATTTGGGTCTCTTTGATTTTTCAGGCTGTCAATTGATTAAATCCTATGATCGTATCTAGGGTTCTCTATTGACTAAGGAAATAATCAACGGTCGTACCTTGGTTATCAACTAGTTAAGGAGAGATTGGCTATTAGATGGTCTCAGTAGCTATAACCGGTCTATTCATAAGTAGTAATGATTTATATTTGAATCAATGATCAGTAGTCTAATCAAGCTGAGTTAATTCCTTCAACCAGAGCTTTCCCCAATTTGAATTACAATTTTAATTTGCATTATTGTTACTTTAATTTGATTTTTATTATTGTCAACAATTCCCCCATTTTGCATTTTACATTTTAAAAGGATTTAAATAATTACCGATCTCTGTGGACACGGCCCTGCTCAATCACTATACATAATTTATTTAAAGTAGATATTTATTTTTGCTGGCTTCGATAACCATCAAAGAAATCAAATTATTATCGAGGTAGATATAATAAGCTCTAATTGATTTTCGATCATCAACATCACACGCCCAATCAGCATAAGAGTAGCCTATTAAACCAACAGATTCAAGTGTTCCCTCATTTTGAAGATATAGACCATGGGTGGTTGTAACTTGAAGATACCTGAGAACTTTTTTGTATTGCAACCAGTGATAAAGTGTAGGATTATTAAGATACTGATTAAGTTTATGTACAGAGAAAGTAATGTTAGGTCTGGTGAGAATCAAGTACTAAAGACCCCCAACAATGCTTCCATAGAGTGCTGCTTCTTCAAATTCTTGCCCCAAAGGTCCTTCACCATTTTTCTCCAGTTTGAAACCAGTACTGAGAGATGTATCAGAACCCTTGCAATCCTGCATTGAGGCTTTACTCAACAGATTCTTAATGTACTTCGTCTGTGAGAAATGCATACCATGAGTTATGTAACAAACTTGCAAACCCATAAAATAGGCCACTAATCCCAGATCCTTGAAAGCAAAGACCTTACTGAGTTTAGTAATAAAATCTTTAAGTAATGTTGAGTAAGTACCAATAACCAAATTGTCATCAACATAAATTAACACAATGATCATGCCTTTAATATCATATTTGAAGAATAAAGAAGTGTCAGCTTTAGAATTAAAGAATTGCCAAGTGGTAAGATAACATTTCACTTTATCATACCATGCTCTTGGAGCTTGTTTCAATCCATATAATGCATTATTAAGCTTGCATATGTAGCCTTCTTTGGATACAAAACCCTCAGGCTGAGTCATATACACATCCTCTAATAAATCCCTATTTAAAAAAGCATTATTGACATCAATTTGTCTAACCTTCTAACCTTTCATGACAACCAGACTTAGAGTTACTCTCACTGTCGAGGGCTTTACTACAGGACTAAAGGTTTCTGAATAATCAATACCTGCAGTTTGATGAAATTCCTTGGCCACCAATTGACACCGGACACAATAGATGAGAAAGCACAACGTCACACACCCAAAAAATCACAAGCTCACCACCACAGCAAACAACAAAAGGATACAGAGCTTAAAACACTCACTACTCAATGGAATCCACCAAAGAGATACAAAGTTTGATAATAGCTCAAAGTTCATTCAATTTCCAAAATTAATCTCTATCTTTTGGTTACAACTACATAAGCTTCAATAACTTTCTTGGAAAAATCCTCCAAGCATAGATATACTACAAAGAAACCCTTCAAATGACTTGACTTCAAAGACCAACATTAAAGCTAGATAAATCATTGGTATGCTTAAAACACAGCAAAGAGCATTAAAAAAAAGTCCAAGTCCAGAAATATTCTTCTTAACTCGAAACTGAACAGCCTGCACTTAACTGATCATAACTTACTGTAGAAAGCTCCAAATTTAAATTAGTAAAATTCATTGGAAAGCTGACAGAAATATCTTTCCAATGATGTATGGCTCGAAAATTATTTCGATCTCGTGCAGTACAATTTAATTCCCAAAGATGCTCCTTCTGCACAGAAATTCTGTCACTTGATTAATGTAAGAACTTGAACTGCACTTAGTATAACTTGAATACCAAATATTTCAAACACTCTTGTGTTATCAATCTAGCTTTATATTTAAAGACTGAGCTATCTGTGTTGTACTTGGTTCTGAACACCCAATCTAACATATGAGTTTGCTGTTCAATCCTAGCTTCTTATGTTAAGAGCATAGCATAAGATTCATTCACATTCATCTTTCCCACACCTACTTGTCTAGTGATGTAGGTAGCAACAAAACTATATTCTAGACTTAAGCCATCGAGTATATGCAGGATTAAATCATTATAACTTAAAGCATTCCCTGCTGCAGCCATATTATCAACTATGTTTTTCATCCTAATAAAGTAATTAGTAATTTTCAGATTATCTTTCCTAGTCGAGTTCATCATATATCTTAAATGCAAAAGCCTGGATTTAGATTGTGTTCCAAACTAAACTTCAATAGCTTTCCATATCTCACGAGAAGTCTCTAGATCGAACACCAGACTAATAATACCTTCACTCATTGAAGAGAACAGCCAGCCAAGAAGCACTTGATCTTATCATCTCTAAGTCACAAAGTCTGGATTCTCCACTGATCTTAGATCATCACTAATCCTTTGAGCAATGTGTGAAGGAGGTGAAGTGATGGAATCATCAATGAATTCTCAAGTCTATTGTCACGTATCGAGGCAAGAACTGAAGATCGTTAGATCAAATAATTGGATTGATCTAGCTTAATCGGAGCATTGAAAGTAAATGTCATATTTGTTGAGTTAACAGCTGTTTGATTGACTGCCGCTTGAGAAGAAGAAGCTAAATGTACTGAGGCCATTGCAATTAGCTCTGATACCAAGTTAAAAAATGAAAATATTGTTTGGCAGCTGAGAAACTAGTGAGACAATTGAAAGAAAATAAGAGTTGGATCTGAGAATTCTCTATAACATCATTTTTATTAACCACACACTGATATGTACAAGAGGTTTCTTTATATACAAAGCTGAAGCTCAGCTCAAATTGTTGTAACTAACTATAACTAATTAACTACTTCTAGTTAATACACGCACAACCGATTACATAACTACTAGGTGCCAACCGGAAAGCCATGTCATCAATTTGTAACTAAAAGTTGCTGCTGTCGCGATCCTCTGCTCTGCTCTGTTGTTGCTGCTACTGTGATCCTCTGCTCTGCTGACCACATTACAAGTATGAGCTTCCTTAACACACCTATGCTATGCAAACTACTTGACTCCTCGAGGGTGTTCGGTGCAAGGGTTAACAAAATTTGTCGAAGATTTATTTGGAGTGGTGTTGCCAATGAGCGTAAGACGAGCCTGATTAATTGGTAAACAGTTTGCCAGTTGAAAAATCTGGGGGGCCTTAGCTTGAAAAATCTCTTGCACATGAACACTACCCTATTAATGAAAATTAGTTGGAATATAGTTGCTTCACCCCAAAGGTTATAGATCAGAGTTTGTAACGTTTCAACTAATCTATACTTTGGACACGGTTCCCATTTGTGGAGAGCAGTTAGTTTGTAACGTTTGGCCTCATGTTGTGAAGGGCATTAAATGAGCTATAAGGAACAAGAAAAGTGTTAGTTTCTGGAATGATAATTGAGTGTTTGAGGTTTGTAATATTGGATCTCACGTACAACAGATTCCTTTAGGGATGGCAAACATGTGTGTGGCTGGTATGGTTAACCTAGACGGGTCATTATGATAGGATGTTTTTGGCTACCTTTTATCTAATAAACATATCCTCCAACTTGCGGTGGTTAAACTCCCATCTAGCTTGGAGGGTGAAGACCAATCATTTTGGAGTTTTTCATGTAATGGCAATTTTACTACAAAATCAGCCTCTGAATCTATCAGTAACCAAGTCTTTTGTGGGGATAAAAAGGATTGGTAGCTCATCTGGAGTTGGAAAGGCCCACACCGAGTAAGGGTATTTCTTTGGCTTTTAATGCATGAAAAAATCAAGACAAAGGAGGAACGTTTTAGAAGGCACATTTATAGTAATTCCATTTGTGATATCTGTAGAGCTGACACAGAGACTATTTTGCACACACTCCGTGACTGCATTTTGGCCAAACAGGTATAGATTTCCTGGCTTCCTATTACTAGTACATATGCTTTCTTCTTTGCTACTTTAAAGAATGGCTCTTTAACAACATTTCTATGTGGGAGAGTGTGGAGATGGGAGATAGCTGGTCCTTGGCTTTTTAGATCACTGTATAGAAAATTTGGCACTGTCGGAATTAGTTTCTTTTTGCCAACAATTCCCCATGCAGCCTTCGTGTGGTGTCAGATATCAGAGCATGGGTGCATGAGATACAATAGACTTTTAAGGCTAATATGCAACAGAGACATTGCAAGGTGTCAGTTGGTATTGGCTGAATAGCCCTTAGATGACCTTATTTCTGATTAAATACTGACTGATCAAGAGAAATTAATGGAAAAGCTAGTGCATGTGGCTTAATTCGTGATGCAAATGGAAATTGGATTCGGGGCTTCGTGATGAATATTGGATCTTGTCCCATTAGTATGGCAGAAATTTAGGGGCTATACAAAGATTTTAACCTTGCGTGGAATTACGGTATTCGATTTTTAGAGGCAAAGGTTGATAGCCTTTGCATACTGCATATGATGGAGCCTAGAGGTCAGAGCTCGAATGTGCACACCTATTTGATAAATTCGATCAAGAATCTTCTCACGAAGGATTGGCATGTATCCTTTCAACATATCTATCACGAAGCCAACTTTGCAACTGATTTTTTAGTTAGGAATGCAGGATCTTTGCCTTTTGAATTTCATGTTTTTTAGGAACCTCCAACAGGAATTGGTCCTTAACTTTCTTATGATATGTACGGGATGAGAATTTCCCGATCTGTTATTTCTTAGCTTGGCTAAGCCTTGTTGTAAAAAAAAAATGGCAAATCATGTTTTTTAGTACTTATCTAAGAGGTTTTCCCCCTAGTACTGGTATTTTTGGTAATTCTGGAAGAGGTCATATGATGGGAAGTAATAAGTCTGCTCAGTTTGGAAAGACTTCATTTGGCGAAAATCTTATTAGCAGTGGCAATATGTCTGTTATTGAACCACAAGCTTCAAATGGTGATAAATTCGTGCCTATCTCTCAAATTTGCTTCAAATCAGGGCATACAACTGCTGAATGCTGGCACAAATATATTGAAAATTACATACCTCAATCCCCAAGGCAGTTTAATAAAGAAAGCCTCTTAGATATTTGATGAATCAGAATATTTCTTTACAGGCACGAAGAAACTTCTGTGGAAGAATCTTGAATATCTTGACTTTCATTCCAACTTGCTTCAAGGATCGTTTCCAGCTCCATCATCTAATATGAAAGTCTTTCTGATATCAAGAAATAGGTTCACTAGAAAGATACCTTGTGTGATCTGTAACTCAAGTACTATTTAAGTTCGTGATCTGCCCAGCAACAGCTTGAGTGGCACCATTCCAGAATGCATTAATTAGAAACTTTAGCAATACTCTGTGTGCGTTGGATTTAAGGAAGAATAGATTCCATGGCCAATTCCTGAAATAATCAAATTGCAATAATTTGAGGACCCTTAACTTCAATGGCAATGAACTTGTAGGGTCAGTCCCAAGATCTTTGCTCAATTGTGCAATCTTCAAGTTGTTGATCTCGGCAACAACAAGATAGAGGATATATTAATTTACGCGTTGGCTGGGAAATCTTCAGGAGCTTCAGTTTTTTGTTCTACACTCGAATAAATTACAGTTATTTTAAGGCTGATTATTTTTTCACTGAGTTGCAAATCTTTGATGTCTTGAACAATAATTTTCAGCAATGTACTTTGCAAATATGAAAGCATGGATATTGGTGACGCAACAAAAGAAAAAAGTCGAAGTATAAAGGGAAACTTATGAAGGTTTTGTGAGTTATATATAATTTTAAAAAACTAATATAAAATAAAACTAAATCTGCACTTAAATATGAGAAAGAATGATTACAAATCATTCAAGAAAGTTGATATACAGGAAGGCCCCACGAATTTTCATGTAAATTTTTGTAATTAGGGGTATGGTAGAGTATCCCACACCAAACGTACGATAAGCAGATAGTACTTGTGTTAACTAAGCTTTATGTCACAAGGCTATTTTCTTCTATGCGGCAAGCCTATGATGGCGCTAAGTTTTCCGCTTAGCCAACCACTTGACAATTTACAGTGGTGACTATGTGTGATAGACACACCCCAAGATTTTCGACGATCCAATACACGAAGAGGACACAAGACACACAATGTTTACAGAAGCACCAAGTTCCAACATTTTATTATTATCAAGAACAAAGAATGACAAATAGCTTCAAGCTTAGTGAGCTTGGAGAAGGCCACTCATTCTCTACAAAACTTGGCTTCCCTAAGCTCACCATCCTAATGCTATTTATAGCATTTGTATGTGACACCCCCACTTACAAGGATAGTATAATGTATTCCTACGCCATACTTTGTTTGCCACCAACGCACTAAACAAATAAGCTCAATACCCTATTGCTTTGCCCAAACACTATTAATTAGGATATTTTGAACAGTGGTGGACTAACCCCACCCTGACAAATTCCTTATTATAGGCAATGCTCATGTAGTGGCTGGCCGCCGCCACTAAGGATTGCTCCAGCAACCCTTTAGCCTGTTGCTTGTGTGTGGCTCTTGCTAGTGCGTTGTGCGCTCCCTCGCGCGCCTGCTCTCTGTCCGTTAGCGTGCGCTACATGCTGCTTGGCGCGCTCACCCTCAGTGCGCGCTATCCGTCGGAGCACTTGTGCACTGCCTTGCACATATCTTGAGTGTTCTCCATCAGCCTGTTTAGTTGCTGTCACGCCCCAGCTTGCGCACAGACTTACCTTGCTTTCGTGTCTTCCCTCACACATTCACTTGTAGCCATGCTTGGTAAAAGGCCGCAAGCCAAACACTGGTGTGCCTCGAGTTTTAAGGCTGTAACAAACCCCCCTACCAGCAGAACCCGACGCCCTCGTTGGCAAGGAGTCTAAGTACGCCTTAACCTTTTTCTAGAATTGCCATAATGATACTTCTTTTTGCCAGCTAGCATTCGCTTCGCTGCCTCCTTTCTATTGAACTAGATACTCCATTCTCCGATTCTTCTTACTTTGCCCCATTGGCTTATGATCAAGGATTTTTTCAACTTCCTTGTCATATTGTTTCCGAATTACCGGTGGAGCACGCTTAGCTTGTTGGCGCCCCTTGTCAGCCAAGTCTTTGCTGAAAGGTTAAAGAAACCCTCATGAAATGTAGGATGGATCTTCAACTGCTTGGGTAGTCGTAATCGATACACCGCCTGACCCACCCTTTTGATCACCTCAAATAGTCCATCATATTTTGGTACCAGCCCCCGATGTATAGTTTTGCTACTGATTTTCTTCTAATTTTGGGGCGTTAATTTGAGTAACACCTTGTCACCTACATTGAACTCTGGCGGTCTTCTTCCAGCATCCGCATATTCTTCATTTGTTGCGACGCCTTGGCCAAGCTATCAATGGCCCGTTTAATCATTTCTTGCTTGTCTCGTGCAAATCGATAAGCTGCGGAGCATTTTCCGCATGTGTGCTGTTTCACCACTTCATGAGGAGTCAATGGTTGTTGTCCCATAATTAGCTCCACTGGACTCATCCCTGTTGTTGAAGAGCAATGGATGTCACAGCAAAATTAAGCCACATCTAGCAAGTCTACCCAATTAGTTTTAGCTTGCTGTCACATAGTGCAGTAAGTATTCCTCTAATAGTGGATTCACCCTCTCTGTTTGTCCATCCGTTTGAGGATGATTGGCATTAGAAAACTTCAATTCTTTCCCCATTAAATTGAAGAGCACTTTCCAAAATCTTCCCGTGAACCAAGCATCCTAGTCACTAATGATGTCCTCCGAAACACCAAAGTACTTAACCATGTGCTTGAAAAATAACTCCACTGCCTTGGCCACTGGGCAAGCATGAGGTGCAGGTATGAATATCGCATATTTTGAAAATCGATCAACCACAACAAAAATCGACTTCTATCTATTCGATTTAGCCATTCTCGAGATAAACTCCATAGAGAGACTGCAAAGGTCTCTCCGGATTTGGCAATGGTTGAAGAAGTCCCTCTGGCTTCCTCTTTTCCGACTTATCTAGTTAATACACTAGGTAAGTTTTGACATATAGATGCACGTTGTCTTCTATTTTAGGCCAGAAATATGAGTGTTCCAGCAACGCCATTATCCTTTCACCCCTGGATGTCCAGCCCATCGAGAATCATGTGTATCACGCAATAAGATCCTTTGTAAGTCCCCTCCTGAAAGAATATATAATTTTCCACCTTGTGCATAAATTAGATCATCATCAACCCAATATCTTCGCATCAAGCCTTGCTTGATCTTCTTGCGGAGTTGGCAGTAGCTAGTATCTATTTCCGCTTGCTGCCGAATCTTGTCAAGAAAATCCGTTACTACTGAGTTAAAGCCGCCACATATGTTTCAATTGTTTTGCCGCTGAGGGCATCCGCAACCTGATTTTGCCTTCCAAAGTCTATGTACCTATACAAAATCATATTCAGCAAGGAACTATTGCCATCTTGCTTGTTTTGGTGATAGTTTCTTCTGTGTCTTGAAATAAGCATTGGCTACATTGTCCTTAACAACATAAAAATCATACCTAACAAGTAATGTCTCCATATATTTAGGCAATGTACCATTGCCGTCATTTCCTTCTCATTTGCCGAGTACCGTTGTTCTGTGTCCTCTAGCTTTCGACTTTCAAACGCTACCAGATGGCCATCTTGAACAAGCACGCCATTAATGGCCCTATCTGATGCATCTGTATGTACCTCAAATGGCAAGCTAAAGTCAGGTAGCTTAAGCACCGGTTCCAAAGCTACTGCTTGTTTGAGTTTCTTGAATGCTTGCTCGCACGCTTCTGCCCATTCCCACTTTCGATCTTTCCTTAACAACTCCGTGAGTGCACTTACCTGTTTGAGTACCCTTTAATGAACTTGCGGTAGTAGTTAGCTAACCGAAGAAATTATCGAAGTTCCACCACTTTTGTAGGTGCAGGCCAATCAATGATAGCCCTAAGAATACTATCTCCCGGTGACAAAATTCACATTTTTCTTTCTTGACAAAGAGCTTGTATTCCCATAATCGTGAGAACATTGGTTAAAGTGATCCAACTGATCTTCCAAAGACTCGTTGTACACCAGTATATCATCGAGATACACCACCACAAAGAAGTCCAAGTACTCGTAAAGAACATCGTTCATCAAATCGCAGAATGTTGCATGCACATTGGTGAGTTTGAAAGGCATTAATAAGAACTCGTATGATCCATACCGAGTTACGCAAGCTGCTTTTGCTTCACCACCTTCCGCAATCCGTTCTTGCCATTACCCTGACCTCAAGTCCAGCTTCGTGAAGTAAGAGGCTCTACCCTATCGATCAAACAAATCTGCAATGTTGGGGACTGGTACTTGTTTTTTATCGTCATTGTTTAAGGCACGGTAGTCCACACACATTCGCATTGAGCTATCGTTCTTCCTCTGAAATAATACTGGTGCACCATACGGTGCTTTGAATGGTCAAATGAATCCCGCATCCAATAACTCATCCAATTGTTTCCGAAGTTCTACTAATATCGAAGGCAATATCCGATAAAAAGCATGTGCAGGGGGTCTAGTACCAGGCTCGAGGGAGCTCCGGCGGCATGACATCCGCAAACTATTCCAATACTTGGGCGTATTTATCAAGCATCTCCACAATCTGATAAGGTTTTATCTCCAACAACGCTGCCAAGTAAGAGTTCTCCTTCCGTTTCAAGCCTTTTGTAAATTGTCCCGCAAATTGGAGTGATGGTTATGATCTGCCATGAACCAAGAATTGGAATGGTACAATGGATGGTGTGTCCGCTAATCTTCTTTAATTTATTTTTTATTAAATCTCTTTATTCCTTTTCCTTTTTAATTCCTTCAAGTAGATTTCTTCCTGAATATTCTAATTTAATTCCTCTTTAATCCCAAATTATATCTAAATAACAAAATATAAAAATTAAAATAAAATTAACATAATAAAATATAATTTAACATAAAATTAAATTAAGAAAATACAAAAATAATATATAAATTACTAGCACGTCTTCCATTCCCATGATCAAGATGCTCTTCTAATAGGGCATCAATTGTATCATTACGCCATAAAGAATTTCATACCAAGGATTAAATCGAAGTCATCAAGAGGCATGACAGTAAACTTTACTGTTTTCTGCCAAATTCCTACCCGTAGTGAACTTTGCATAGCCCCTTGAACCCCCACACTCACAGAATTTACAGCCATTACTTTGCTGCCCACAGCTGTTATTTTCAAACCCAAATGTGCCACTTCGTGGGATGCAAGAAAGTTAGTTGTGGCTTCTGTATCCAGCATAGCACGCACTTCCCTCCCATCTACCAAAACAGTCATGATCATCAACCCTTGATTGAAGTCATTGCACACAACCTCATTCCTCAAAGTGTTCATCAACTGTAATGTATTCATTCGAGAAGTACTTGCCTCAGTCATTGAAGGTTCTACCTCCGTCTCCTTGACCATAGCATTCAGCTGTGTCCGCTTTGGGCAATCCCTCACCCGGTGTGGTCTGTCACATATGAAACATCCCGAGCTTTTCTTCTCATGGCCATCTTTCGGTTTGGTTTTCCCCGCAAAGCCCCCTTTCTTTCTACCATCATGCTTAAAAGGGTCAGATTTCCTCAAATCTTTATTCTTTTTAGGTTCGGAGGGAGAAGAACTCGCAAACCTAAAATCAACCAAACCTTTCGCAGCAACAATCGCCATAGGCAAGTCGCGTACAACCTACCTTCTTAGTTTGGTTTGCGCCGACAGTTGCAAACCACTCATGAATTTGAAAAGCTTATCTTCATCGGACATGTTCTTGATATCAAGCATCAAAGAACTAAATTCTTTGACATAATCACTGATTGAACCAGTATGTTTGAGCTTCCTTATGAAATACTATCTAAGTAACCCAAGAGGGGGGTGAATTGAGTTATAAAAACTTATGCAAAACAAACCACACAACAATTTAAACCTCTTGCCTTAATAAGAACAAAAACAATAAATTTAATCATGCAAAATAATAAAAGAGTAAGGGAAGAGAAATCAAACACTTGCTTTTTACAAGGTTCGGCTAACCGTGCCTATGTCCACGCCTCCAAGCTCACTGGGCTTAAAGATTCCACTAAGCAAGCCTCCAAGGCTTCAATCACTCTTACAATTGACTTCCAAATTGTCAATAACCATTACAACAAGAGATTATTCCCAATCTCTTAACCCAAGTGTATCCTAACACTTTACAACCTCTCAATTTGATTTTCAAAAGATTACACAATAAATCTCTCTCACACAATATATTTGATTACAAATGAAATTTTAAAGTGTGAGTAAATAAAATGTATACAAGAATTTAAAGCACAAATAAGTTTAATGGTCAATAATTTGCTCAATGAAAATGTTGTGATTAGTCCTTGTTTGAATTTGATTGAGTTTATTTATAGTTGGAGCTGAAATATAACTGTTGTTAACTTTCTGGGCGAAAACGGATCACCATTAACCGATAACGTTTTGATTGGTCCAAGTGACCATTGACCTTAAATTCAAATAAACAGTTGACCGTTTGCCATTATCGGTTTGCTGTTAATTTCTAGAGACCTACAAAAACAAATTTGTGCTAACCGTTCTTGCTAAACGATTGAAGATTAGTATGGAATGACATTCTGGAAATTATCGGTTAGTCGTTTGATATAAACGGTTTACCGTTTAATTCCAGTAGCCTCCCCAGCTTACTTGCATTGTCCGTTTTGGTTAACCGGTTCAAGTTTAAGGAATTAACCATCTCTGGAAAGTATCAGTTAACCATTTCAAAGTTAATGGTTCACTGTTTGTTTCCAGAATCAAAGTTTTAATCAACATTTTGCAGGAGATGCTTTTCCGGTTTAAAGTTCATGATAATTCATATTTCATGAACACATTTAAGAATGTTATATGGCTATTTAATGAAATGTTTATTAAAGAGAAACTCCAACCTTTTGATCAAGAACACTTAAAGTTTGTTATCATCAAAATCATTATAATAATTATATATATGTTAATACTTTAAACCCGTTATCCCACTCGCATTACCCGGTAATAATTGACCCTTCAACTCTTGCTTCAGTGAGTCCCATGTCTCAATAGTTGGTCAGTTGGCTTCGACATCCTCTTAGAGTGTACCGCGCCACCAAAGCTTTGCATCCCCCTCAAGATACATGCTTGTAATGGAAACCTGCTCCGCTTCAGGTATCCGAGCAGCCTTGAAATATTGCTTCATATCTTACTGAAAGTTCTCCAGTTCCTTGGCACTTCGCGTGCCCCCAAATAATTTCGACTTCGGAACCTTACTTTCGAAAGCCCTACCTTCAAATGCAAGGAAGTTGTGTGATAACTCTATGAAATGAGAGTTATCATGACACTTTTAGACTTAAATCAAGATTACTTTGAGAGTAAATGACATGTTTTTATTGCATTTTAGTTTTATTTTGCATAAATAACCATTTTAGTTTATTTTTAATAAATTGTGTTGTTTTAGAATAATTTTGTGTGCTTAAATTATATGCATAATTGTAGGTGATTGGAAGCCCCAATTTCAAGGAAGGAATGATGGTGTAATAGGCTTGCAAAAGATGAAAAAGAACATAGTTACAAAAGAATTTAAACAAATCTAGAACAGTGCAGTTGTTGTAGTTGTTGCTGTAGCAATCCTGGAACAACGACAAAGAAAATTCTGCGCGGGATACTTACAGAATTGCGATATGCAGTTTCCTAATCTGACTTATGCAAGCTCTAGGCTTCCGTTTACCCTAATTTTCAACTATAAAAAGGAGCACACATCATAAGAAATAAAGAGGGCCGTCACCCAAGGAGAAAAACCACAAAGAAACAAAAGAAAAAGAAGATTCAAGAGAGAGATTAAGGGCTGCACAAGAGGAGAAATTGCAGAGATCAATTGGGAGCTCAGTCGTTCTTATTATTCTCTTGTTTTCTTGTTTTCTATTTATTCATGGGGATGTGTTTCATGGCCGAAACCTTGTTTTTTATTTTTCTTTTGCAAATCATGAACTAAATTTATTTGTAGTTGAGTGATAAACAATCTTGATGGTTTATTGACTGAAAATATAAGTTGTTACATGTTTGCTGTAGCATTTTGTTTTGATAGAATTTATTTTTATTCATTATTTCGGTTGATCACCCATTTAATGATACTAGCTAAGGAAAAGCCACAAAAGGACATATCTTAGTGGAACATATCAAAGCAATACTTGATCTTAAATTGGGTTTCCTGGATTGAGTTTTACTTAAGTCCCAAAAGGGTCATGTTTAATTTAAAATTAGTGATGAACTAAAAATAGGGATTCACCTTGTAGGGTAAATAGAACCTAAGCGTGAAATGTTATATCTTATATTGGTATAATAACTGATCACTGTTAGGTTGCATATAGATATAAGATATCCAACATGCGACGGCTGAGAATGCATAAGGATTCTGCCTAGTGCTATAG
Source organism: Citrus x clementina (assembly GCF_000493195.1). NCBI lineage: Eukaryota > Viridiplantae > Streptophyta > Magnoliopsida > Sapindales > Rutaceae > Citrus > Citrus x clementina. The sequence goes on along the minus strand of NW_006262339.1, from coordinate 31,788,095 downwards.
CAGATACTGCAGCAATCGAGCCAACTATTAGAAAATAGTCAAAACCATTAAGAAAGTTTATTCATTCAACTACTCTATATTCCCATTGATTTTATCCTTGAGTTTGACATGATAATTTACTTTGTTGCATTTTATTTATTGCGTTTTTATTTTAATTAGTATATTAGTTTCATTAATTATTTTATTTTAATTTAGAACAAAATCTGCACTGTTAAAATTGTTGTAGCAAGTCTGATAACATCAATCCTTGTGGAGACGATCTTGAATACTTATTATTATATTACTTGTTATGTACACTTGCACATTAGCACTAATAGCATTAGTATTTATACCCAACATTGTGCTCAACGCGAGCTTTTGCAGGCACAACTCATTTTTCAGGTTGGCAACGCTGCCCTTTAGCTCATTGACCAAAGCGGCAACATCTTCTATCACTGAACCGATCTTTTCAACAACATCTTGAGTCAACCCTTCAAAGGACAACTTCATATTCGCTAAATCAATAGAGGTTACTTTGGTTTTGACAGCCAAGGATTCCTCCCTAGATCGTACTTCCCCGACAACAGCTTTCATCCGACTCATTCTATCTTTCAAAGTGTCTCCCGACATATTGTTAATCGAGGCTCTGATACTAAACTATCACAAGGCTATTTTCTTCTATGCGGCAAGCCTGTGATGTCACTAAGGTTTCTGCTTAGCCAGCCACTCAACAATTCACAACGAAGGCTATGTGTGTTAGACACACCTTAAGATTTTCGAAGATCTAATGCATGAAGAGAACAAAAGACACACAATGTTTACGGAAGCATAGACTTCCAACATTTTCTTATAATCAAGAACAAGGAATGACAAATAGCTTCAAGCTTAGTGAGCTTAGAGAAGGCCACTCACTCTCTATAAAACTTGGCTCCCCTAATGTTTTTTATAGCATTTATAAATGACACCCTCACTTTCTAGGATAATATAATATAATTGTTGAAATACTAACTAGGCAACCCAAGAAGGGGGTGAATTGGGATTCTAAAATTTAAGCTAATCAAACCACACAATAATTTAACTTATCGGATCGTCATTTTGACTTTAGCAAGTTACCGGTGCCTCGAAATTCAAATTGTCGAGTCATCGTAGGAAGTCGAATTACCGTTATCATTCCAAAAACTTGTTCAAAGATGTCGGTTATCCATTTTACATAAACGGTTTACCGTTTGCAAGATGATTGTTCTCTAGAATGTTATCGGTTTACCATTATCAATAAATGTTATGCTGTTATCTAAGATTTACTCTCTGAAATGCAGTCAGATTACTGTTATCCATAAATGGTTTACTGTTATTTAAGATTTGCTCTCTGGAATGCATTCGGTTTACCGTTATCCATAAATGGTTGACCGTTATTTATGATTTGCTCTCTGAAATGAAATCGGCTTATCGTTATCCGTTAACGGTTTGCCGATATTTGAAATTTGCTCTTTGGAATGCATTTGGTGTACCGTTAGCGATAAACGCTTAATGCAATCGGTTTGCCGTTTTCTAAAAATTCTTTCTTTATAATGTAATCAGTTTACCGTTTTCTGTAAACGGTTTGCCGTTTATTTCCAAAAGGTTTTTCTTTACTTTGAATATCATACGACTTAAAAAATTGATCCAATTAACAACAAATTTTAAAACTAATCAATTGAAAACATGTTTGTTATCATCAAAATAATTATTATAAAAACAAAAGAGTTAACAATCTCCCGCTTTTTTATAATGACAAACATTTCAAGACTAAGCAAGATTGCTTCCCCTTAATGTGTGCTCCCCCTTAGTTTGTGGCCAATCAATTTTTGAACCAAAAACATTTATGCACTCAATTTTGTTTACCACAACAAAGATATATTTCTCCCCCTTCATCATCAAAAAGAGAAAGTGAGGGGAAAATTGGGCAGAGTCTCCCCATAAAAGTAGACATATCCTGAATTACAGAAAATTTTGAAAGCACTCCCAAATATGCACAAGCCAATTCAACTCAATCAACAAACTCCAACAATCCAACAAGCCAACAACACAAAAGTATGCATAGAACCAACAAGCATATAACCACATCATCAAAACCAACAAAAGAAATCCAAATATCAAAATAGAAAATCATCCAAAATATATAGTTAATATTGTTGAGTGTTAGAAAATGTATATTTATAAAGGAGAAAATCGTCATTTTACGCTTCAAGTTTTACTAACACCCTTACTTTTATATATTTAAGCTTCTTGTGATTTAATTACGTGCGTTTTATTTTAATTAAGTATTTTATATATTTTAGGGCTATTATGGTCATTTCACAATGAACAAGAGATCAGACGGCAAAACAGACATCACTTTTGAACTCAGGATGGTCAAAAACCTTAGGAGGAGCATAAAAGGAAAAATGGCATTGTTTACATGTATGGTATTATTCACATGTACGGTACTGTCTACGTTACTGTTCACGACATTGTTCATATAGATGGATCGATGATGTGGTATTGACCGATGATGTGGCATTGATTGATGAGTTTTCACGATCTTGTTGGACTAAAATTCTTATACATTGTTGATTGGTAATGTGGCAGCATGTTAGTGAACCGAAAATTATGCGCACAGTACATGCATATACATATAATTATTTTCAACCAAACCGCGTTACTGTTCATGCCGGGTCAAACCGTGTCACTGTTCAAATCACGTGGTCAAACTGCGTACTGTTGACTGATGACGTGGCGCAATCCTGAGCATCCAAACTGTTTTTAATCTGATGGCCATGATTTACTCAATGTATCTATAAAAAGGGGGCCTCCCCCCCTAATTTGGCATCTCTGAATCCATTTTCGGACTCTATTTCTATAATTCCTTCTCCATCTTGTATTTTCTACATATTTTAATAAATTTTTATTTTGCCCCGAGTTCAATTATGAGTAGCTAATTTTCTTTCAAGCTTGGGTTGAAGGTGAAGTCTCAACATGTGTCATGGGCTTTAATTGGTAAATTTACTTTCTCTTCCCCTCTAGTTTTTGTGGATGTTTTGACTTCTCGTCGATAAATAATAATAATCTTGTCTAGATACCGCCCTGGTTTCACCGGCTCCCTAGTACAAGGTTATTATTATTTGGCACGATAAGCCCTTAGCACCATATTGATTAGAGTGTGGTTCATGAGGTGTAGATTCCTCCCTCATGATTTAATTGGCACTAATAAGGAATATTTAGCCCATGGTGCATGTTGATATGGATCCTGATACCCAAGTGTTTCATTTCAATATATTTCTCTTCAATTTATTCTCGCCATTTTAATTCCAATTTTAAGATAATCTAAGTCACTTTCACCACAAATCCAAAAATCCATTTAGAAAAAAATTAATTCTACACACAATTAGAATCAACCTCCTCGTGGGATCGACACTCGTCATCATTAATCTATTCTACAATACATTCGTGCATTTACGAGTTCAATAAAATTTGCATAACAAATATCATCCAAAACATACATAGAATAACATCCAAAATATGAGATGACAAATGTATGTGCGTAACCAAAAGGGAAAATAAAGATAAACTATGAAAGTGGCCGCGATGAAGACTCAATGAGAGGAAAACCAAGAGCAGTAAGGATGTGTCTCTGACCATCTCGAATCTCTTGCTGCTGATAAAAAATGATATGCTGAAATGAATTGAAGCGAGACACAAGCTGCTACTGCTGGACTGAGAGAGTGTGAATCTCACTCAAAAACTGTTGCATCAATTCCTCATAAGCTGAAGAAGAGGTAGGGGCTAGAGGCACGTAGGTATTCATATCATGCTCCTCATGCTCATCAGGCTCCTCAGCACACGCAGCTGCAGCTCAACGAGGAACTCAAGGTCACTAGCTCCTTAACGAAAGTCTGGAAGCTGATTAGCAGAATATATGTCATTCAGTATACAATCATCTTCAGGAGCCAAGAGTGTATCCTCATTCTTGGATGAGGTAAAGTTTACCCATTCCCCATTGCTCCTATGAAAACCAATGTCGAGGATAATCTCACTACCTAACCTCTGAGACTCATCGTATATAAGCTCGGTAATGGGTATCCTAAAATGCCTCAGAATTCTAGTGATAATGCTGCCATATGGAAGAAGTCGATTGCTCATGGCGGGGGTAAACAACATGTGACAGACAATTACATAGCCAAGGTTAACCGAACGTCTTCGAAGAAGACAATCCAGCAACCCGATATCTAAATGAGTAACCTCGTCACTATGCCCATTTCTAAGAGTAACGATATGCTGGAGAATACTATGGAGGATCCTAACATTCTTAGGCAATAATTGAGACCGAAAAGGTAAAGAAAAAATATCATCGGAAAGGTCTTGACATCTATAAATGTTTCTAACCGCATCTACATGAGAAAAACGGTTAAATTGAAGTTCTTTCCGAGATGTGTAGAGCTCTAGACCTGAATGATCAGTCTCTAAAATGGAACTTAAATCTTCCACAGTAAATTCAATGGGTACGCCTCTGACATATGTCACTAATCGATCCAAACTAGTAGCCGAAAGCTCCATGTTGGAGTAGAAAATTCTAAGTAGGTTTGGGTACACTTTCTCATTTAGGTTCAAAAGAATCTCTCATTGTACCAACATCTCCTTTACATTACTACTACATACAACCAACTCCTCAAAATTATCTAAATCAAGAAAAAAGGAATCAGTTAACTTACGAGTCATAAACTAAGTTTGGAATCTCCTAGCAAGAGAAAGAGAAAGGAAGTAGACCCTTTCGAAATCAGGAACATGAGGGGGATAAAGAGGACTCCTGCTAGCCCTCTGTTTGACTCGTCTCTTCGGTCTTGAAGGTCCTTCACCATCTATGGATAAATTTGAGGTATAAAAGAGTGTGTATGGGCTTAAGAGGATCAAGAAATGAAGGAAATTGTGGAGAATTTGGAGGAACTATATTCGGTTTGCACTAGGGTTTTGAAATTGGGAATTTGCAATTTAAGGCTTAAAATTGTTTTTAATCGAATGAAAATGTTCTAAACATGTTAAAGAAGATTTCTATGGCTTCAATTTGAAGAGAAATTGCAAGGAAAATGAGTAATTTGAGAGAGAGGAGTCGCAGCCACGATTGAAGGTTAAACAGTTCAAGGGCAAAAGATGGAGAAAACGGTTTACTGTGCTCTTATCGCACGATAACGGTGAGCCGTTATTAAGATATCAGCGAGCTGATATCGTTCCAGAATGTAACCCAAAAGTTTTACGAAAATGGCAAACCGTTATCTTCCTGAATATTTTCCCTAGTTTCTGTCCCAAAAACGGTTAATCGTTTATTGAATAAACGGCATTCTGTTTTCTTTAACTAATGATTTCGCACATCTACTTTAGTTTTTGGTCAGCAATTAATCCATTTTAAGATCATTTTATTGATCTGAAATGTCTTAAAAATCAATTTAATGCATAATTCATGAATTCACACAATTTAAACAATTGATACAAATAAGCAATCACATTACTAAAAATAGATTAATATCACATAAAGCCAAGCTATTGTGGAACATTCAATATTCCAAGCTCATGTCTAATTTTAGTAAATTGTTCTTCATTGAGGGGTTTTGTGAAAATATCACCAAGTTGTTTTTTGGTTGAAACAAAATTCAAAGAAATATCCCCTCTTTGAATATGATCTCTGAAGAAATGGTGTATAATCTCTATATGCTTGGTTCTTAAGTGTTGGATAAGATTCTTTGAAAGATTTATAGCACTAGTATTATCACACAAAATAAGTATTTTATCAAGGTGAATGCCATAGTCTCTAAGAATTTTTTTCATCTATAAAGCTTGAGCACAACAACTTTCGACTACAATATACTCAACCTTGGTAGTTAATAGTGCAACTGAATTTTGTTTCTTGCTAAACCAAGAGACTAAAGAGTGACCTAAAAAGTGACATGTTCCACTAGTGATTTTCCTATCAACCTTATAGCCAGCAAAATCAACATCCGAATAGTAAGTTAAGTCTATATATGTTCCTCTAGGATACCAAAGGCCGAGATCTATAGTGCCGATCAAATATCAAAAAATTCGTTTAACAGCATGCAAGTGTGACTATTTAGGGCAAGATTGAAATCTAGCACATAAGCATACATTAAACATAATATCAGGCCTACTAGCAGTCAAGTAGGGTAAGGATTCGATCATACCTCGATGCGTCTTGATGTCAACCTCCTTACCCTTTTCATCCTTGTCTATCTTGATAGTGGTACTCATTGGAGTGCTTTTTGCTGTTCTATTTTTATAGCCAAATCTTTTGAGTAGGTCTTTCACATATTTGGCTTGATTTATGAAAATCCCTTCCTCATTTTGTTTTATTTGCAGTCCAATGAAGTATTTCAGCTCTCCCATCATGCTCATTAGAAATTCTTTACACAATACTTCTTTAGTAGAACCAAAAATAATGTCATCAACATAAATTTGAACTACAAGTTTATCTTGATTCTTATACTTAGCAAAGAGAGTTGTATCCGCTTTTCCCATTGAGGAACCTGAAATACTAGTTATGCAACCCAAGAAGGGGGTGAATTGGGTTTTTAAAACTTAAACTAACCAAACCACACAATAATTTAATCTAATGTCTTAATAAAATGAAAATAAATAAATTTAACAATGCTCGAGAATAAAAAGTGTAAGGGAGGAGAGAGCAAATACAAATATTTTTACTTGGTTCGGCAGTCCCTCCCTATGCCTATAAGCTTAATGATTTCATTATCCAAGCCTCCAAAGCTTCAACCACGCTTACAATTGACTTCTAAGGTGTCAATGGATCTCTATAACAAGAGATTATCCACAATCTCTTCACCCAAGTGTATCCCAACACTTACAACCTCTCAACTTGATTTTACAAAAATGATTACAAATAAATTTATCTCACACAATGTGTTTAATTACAAATGAAAGCTCAATGTGTGTGAATGAATGAAATGAATACAAATTTTATGCTCAGATTGTAGAGGATGACTCAATGATAACAATGGTTGTATCTCACTTTTATTGAATTTGATTTGAGCCAATTTATAGTTAAAGAAGAAAACTAGCTGTATTGACTTTTTGGTGATATCTGACTTGTCGCTTTGTGTTAACCGGCTTGCCACTTTATGTTACCGTTATGTTCAAAGATTTAAATTTTGCTCATCTGGTTTGCCGCTTTTCATTTTTGGTTAGCCGTTTTTATTCTAGAGACTTCTGCCCATAACCGATTTGCCGTTTTGATAAATCCGGCTAGCCGCTTGCTACAGTGAAACAACTATTTTTCAAAAATTATAATTTTACCCTAAAACTGTATAAAATTATACTATGGCCAAAATATTTAGAAAACTTTGCAAATAGGCCCCTTTTTAGAATTTTAAAACAATATTTGTTGATTTTAAAGTTCTCAAAACTTTTCAATTTAAACCATAAACCTAAAAACAAACAATTTCATAAAATCATTTTCTTGTTATAAAAACATAATGTGTAATTTTTTGTTTATCTAAAACACGTAGTTTGTTATCATCAAAATCAACATTTTATAGCCATTTAGACTAACAAAACCATTATCCAATAAGAAACTCTTAAGCCTATCACACCATGCTCTAGGTGCTTGCTTTAATCCATACAATGCTTTTGACAACTTATAAACATGATTTGGAAATTTTTCAGTTTCAAAATCATGGGTTGTTTGATAAAAATTTCTTCCATAATATAACTATTTAAAAAAACACTTTTGACATACATTTGATATAGAATAAAATCTTTATGACATACAAATGCTAGTAACATCCTAATGGATTCTAATCTTGCTACAAGTGCAAATGTTTCATCAAAATCAATTTCTTCTTCTTGGTTGTAAGCTTGAGCCACTAATCTAGCTTTATTTCTTACAACCATATTGGATTCATTCATTTTATTTCTAAATACCCATTTAGTGTTTATAATGGACTGATGCTCGGTTTAGGAACTAATTTCCACATATTATTTCTCTCAAATTGATTTAACTCCTCTTGTATTGCCATAATCCAAAATTCATCATTTTCCTCATCCGCAAAGGATTTTGGTTCAATTTGAGATATGAATGTAGCATGCTCACAAGTATTTCTAAATGATGATCTAGTGGTTACACCTTGTGTTTGAGTAACTAAGAAAAATACCAACATCAGATTTTGGATCAAATTGACCAAGATTATCTTTTGTGTTCAAAATAAAACATTTGCAATCGAAAACTTTGAAATAACCAATGTTGGGCTTTCTATCTTTCCAAAGCTCATAGGGAGTTTTATTAAGAAGAGGTCTAATCAACACATGATTAAAACATAACAAGCAGTGTTGACGGCTTCGGCCCAAAATACTTAGGCAAAGAATTTTCATTCAACATGGTTCTAACCATTTCTTGAATAGATGTATTTTTTCTTTCAACAACTCGATTTTATTGTGGAGTCCTAGGTGATAAAAATTGATGCACAGTGCCAAAATTGTTGCAAAATGTTTCAAATGCATGATTTTCAAACTCTCCTCCATGATCACTCCTAATGCATGCAATACCATACCCTTTTTTATTTTGAATTTTCTTACAAAATACTTTAAAAGTATCAAGAGCATCATCCTTATTAGTTAAGAATAATACCTATGTGTATCTAAAAAATTATCAACAATTACAAATGCATAATACTTGCCACTTAAGCTAGTATATCTTGAAGGACTAAATAAATCTATATGAAGTAGTTGAAGAGGTTTTGAAGTAGAAATATGATTTTTTTTCTTTTAAAAGAGGTTTTAATTTGTTTACCAAATTGGCATGCTTCAATAATTTTATCTTTTTTAAAACCGATTTTTGGAAGACCTTTAACTAAATAATTTTTAGAAATCTTTGAGATCAAATCCATGCTTGTATGTCCTAGTCTTCTATGCCATAGCCAACCATCATTATGCAATGCAGAAAAGTAATTATCATGAGTGGATGCATATTCTATATCAATAGTATAAACATTACCACATATATTTTCAACAAACAAAATTTTGTTATCACATGCAATCTCAATAATACATCTTGATTTATCAAAAATAATTTTATAACCCTTGTCACACAATTGACTAATGCTAATCAAATTGTATTTCAAATTTTCAACTAAACATACATTTTCAATTAGAGTTGAGGAAACTTTACCAACATCACCAATTCCGAGAATTTTTCCTTTTGAGTTGTCTCTAAAGGATACATCTCCATCATTTTCGATTTGGTGAAACTTGAGAGCCATGCACAGTTTCCGGTCATATGCCTTGAACATCCGCTATCTGAGTACCATTTATTTTTCTTCTTCTTCAAGCCCTGCAAAGAAAATCTTAAGTCTTAGGTACCCAAACCTTTTTAGGTCCTTGAGTTAGTAATGGTTCCTTTCGAAACCTAAATACATTTTAATCCAAAGCATACATTTCTTTTCACTAGACATGTATATTTCATGTGACCATTTTGATTGCAATAATGACAAACACTCTTATTATCACTTGTTGTGATAGCTTTAATAAAATAATTCTTATAATATTTTTATTTCAAATTTGGCTTATAGTCAATGCCTCCTTTGTCAAAAACACATTTTTGTCAATTAAGCAAGTTATCCAATATCTTTTACCCATTTGTAAATTTTAAGACAACATCACTAAGTTTAATGTTCTTTTTCTTGAGCATTTCATTTTCCTTTTTCAAATCATCTACATGTGATTCTAAGTGCTAATGTAAAATGCTTGGTTTTTCATTTGTTAATGCAACTTTATTATGCAAAGTTTTATTCTCTAGTTCTAAGCATGCAATCTTTGTACTTAGAGATTCATTTTCATTTGTGAGCTCTACAACTTTCTTTTTGAGACATGCATTCTTTTTACCAATTTTCATCCAATCATCGTGCAATTCCTTAAAAAGTATCATATAATTCATCATATGTAGGATCACTTAACTCATCGAGTTCGTTAAACGATTCTTCCCTAATTGCCATGAGAGCGAGATTTGACATTTCTTGTGACTCTTTATTATCACTTGCTTCCTCATTGTTGTCATCCCATGTGGCTACCATTGTCGTCTTCTTGAGCTTCTTGAGAAGAGGACAGTCTGATCGTATGTGTCCAGGCTTCTTACATTCATAACAGGTGATTGGCTCATTCTTCTCCTTTTAATTCTTATAGTTTCGAAATCTTTTCCGCTCAGTGGTTTTCTTGAAAATTTTTCTGAACCTCTTAGACATCATAGTCATGTTTTCATCATCAAACTCACTTTCCTCATCACTCTCATGCTTTGATGCCTTGAGTGCAATGCTCTTCTTCTTCTTTTCCTCATTACCTGTTTTTGCTGCCAAATCTTCTTCATATGAAATAAGAGAATCAATTAAATCATCAATAGGCAAAGTGTTTAAATCTTTAGCTTCCTCTACGGCGGTTCTTTTAGGTCTCCATTCCATTGGCAAAAACCTAATGATCGTCTTAACCTTTTCGCTGTTTGAAAAGGTTTTTCCTAGGGCTCCTAATGTGTTTACAATATCCATAAATCTAGTATACATGGAATAAACACTTTCATTTTGTTCCATTTGGAATAATTCATATTGTCTAGTGTATCTACTAATCTTAGACTCTTTAAAGATACATTTTTCTTTTCTAACTCACTCCATTGACTTGAAGGTTTTGGAATATCATCTTCTACTTCATTTTTAGTCATAGGCATGAATAGACCATTACAAACAACTTCCTAAATTTCATAATCTAAAGCTTGCAAATAAATTTTCATTCTAGTTTTCCAATATAGGTAGTCATTACCGTCAAAGAATGGTGGTCTAGTTATGCACTGTCCTTCCCTAAAAGTTGAATCATTTTGAGTTGTCATGGATCTTTTACTCTAGACGGTTAAGTCCTAATAAGAGAACCTCATTCTGATACCAAATGAAATACTAACTATGCAACCCAAGAGGGGGTGAATTAATATTCTAAAATTTAAGCTAATCAAACCACACAACAATTTTAATCTAATGCCTTAATGAAAACAAAAGCAATAAATTTAACAATACTCAAAAATAAAAGAGTAAGGGAAAAGAGAGAGCAAACACACAATTTTTATGTGGTTCGGCCAACCATGCTTACATTCATGCCTCCAAGCTCACGAGCTTGAAGATTCCACTAAGCAAGCCTCCAAGGCTTTAATCACTCTTATAATTGACTTCAAAGGTGTCAATGAACCTTTACAACAAGAGATTATCCTTAATTTCTTAACGCAAGTGTATCCCAATGCTTACAACCTCTCAATTCGATTTTTCAAAAAGCATTACAAAATAAATATCTCTCACACAATTTATTGATTACAAATGAAATTCTAAAAGTGTGAGTAAATGTGATGAACACAAGAATTTTAAAGCTCAAGGAAAGTTGTATGCTTAATTGTTTGCTCAATCCCAATAGTTGAATCACTTCTTGTTTGAATTTGATTGAGATAATTTATAGATGGAGCTGAAAATTAGCTGTTATTGACTTTCTGCCCATTGTCAAATTGCCGTTTTGACTTAAGCAAGTTACCGCTACGCCGAAAGTCAAATTGCCAGATCACTATTAGCAGGAAGTTGGATTACCATTATCATTCTATAAACTTGTTCAAAGATGTCAGTTATTCGTTTGACATAAACGGTTTACTGTTTGCAAGATGATTGTTCTCTGAAATGTTATCGGTTTACCATTATCAATAAACAGTATGCCGTTATCTAAGATTCACTCTCTGGAATGCAGTCGGATTACCGTTATCCATAAACGGTTTACTGTTATCTGAGATTTGCTCTCTGGAATGCATTTGGTTTACCGTTATCCATTGATCGTTATATATGATTTCCTCTCTGGAATGAAATCGGTTTACCGTTATCCGTTAACGATTTGCCGATATCTGAAATTTGCTCTCTGGAATGCATTGGGTGTACTGTTAACCATAAACGGTTAATGCAATCAGTTTGCCATTTTCTATAAACGGTTTACCGTTTTCTGAAAATTCATTCTCTGGAATGTAATCGGTTTTCCATTTTCTGTAAATGTTTTGCTGTTTATTTCCATAAGGTTTTTCTTTGCTTTGAATATTATATGGCTTAAAAAATTGATCCAATTAACAAAAAATTTTAAACTTATCAATTGAAAACATGTTTGTTATCATCAAAATCATTATTATAAAAAATTACTCCAACAACCCCCTGGCCTGTTGCTTGTGTGTGGCTCTTGCTAGTGTGCGTGTGTGCGTGCGCATGCCTTGCGCACCTTTGTGTGTGCACTATCCCTCGGAGCACTTGTGCGCTGCCTCGCACATATCTTGTGTGTTGTCCATCAGCCCGTTTAGTTTTTGTTGCGCCCCAACTTGCGCACAAACTTGACTTGCTTTCGTGCCTTCCCGCGCACATCCGCTGCGTAGCCATGCTTGGCACAAGGCCGCAAGCCAAACATTGGCATGCCTCGAGTTTTAAGGATGTAACACTTTACCACTAGGCGAACCCAATATTTATGGATGCCGCAATTTTTGTTTATCTATTTATTAGTTAGTATAATTAATTTTTTTTTTGTTATTCAAAATTATTTTTAGCTAAGTATATATTGTAGGAAAGCATAATTTCTAGACATCTCCTTATTATTAAAAATAAATATATTTTTTCAGTTGAATAATGACTTTAAATGTTACTTCTTTATTTAAAAAAAAATTCAATGCCTTCTCTTTTTCAAAAATTACTCTATTAAAATTATTAACCTTATATTTTAGAACTAACTCTTAGTATTCTATAAAAATCTATATAAAAACCCAAAACAAATAGATAGTGAATCAATGATATTCTCAATTAAACAATTTGTTACTCTCCTCTCTATAAAGAAAATTCTTTTGTACGAAATTTATTGTCATCATCTAATCATTATATTCATCTCAACTAGTCAACTTGCTAAGTGGTATCAATAATTCTATTTTTAATTGTTACTATTCTTATCTTTTTTAAAATTTAATTTATTTTTATTTTTTGTACTGATATATGGCTCGAATAATCTAGAAAAGAAAATTTGTGTTTGTTTATTTGTTTGTTATTTAGATTTGAAAAGCATGTCAACTAGAAAATAAGCATTAGAATATGAAAAGCTACAAAAAAAATTTTAAAAAAAAGGAGAGCAGAAAAATTAGTCAGATCTCAAAAACGAGCTCTTGATAAATTTTTCACAGCTAGTAAAAAAAGATATGTATTAGTATTTTAAAGAGAAACGATATACTTACAAAATTGAAAATCAAAATTGAAATAGTGAATGAAATAATCAACTTTGAAGATGATCACTAAAAATATATATCTTTTTTTATTATTTGTCAGGATCATGTTGATAATTGTTGAAATTCAATATATTATTAAAGATAGTTGAATTATAAGCTATTTAATATTTCTTTCGGAATTAATGTTGTTTAACGTAAGAATGTCTTTAAAAGAAAAAAAAAAAAAAGTTCACCAAGGGCCTCGAATCAGTTAGACCCGGCCTTTCCTAAGCAATCAGCAACCGAATTACCCTTCAAAATTAATATGACTACGAAACTACATATGACTGATCTGTTATAGACAGTTCAACCACTAAATACGAGTTGCCCCGGCAGATGAAAAAGAGAGTTCTGCAAATAAGCAAGAGTTAGCAGATTTGAATCCCTCTTCGGCCAAACAAATTGCCATCCCATGGAAAGAGCAATATTAACAGCTTGAATGGCATTTACAGCAAAACAAGGCCCAGAGCCACAGTAAGGCGGCTTCGTAAAAGCACCATTAAAGCCTTGAAAAAAGCCACAATCCGAGATTCTGGGATTACCTGTAGCCAAATCATCCGTATTTACCTCAATGCAAGGTGCCCCTAGCGAGCGCCAAAACACAGTCTATCAATAGGACACCTGGACAACCAGTTAATCCTTAATAATATATTGTGAATCAATCAAATAAATTCAGCATCAAGGATTAACTCGTTAAACAATCATAATCATTATAATTGTAACATTTCTTTTCCTGGTAATTGTAACATATCCGTTTTAATATTTTCGTTCATTTTATAAGTTAAGCCTTGATGCTTACAAAAATCAATTGTTATCCTTATCTATACTACTCTTTATTTTCAACAATTAGTAAAAGCAAAAAAATCGAAACATATTAAAATCATTTTAATGTAGGGGGTTATGATGTGATCATATCGAATCTTATGGGCCTAACTCATACTAAAAAGTTAAAACAAGAGTTAAAGGTTGCTTGAAGCTCATATCATCAAGCTAAAAATTATTTTCCAAATGAAGCTATTGGCACCCCTTTATTATCCTTATAAAACCCCACTTTAAATAAAATTATAGTCAAAACAAACAAGAATCAAACACACAGTGATTTTTTGTCCAACAAATTCTTGAATTCACAATCAATCCTTCTTTTTTATTTTCTATCGTCACTTCCTATCTAATTAAAATAGACTTAAAATATTTTTTTTCCTTATTTCTTACTGGTTATATATTTTTGTATTTAAGTTCCTTCCAAGTTATAATTTAAAATAGTTTAATTTAAACCAATGATTGACATCTAAAAATTCATTACCTAAAAAAAATTTTAATTTGTGTGTAGACAAACAACGAGATTGCCCCCACACAAAAAAAAAAAGACAAAATACTACTTTGAGTTTTAATAATAAAAAAATTAAATTAAAAGTTAAAAGAATGTATTAAGAAAAAGGACATTTTCAGAAATAAAATAAATACAATTAAAAATGGGGTTGCATGAGGAGATTGGGTGGGTGCCAATGGTCCAACTCCTATTTTCTAACTTAAAAGGACTACATTGAGATGTTAAATATCATTTTCAATCAACAATTAATTTGTGGGTTCCGTCATAGTATAGAACCCATAAGCCCATATGCTCAATTTATACCCAAAAACTAACTCAAAAGTTAATAGTTGCCTCAAATTTATATTAGTCCAATACTAAGGATGACAAAATAAGTCGGGTCCACCATAGCAGGTAACCCGCCCAGAACATATTTTCTCAACACACTTATGTTGGGCTTAGGTTTCACCTAAAAAACCTGAACCCAACTTAAAGCAAGAGAAATACTTAAAACCAAAAAGTTAAAATATATGTTTTTGTATCTATTTAGCCCATTCATAACAACATTTAAATCTTTCTAATGCCTAATATGATAAAAATAAAACGTTATAAACTTTAAAATATATTAAAAGGTGTTTTATAAATAAAATTTAATTTGTAAAACAACTTGGTAGTTTATAAAATTTTGTTTTTATTAGACTAGTATTTAAAAGTTGGGTTAAAGGATTTAGAACTTCAAATATATGTTATTAGTGAGGTAAATAAATATTAAAATGTGTATTCTAATTAAAAAATATATGTATTTCTATTGCAAAACAATTTTCTAGCTTTCGGGTTGGTATCAAGCTTTTAAGGTGAGGCCTGAGCATGTATTTAGCCGAGTGTTTGAAAAATATGTCCAGGCTAGTTTATTAGGGATAAAGTCAAGTTGAATTTTTTTTTTACCATCCCGATTACTGGACTAATAATATAAGCTTGAGGTAACTTTCAAATCTAAAGCTTAACTTTTGAGCATGAGTAGATCCATAGGAAAATTCTAATAAAATAAGCGAGAAAGAAGTTACTGGTCTAACATATATAAAACTATACTAGCTAGAAAAAAAAACTCAAATACAAAAAAACAAGGCAAATTCTAATAAATTATTTAACAATGATCTGACTTAAATACTATATATTCTAATATATTTAGCCCTATGAATCCTAGTTAATGTCAAAGTAAAGACTTTAGCCTCCATTCTTGAACCATGGGAGCAGCCATGGTTGAAGCCATGGTTGAACATGACCAAATTTGTTGATCAAATTTGGTGGGTAAGCCACCAAATTTGATCAAACTTGAAGACTTTTAGGCAAGTTTTTTGCCTATAAATAGGAGATGCCCTTCCTTCATTTTAATGATCCCAAAGAGAAACATTCAAAGTTGTAAAATCTAATGCAAGTTAAGCATTAAGTGAGTATTAGGAAATTTTAGTATTTTGGGTGTATCTGGGGCTTGGGTGAGAGAAAATTTATGAGAGTGTGGTTGTAATAATTTTTCACATAGTGAATATTTTTTCTCTGATTGTCTTTTTGACAACGGCTGTGGTTTTTCTCCGGATTTGGAGTTTTCCACATAAATCTTGTGTTGTATGATTGATATATTCTCCATTTAATTTTTCTTATTAATTTGTTACTTGATAAATTGCTTGGAGAGATCTTGGGAGGAAACTCAATTTCCTAACAGTGGTATCAGAGCCATTAATTGAAGTTTTGGTGTCGAGGCACTGTTCACGTATACGGTACTATTCACGTGAAGCAGTGGGAGCCAATCCAAACAGTCCGTGGTGAAAAGTAAAAGCTGATCTGTAAAGCAAATATGTTAGGATTGAAATTTTCAAGTCCGGTGAAATTTGAAATAGAAAAATTCGATGGGAGAATTAACTTTGGCTTGTGGCAAGTTCAAGTCAAAGATGTGTTGATTCAATTTGGGTTACACAAGGCATTAAAGGGGAAGCCATCCCCTGCTTCCAGTAGTGGCTCTGGAAAAGCTAGTATAAGTGATGAAGATTGGGAAGAATTAGATGATCGAGCTGCAAGTGCCATACGACTGTGTCTAGCAAAGAATGTTCTTGCAAATGTAGGAAAAATTCCTACAGCGAAAGAACTTTGGGAGAAGCTAGAAAAGTTGTATCAGACAAAGAGCATCTCAAATCGATTGTACCTGAAGGAGCGATTTCACACACTGCGAATGGCTGAAGGTACAAAAATTTCCGATCACCTCAGTGTTCTCAATGGTATTGTGTCAGAACTAGAAGCCATTGGAGTTAAAATTGAAGATGAGGACAAGGCGCTTAGGTTACTATGGTCACTTCCAACTTCCTACAAACACTTGTTACCTACTTTGATGTACGGGAAGGAGACAGTAGATCTTGAAGAAGTTACTAGTACTTTACTCTCAGAAGAAAGAAGACTGAGTGGTGAAAGTACTAAAACTACAGATGTCTCAGCTTTAGCAGTTGTAGGGAATTGGCAGAAAGATAAATCTAAGAAGAAAGGAGTCTGCTGGGGGTGTGGACAATCAGGGCACTTAAAAAGAGATTGTCATAGTAGAAATGGAGCAGGATCGACAAGTGGCTCCAGATCAGATACTGATAGTATTGCTAGTGGTAAGTCTCTCATCATCGTGGGAGACGATGATCCCTTGTAAAATAGATGATGATGACATCCTCATGGTATACCGTTAGTACCATGAAAGGGGATGTTTTACTACTAGTGGGTCCACAAGATTTACACACAAGGCATAGTTGGCATTGATGCAGGGTGTGTGGTGGAATTTATGTCGATGGCTGATGAATTTCCAAGAAAGCCAACATGGAAGTTGCACCATAAATTTCAGTAGGATATTTCGACATGTGCCGATGTAAAATTCTTAGAATTGGTAATTAATTCTAAGTGGTATACTCTTTATGGTGGAGTATGATAATTCTCTATGTTGAGAATTATGACTAAAGGTGAAGACAACAAGGGTGGTGTGGAGATTGATTGATTCTCAATCAAATCTCCAAGTGGGAGAATGTCAAAGTAAAGACTTTAGCCTCCATTCTTGAACCATGGGAGCAGCCATGGTTGAACATGACCAAATTTGTTGATCAAATTTGGTGGGTAAGCCACCAAATTTGATCAAACTTGAAGACTTTTAGGCAAGTTTTTTGCCTATAAATAGGAGATGCCCTTCCTTCATTTTAATGATCCCAAAGAGAAACATTCAAAGTTGTAAAATCTAATGCAAGTTAAGCATTAAGTGAGTATTAGGAAAGTTTAGTATTTTGGGTGCATCTGGGGCTTGGGTGAGAGAAAATTTATGAGAGTGTGGTTGTAATAATTTTTCACATAGTGAATATTTTTTCTCTGATTGTCTTTTTGACAACGGCCGTGGTTTTTCTCCGGATTTAGAGTTTTCCACGTAAATCTTGTGTTGTGCGATTGGTATATTCTCCATTTAATTTTTCTTATTAATTTGTTGCTTGATAAATTACTTGGAGAGATCTTAGGAGGAAACTCAATTTCCTAACAGTTAAGAATTGGAGATACCTTGTACGTTACATTCACTAACAAGTGGTCCAAAATATTAGCAAGATATTACTCATATTTATTTGCATCAAGACAATTGATATCTGTTTCACGGTTTGGTTGAAGACAATTGAAATGTGTTTAACTACACGGTTTTGTTCATTGTCTTAAAGCATGTTAGTTGGGATAAGATCCACGATTGTGAGGTACAGATATCTGAATAAGCTGATTGTCACAACTTTTTTTTAACTGTAATGCTTAAGCCTATCACTTGAAAGAATATTAATTTCTCAACTTAGTCACATGAATATGCCTATGAATATTGTCATGGTTGATTGAAATATTTCATTTTTTTTCAAATAAATTTTTTTATCCCTGTCAAGGTAGCTTTTGTCCCCCAAGATATAACTCCTCAGTCATACCCAAAGCTCTAAGAGATTAAACAGTCAAAATTCGCCACTTTTATTTCTTTCAAAGGTACACAGGCTAGCTAGCAATGACATTTTTGTTTATGTTATAAGCGTCAAGGAGCTAGCCCGATCCATTATTTAGAGTAATGATACAAGGGCATTCAAGACGCACATGAGGCTGATCTCTCATTACCAGGGACTAGAACAACAGCAAGCGCGCGCCCATTAGTGAGAGCCAAACGTCGAGCATGATCGTTAGAAACCCCAACATCATTGCATAAAGATACACAGGATTCGCAAACGGAAGGACAGTGAACAATCTTGTACGTAGCTGGAAAGAGCAATGATACATTAATATACAATTTTGTAAAGTCAGTTAAAAAAAAAAACATCAATACAAGATAAGTGAGATGGTATTTGTCGTATTTTCTCATTATTTGTCTCTTCAAACTTTGTGTTCAGTTATCATTATTACTTAGGGTAAATGTTTATTTACTGCTTCTATTTTGAGTTAAACATTCATTTAATCTCTATATTTAAAAAAAAATCTCAAGATACTTTTATTGTTAAATAGGTCACAATTCCATCCTTTCTTTTTACAATAATATCCTTACAGCAATATTTTTAGGATATCAATAAAAAAAAATTATAATATGTCAAATTAACTTATTTCATTAAAAGAAAAGAAAAAAATGGAATAAGAATATAACATATTACATTATAAATTTTTGAGGTATTTTTTAAAATATAAAAATTAAACAGAAACTTAAATAAAGAAATATAGGTATTTTTATCCCTATTACTCACCTCGATCTCTTCCAATTCTCTCAAACTTAAACCAGTTTTTCAAAGTTTGAGCTCCAGGGTTTCCTTCAACACCACCAGTTGTTATAAACCATTTTCCTCTCGATGGATCATAGCTGTCGACTCTCCATACTGTTGGTTCGTTGCAGCGAGTCTCTGTCGAGAATCTCACGTTCAGATCCACATCTTCATTGATAATACTAGTTTTATCAGACATTGAGAATCTTAAACGGGTTCCTCTTTCTGAGTCGGAACTTAGTTGGACAACATCAAGTGGGCAGAGTTCGTTTCTGCCCCTGAAGAGGGTGAGGCCGCCACCGCCTGCTCCTCGAATTGCTGAGACCAAATAGTAGTCTCGGGATGCTTCGACCTTGTTGCCATTGACATCAACCAAAGGATCAGCGAGTCCCACAAGAGGTTTTGTGGCAAAGGTAAGGAGAAGGAAGGAGATTGCAGTTACAAAAGGAGTACTCATTTTGTTATCTTTCAGAGAGCTGATTGAGTGAGTTACTTGATCAGTTTGATATAGAGTTCGAATTTATAGAGCTCTAGAAAGTAAGGCTCCTTTTGGTACAACTTTTTAATTAGAGCTTATTTAAATAGAGGTTTCAATTAGTAAAGTTTTTATAAATAGATTTTTTATACAAAAAAACTTTAGTTGTTTGGCTGTTAATAAGAATTTTTGTTAAAAATTTATGAAATTATTTTAATATATAAATTTTTTAAAATTATGTTTTAAAAATAATAAAATAAAATTGTTAAATAAGTAGATAATATTTAAAATATTTTAATATCTAAAAATAATTTTTTAACCTCTACTCTTAAAAGTTTAAAATTTGAGCTTTTACTAATAGAGATAAAATAGCTTATTTAAGCTTCAAAATTTCTATTAAAAAAATCAAATAATAATAAAAATTATAATAAGAACTTATAAGATTAAATAACTACTTATAACCATTAAATAAATTGTACCAAATAAGCACTAAGCTCATATGAGGATAAGATCAAATTGTTGCATTAAAAAAAATGTGCATGATTCAAGTCATTTTTATTTAAATTTGGTCCATTTTGTATGATTTGGTATCCAAAGTCATAATGGTGATTTGACATGTGTGGTTCGCGTGGAGTCGCTCTTACTTATTTCTATTTTTGATCTGATGATTTGTACATATTCAATCACATACTTAAACTTGGGAAATTAATATTCTTTCACCTTATAGATGACAAAGGCCAAAAATATTACGACGGTTGGAAATTTATCATCTTTATACTCAAGTTTATAAAATTAACTTTTTTACATTGCCGTTTTATTTGTTACTGAATTTATATAAAAAGACAGTTTTTCCCTTGTAATGAAATTTAGTGTTATGATGCAGAACATTTTTTTGTACTGTTAGATATGGCAAATGATATCGGATTTGATAATATAATATGTCTTTTTGTACCTCTCAACGTGTGGAATAGAATTAATTAGAAATGTTTGCCAAAGTCTTTCATTTATTGCATCATAAATCTATTTGAAGTTTTTTTTTGTTTAATATTCAAACAAGTTTTTAGGCACAAACAAGGAAAAAATACACCTACACCCAAAGTTTGGGGAAATGATCATGTAAACCCTCAATAATTCAATAAGGGACAACAAATTAAACCTGCATTTGACTATAATACCATTTATAAGTCGTAGCTAAAAAATTGACTTTAAGATTTTTTAATAAAGACAAATATAATTTAAATAATCTAATTTATCTAATAAACTAATAATATTAAAATATTTTATAATATATAAAATAACTTTTAAAATACAACTTATTATATTTATTTCAATAATTTATTTGTGTTTATTACAAAAATTTTAAATAAATCTTTAGTTAAATAGATTTTACAATTAATGAAATATATCTCATTAATTAATCATATTAAAATTATTTTAAGTAATATTGAAAATAGTTTAAATATTTATTTTAATATTTTTTCTATTTATTATAATTTTCAATGTAATATAAGATAGTAAAGTATTAAAATATTTTTTAAAATATTGAAATTATTTTAAAAAGTATACATTGGTACATTCATTTTAATATTATATTTCCATTTACTCTAAAATATTAGAGTCATTTTTTGTTTTTAGTAAATAGAGTTAAAGGCTATTATAAGCAACTGGGGATCTTGGTGTCCTTTATTGGAAACTTGGGGTCTTGGAGCTATAGGTGTTATTTTCCCCACAAACAATAGAATGTGGTAAAATATTTATTTTTAGATTTTGCACTTCTCATTGAGAGCTTTATATATATAGTAGTTTTTCTGGTCATGGATTTTAAAGTGCAGAAAGGTCCGGAAAAGCTTTAAAACTGCACGACTTTAAAAGCTTACAGTTTTAAGTCTTTAAAACCATACGGTTTTAAAGCTTTCCCGCACTTTCCCACACTTTTAAATTCCAGACCGGAACATTTCTCTCTCTCTCTCTCTCTCTATATATATATATATATATGTCCCAATTTAGACTTTTAAAGTGCGGGAACTTCTGAGAAAATGCATAAACCATGAGGTTTAAGTGCTTCAAGTTTTAAACCTTTAAAAGCTTGCGATTTTAAAGATTTTTTGGACTTTTCCTGCACTTAAAGATTACAGACCAAAAAACTATTACACACACACATCCAAATTTGACTTCATTTCCCCTATCTAGTCCTCACAGAAATTATTCTACTTCAAAATATTAAATTACATTTCAAAGATGAAAACATCTTTTCAAAAAAATTCACTAACAGATTCTTACCTTGTTAATAGCAAAGTGTAAAAATGGTATTTCAAAAGAGTTAGTGTATAAAACTGGTAGATTTCAAAGTGTTGTAATTTTTTTGTCTTTTTACCACAGGAAAAGGACATATGCACTCCCAAGATTGGTCATTAATGCTGCCAAGTTTTTAAAAAGACATTAAAACTTTATTTTGATTATTATACCATTTACCTCTATTATCCAAAACAAAATGACTTTAAATTTTTTTATAAATGCAAATATTATATAAATAATGTAATCTACGCAAAAGACTAATAATATTAAAATATTTTTAATATTTTAATAAATTTAAATATGTAAATTATTATATTTATTTTAATAATATATTTTAATTTATTGTAGTATTTTAAATAAATATTTGGATTAAATACATTTTACAAGTAAAAAAATCACATACTAATAATGTTAAAATTATTATTTTACATAATATTCAAGATAATTTAAATTTTAATAATTGATGATTCTATTTATTAGAAAATTTACGTTAAAATAATAGAATATATCAAATAGATTGTAAAATACTAAAATATTTTTTAGACATTAAAATTTTTTTAAATGTACATATTCTTAAATTTATTTTAATGTTATATTCCTATTTATTATTAGAGTCATTTTTTTTGGAAATAATAGAGATAAATGGCAGTATGGTTAAAAGAGGGTCTTGGTATCCCTTTTTGAAAATTGGGGTATTGATGACTATTTTTCCAAACTTTGAAGATGTAGGTGTCATTTTCCCTTTACTAGGGAGGAAAAATGGTAATTTTCCTTTAACCTTTTGTAAAGCATAAATTGAAACTAGATTTTACTTGTTATAAAAGTAGAAAAACATCTTTTTAGTATTTGGTAAATAAAATTTTGATCATGTGTTGATGTGATTTTCTTAGTGATAAGAATCTTAACTATATAATGATATAAATCCATGATGCAGCAGAAGTTTAATGTTCAAAATATTTCGTTGATTATAGAGAATACCGAAATAAAAGAACCACTAATTTCACGTTGATTCAAACAAATACCGCAAATTTAAAGATTAAGACTCGTTGATTCACGATATAACTGAACTCAAATACTCACACAGAGTTTTGAAAATTAAAATATTATTGAACTAAAAAATCTCTGCTTGTAAAAGCTACAAAAGATACTTATTTATACTAACTAAGACTTATCCTAATTTGATTAGAAAACCTATTTTAAGAATACTTATACCTAAATTAGGAATATTACTTAAATAAGTAATGCTTAAATGATAAAACTCTAAATAAGAAACCAAATTAAACTAGAATACAAATTAATTAAAATGTTCCTAAATATTTTAAATTTCAATCTAATTAGGATTTTTTTTTATTTCTTGCTTTGCATCATTCCCGCTAGGGTGGAGAAAATTCATCCTCGAATTTTGCTCACTGTAGTCTCCAAGATAATTTTTATTTGCCTTAATATTAATCTTTAAATTACAACGTCGATGCTGATGAATAACCCTGAACTTTCCAACCTTGGTGACTATATCCATCCAATCTGTCGAACAACGCGAGATAAAATCTTCAATCAACAATTTTTCTAAGAATACCTTGTCGTAACATCCCTCCAAGATCTCAGAAAAACCAATAACAAAAGAGTGCTTCTTAAAATTTTCCACTTGTTGAAAAATCTTATGATACCTCTCCCCATTTGAATCGAGTGAATAATATGCGACTGTATCAATTGCTACTTCATCTTGTTCCACAAGATCAATACAATCATCAAATTTTGATGGTTGATCCAAATCGATGTATGTATGTAGAGAATTTATTGTAGACGTGAATGGCCAATTAACAGTCTCATGGGAAGGAATACTATTGTCAAGTAAAGCAAAGTTACCATTTTCCTTTTTATTCTCACAATATGCAGTATCACGAACAACTTCATCAAATCCATATGCCTGCTTTATGTGTAGAGATTTTCTATTTCAAAGTTTCTCTAAATTTTGAGCAATCGAATGCAAAATCCTCAACAGTTTAACCAAAACATTTTCTATCAAGATGAAATCTTCACGCTAATGTTGTTGTTTCATGATTCAATTTTTTTTCTATTTTTCTATTTTCTCTCTCTCATTTTTTTTTGTTTGGGCTTTTTTGCTAAGATCATAACAAAGGGCCCTATCAAAAAAGAAAAAAGAAAAAAGAAAAAAGGGCAATACTAGTATAAATTAAAGAATTGTGTCAAAACTGTAAATAAGCAAAATATAGGGTTACCGGCGACGGTGATTGGAAAATTTAGCAAGGAAGGGTGGATCTGGAAGATTTTGGGTCGGTGAGTACGATGGTGGGGGTGGTTTGTCGGAAAAGTTAATTTTTTGGCCGGAAATTGAAGATATAAGTGGCGGTTTTGTGTTGGTTTAGATTTTCAATGATCGGTTCGTCGATCGGCGGTGGGGAGTGGTGAGAAAGGTTGAACTCGTGGAGAGGATTGACTTGATGGTGGTGGTGATGACTATCTCGCTTGTTCCGAACTTCATTTTTTGCCCGGTTTTTCTGTGTTTTCAATGATTTTTCTTCATTTCTCAACTTAAACTAAGTAATTTAACAAATCACATTATTTTATGAATGAAAAATAACAACATTTGCAATAAAACCCACTTTAATTTCGAACTTAGTTGATAAAATCAATGGATTAAAAGTTTATATTGTGTAAGAGCATATACTAACTTTAAGAAGCTCTTCAATTGATAATTATATCTTCAATTATGCAATGTTTGTTTGATGGAATTTCCTGATTTATTGAGAGTGATGAATGTTTGTTAAGTTGTTTAGGGTTGAGAGCATTATAGTTGTGTTGGATTTTATCGAGTGGCATGCATTTGTAAATTTGATGAAAGTGGCGAGGGTAATTTAGTTCAAAAATAGGGTGTTTGGATAGTTATGATAGAAAAAAATTAGGTGGGTTAAATTCAAAAATTATAAAAGTTTTAAGGCTATTCTTGTAAATTTCCCCAAAAAAAGGGGTAGGTATTAAGGATAGTTTAGAACCAGGCTTTTAACTCTTATGCTAAGTTGATGCAGCGAAAGTTGATTTTAGAGAATACCAGAATAAAAGAATAACTAAATTTACGTTGATTCAAAAGATTGCCGCGAATTTTAGGGGTTAAGATTCGTTGATTCCGTAAAATACCGAGAATTAAATGAATTCAAATACTCACACAGAGTTTTGAAAACTGAAATATTATTGAACTAAAAAATCTCTGCTTGTAAAAGCTACAAATATTTATTTATATTAACTAAGACTTATCTTAATTTGATTAGAAAACCTATTTTAAGAAGACTTATACCTAAATTAGGAATATTACTAAATAATGTCTAAATAATAAGACTCTAAATAAGAAATCAAATTAAACTAGAATACAAGTTAATTAAAATATTCTTAAATATTATAAATTTCAATCTAATTAGAATTTTTTCAATTTCTTGCTCTGCATCAATACACATGTGGTACAAGATAATTAAAAGATAATCTAAAAAAATCTGTCTAAATTCATAAAGCTTTCTTCCCTTTAGCAAGTTGTATTTCAATTTTAATTTATAAAAAAAAAATTGATATTTATCATTTGCTTTTATCTGTTGGGTAAATTTTATCTTTTGGGTCAATTATTCAAATAAAACTCTAAATTTAAAAATTACTCAAAACATAATAGTTGGATCTAACTTCTCAAGGCTAAAAAACAATTTTTATCTAAGATATGTAACTTAACATTTAAATCAAATACAACATGCAACAAATAAAGAGTAATTAATTAGCTTTTAAATGAAATAGATATGTAAGAAAGATGATTTTAACGCAAGGACTAACTAATGGTGCCCTTAGGTTTAAATGAAAATATAAGTAGTCGAGCTGCTGTGCGGCTGCCCCGAATGCACCTTAAGTAATTGGCTAAAATTTCCAAAAGTTAATGGAACATTTAACTTTAGCTTTTTAACTTACGCCATAAACTGAGCATTATATTATACAAGATATTTAAGATTTTACCTAATTGTGATATATTATAATTAAGTAGGCGCTTCATATTTTATTTGAAATCCGAATAAATATGTATGACTTTGAACAGTTTGTAATATAGTATTGAAACCATTTATTTTTCAATGTTTATTTGAACTCTATTATATAGAACATAAACACCCAAATAATAGCCTGCCCAGTGCCCATTGAGTAAATACATACCTTCGGGATGTAGAAGGCCCTAGGCATTGGGCTTAATTTTGATTTTTAAAGAGAGCTGAACTATTTGGACCTCATAAAACCCTTTTTCTTTTTCAGTTATATTTATTTTGTTTTCAAAAGTGTCTTCTTTTTTAATATGCTTCTAATTTTTCATTTTGTTAAAATTCAAGGTATTATTGTGCTATTTTCCATTTCTTTTGTAATTTTATCGTTACTTGACACATAAATTAAAAATTTTCTGGGTGATGAATTTGTTTATGTTAATTATTAGCTTAAATTACACATATTCTAAATTATGATTTGAAAAGCAATTTTAAGCATAAAAATATTAAATAAATAAGAAATATAAAAAATATTAGATTATTCTGAATTTGTACAATTTATTTTACTTATAGGCAAAAACAAGTAGAAAATTAAAAAAAGAAAAGAATTGATTATGTGTTGGGAAAAAGAAACTTATTATGTTTAATTCTTATTTATCCTTAACTATAATTTTATTTGAATTGGGGTTTTATAAGCACTATGAAGGGGTGCCAATAGCTTCACTCTTTTCAAGAGAATAGTGATATTTGACCTCCACAACTTATCTCACTAACCCCTATTTTTTTTCATTTTAACTTAAAATGTGTAAAATACTTATTAAAATTATCTAATTTTTATTTTCAAAAAGTAACCTTTTTTTCTCTCAACGTCCTCCGCTTTCCTTCATTTCCTCCCCTGCCAAACGCCCAACACAACAATTGATTTTCTAAATTAAAGATTGAAACTTAGCGCGTTTCTTGCCGAAATACCGACACGAACAATCCAGCGACTCAGCAATCTTTCTCCAAGGTTTCTAATATTTTCTGCAGTTTTTTTTTTCCCAACAATTTGTTTGCAATTTACAAGGATGGCTTTAAGTACAGATGAATAAGGCAGTTGACTAAGGCCATAAATTTTAGGAAGGTCTCGTTTTTTTGAGTATTTTATTAATAATTCTTTAATTAATAAAAATTATTAAAAAAATTATGCATGGTAGTTAAGCCTATTAAACATCTCTCTAATTAATAATTATCCTATAATTAAAAATTATTTTTTTATAAAAACTCTATAGTTGGTAATCTTATTGTTAAAAAGATATAATTAATAATATTATCTAACCAATGATTAATTCATTACTAGTTTTTTCAAGATAAATAAATAAATTTTTACCTCTTTAGTTTCTTAAAAAAGCTTAATTATTAACATTAGAATCTTTGATTTTAAGTGTTCCTTTTAATTTTTATTAAGAACCTTATAATCTAAAAAATCATAGATGAAAAAATATCTTACTCTCTTCTCTGCAAAGAAAATTATTTCATCCATTATTCATTCAAAAAAGTAAAAGATTAGTTTTCTTAAAATACAAAATCCCTATCCATTATCTAATCATCAATTCATCATCTCAACTTTTTATATGCTATCATTTTCAATATTCTATTTGAAAATAATATTATTCTTATTTATTTGTTTGCTTATTTTTGTAAAAATTTAAAAGAAAGTAAATTTTAGGTTTTGTTTTTGAAATTTTATAGGATCTTCTTGAAATTTAAGAACTAAAGATGAAATAAATTTTAAACTCTTTTATTTTTTTTTAATATTGAAGTTGCTGAATAAAAAAAAGATCTCATAAAATAAATTTACTTAAGACCTCAAATACTTTAAAGCCAACCCTAATAATTTTTATTGATTTATTTATTTTAGTGAGTTAATATTTGTACTGTGTGTCTACATGATATCATGAAAAGTCATATTTTCAGTTCCAAGACCATTGCTGGCCAACACGACACTTGAAATTAAGTTTGGAGCCGCAGAATTAATCAATTAAACTAAATGAACAAGGGCTTCTCAAAGAAAAGAAAAAAAGAACAAGGGTACTTTTGGAAATTAATAGAGATAATTAAGAAGTGAGATGATTGATCCGACAAATTTCTTGACTTTTATCGTGCTTTTTTCAAAGCATTATTCTAGTTGTTTAATCAATCCTTTCAGCACTTGGAACCTGACTCTGTTAATTTATAAAGACTATTATTTTTTGGGAGTCTTTAAGTTATATTCAATTTAACTCAACAATCGCCTTATTTTTTTATTATATATTTTGAGTCTGGACCATCATAAGAAACGCATGACGAGCATAGCTCGTGAAATCTATACCGCAGAATCGGACGTTGCCTTATCGTTAAGTCATATTACGCGGCGAAAAGACAATCGCTATTATTGATCTGATAAGATCAGGCGTTTTTTTTAATCAGCGTACGAATTGTCATCTTGCCGAAGCCAATATATATATATTACAACATGATTATTGTCGTATATAATTATCCATTAGGTTTTTGCTTTGGACGCGGAAAATCCGATTCGACTTTTGATTTGACTTGAGCGGTAGCTATATGAATAAAACAAAACAAAACAAATAAAAAAAATATGAATAATTGTCGGCCATTTCTCGACCGTAGTTGACATCGCATCTGAGTGTATCAACAGGAAATATAATTTCGAGCAATATCAGCAAACTTATAAGCACATTGTCTTATTCTCAGTAGTTACAAGACCCCGCCTGGTTCAATGCGCGACCTGAATTGCGGTCCATAGAAAATTTAGAGCTAGAAAAATGGTGTCAATAAAATATTATGGTTCCGCCATATTCAAACTAATAATTCTCTGAAATCGCTGTCATCATCCAAATCAATCTTCGTATAAGATGCAAACTATAGTAATCAGACACGAGATAAAATGCCCTTAAAATCTATACCACATAATCGGACGATGCCTTATCATTCAGTCCAAGTGTTCGGAGAAAATACGATAAACGGACCTGTCGTATTTTCAAATGAATGATCCAGGTAGATTATCGTTGACGAGAAATAACAAGAAATCATGGGTGATTTTTTTTTATGTTTTGGGGACTAAACAGTCGATTCAGAAAAGAAAAAATTAAAGTAAACCAGTTGATTTATGAAATCATAGAAAATTGAATAATTCAGATGAACGTGACAGGAAAATTATGAACGGACTTTCAAAATCTATAATATTCACAAAGAAGATCTCTTGTGAAGGGTTTTATTTTTTATTTTCTGGGATGACACTTCGGTCTCTAATATACTTCTCAACTTATCCACATACGTTATAAGAAAAAGGCCTTTATGTGACCGCTATCTTGCCATCACAAGAAAAAGGTCTTTCAATTTTAATTAGATTTTAATTTTTTTAATTATCCGTTACACACCAAATATAAACCATAAGGAAACATAACAACTTATGAGTTATTTTAATTTACTTATTAGAGCTAGAAAATTTAGTAGTACTTAGGATCCATGATTCCATCTTTTTATCTTTATATTACAACAGTAAGAAATTTATCATGTTTATACCCAAGTTTCTAAAATTAACATGTTGACACCTTGCCTTATTTAGTTACTGAATTTATATAAAAGGACGATTTTTCCCTTGCAATGTAATTTAATATTATGACGTAAGATATTTTTGGTACTGTTAGATAGGGCAAATGATATCGGATTTGGCCATATAATATATCTTTTTGAACCTCTCAATAAGAGGAATAGAATTGATAACAAATGTTTGTCAAATTCTATGATTTATTACGTCAAAAATCTATTTAAAGTCTTTTTTAAATATTCAGCCAATTTTTTGAGGCACAAACAAAGAAAAAGGACATCTACATCCCAAGGTTTAGGGAAATGACTATGTAAATCCTCAATTTTTCAATAAGGGATACCAAAACCCTCTTTTCACTATACCCTTTATAAATAGTAACTAAAAAAATTTGACTTTAAGATTTTTAAATAAAAATATAATTTAATAATTTAATTTGTCTAATAGACTGATAATATTAAAATATTTTATAATATATAAAATAATTTTTAAAATACAAATTATTATATATATTTTAATAATTTATTTGTACTTATTACAAAAATTTTAAATAAACCTCTGGCTAAATAGATTTTACAATTAATGAAATATGTCTCATGTGCTAATAATATTAAAATTATTTTATATAATATTGAAAATAATTTAAAATTTTATGTATTTATTTTAAAATTTTGTTTCTATTTGTTATAAATTTTTTAAATATAATATAAGATGGTAAATTATTAAAATATTTTTTAAATGTTGAAATTATTTTAAAAAGTATAAAATTACAATTATTTTAATATCATATTTCTATTTGTTATAAAATATTGGAGTTATTTTTTTTTTGGTAATAGAGGCAAAGGATATTATAATCAATAGGGGTTCTTGATATTCTTTATTGAAAACTTGACAGTCTATATAATCATTTCTCTAAACATTGGGGCTACAAGTGTCATTTTCCACCCAAATAATAGAATGA
>NW_006262339.1:31752198-31753035 GCF_000493195.1 Citrus x clementina | reverse complement strand
GTCTTGAAGAAAGTGCAGCTTTGGTAAATTATATAATATCAAAGGGCTTTATCGAAAGTTAGATTTTAGTGGTTAAACCCAGCACATGAGTGGTATATGCCATCATAAGAAAGAATGAAATATCTTCTTTTTGGTTAAGAATTAAGAGCCACTAAGACTAAAAACTCTTTTGAGCAAACCAATAGGAGGGCACTACATGAGTTGTCCTTTGCTATCCTCTAAAAAGAACAGGATCACGAGGCTAAGAGGTTGCCACATCCTCAACTGTGGAGGCAAAAAGGTGGCTAGAGGTTTCCTCACCTTTTAAGCTTATGGGTGCCGCCATCAAGGGATCACAATGCAAATTATTCAAATAGCCTCAACTAAGGGAGGCCGACCATTAAATGAATGCCACTTTTTTAAAATTACCAAAATACACTCAGGAACACTCTTAGATACGCTCCACATGTTCAATTTTGAATGGACTCTCTCTCTCTCTCTCTCTCTCTCTCTCTCTCTCTCTCTCTCTATATATATATATATATATATATATATATAATATTTTTTTTACGAGACTGCTTCATCTTCTTATTCCTCCATTTTTTTAATTCCATGGAAGATTTTGGCCATCTCACCTCTCAAAGAAGTTTTTCCCTTGTTCTTCTCTTAGAGAACTTTTTAATCTCCATAAGACCCAAATCTCCCTCATGTTGTTTACTCACCATAAACAACCTCGAAAATGGTTTTATTGATATTGCAATAAAAATCATGTAATACATCACATGCATAATGGATTAGAGATGACACTTATGGATATAGATCAAAGTGTCGAACCATGTAAAATATTGTGTGTTCTTT
>NW_006262339.1:31669213-31751919 GCF_000493195.1 Citrus x clementina | reverse complement strand
TCACCTTGGCTTACCTCCCAATTACTGTAGCTCACCTCCTAAACCACCACAACTATACCTCCTGTCTTGAATAGCAGAAATACACACCTAAACCATTATTAGCCTAATCTTCCCCTCAAATATAAATTTTATTTGTTTTAATGGAATTTGACATGGATTCGAAGAGCACAACCAATTAATGCTTTGAATTGGATCTTAGCGAAAATTAGGTTAAAACAATGTGTACACACGCACACACACGACTTTGAAAAGCTTGTAATAGCTTGAACACATTGAGTAAATACATTCCTTTGGGCTGTACAAGGCTGTAGGCATCTTAATTTTGATTTTTAAGAACGTTGAACTATTGGCACGCCCCTCTAATCTCCTTATAAAACTCTTTTCCAGATATATTTATTTTATTTCCAAAAATGTCTTTTTTTTAATACACTTCTAATTTTTCATTTAATTTTTTTTATCGATAAAACTCAAAGTAATATTGTACTATTTCACATTTCTTTTGCAATCTTACTATTACCTTGCACACAAATTAAAAATTTTTTCTAGGTGATGGAATTTTTAATGTTAATCATTTGCTTAAATTATTTTAAATTATAATTTCAAAGAAATTTTAAATACAAAAATATTGAAGCAATAAGAAATATGAAAAAGAATAATAGATTATTCTAAATTTGTACAATTTATTTTAGTTAGGTAGGAACTAATAGATAGAAAATTAGAAAAGAAAGGATTGATTATGAATGTAAATAATTTGTTAAAAAAAATCAACCTCTCTGTATTCTAACTAGTTTGGTATAATTTTTCAAGTAGAGCAAAATTAACTAGAACTTTTATTAGTAGAGTTCTTACAAGCAAAGGTTTTACCAAAAAAACTTTTACTTATTTAGTGGTCAATGAGAGCTTTTATTAAAAATTATAAAACTACTTTAAATGCAAGTTTTTAAAAGTTATGTTATGGACAGTATAAAATAAGATTATCAAATAAGTAGAACATATTTTAGATATTTTAACATTTAAAAAAAATTTAACCTCTATTCCAATAAAATCTAAAATTTGAGCTTTTGCTAGTAAAGATAAGATAATTTTTTTAAGCTTTAAAAGCTCTACAAAAAAAAATCAAATAACAAAATAAATTTTAATAAGAGCTTACGAGATTAAATAAATATTTATAACCTTTAGATAAATCATATCAAACACACATTTATTTATCCTTAACTATAATTTTATTTGAGGTGAGATTTTATAAAGATAATGAGTGGTGCCAATGGCTTCACTCTTTTTTAAGGAAATAGTGATATTTGACCTCCAAAACTTATCTCATTAAGTAATATTTTTCTCATTTTCACTTAAAAGGTCTAAAATACTTACTAAAATAATTTTTATTTTCAAAAAGTACCCATTTTTTTTTCTCTCCCCTATCTCTCATTCTCCTCCACTTTCTTTCATTTCCTTTCCTGCCAAACACCCATCACAACAATTGATTTTTATATTAAAGATTGAAAATTAGCGCGTTTGCTTTCCGAAGACAATACCGATACCAACAATCCAATGACTCAGCCATCATTCTCCAAGGTTTCTAATATTTTCTGTGTTTTTTTTTTTCGTTTGCAATTTGTATTGATTTATTTATTTTAGTGAGTTAATGCTTTTAATATAAGTACTATGTGTCTACAATAACTTCTGAAACGTCATATTTTCAGTTCCAAGACCATTGTTGCCCAACAAGTGACTTGAAATTCAATGAGTTTGGAGCTGCAGAGTTAAACTAAATGAATAAGGGTATTTTGAAAATTAATAGAGATAACTAAGAAGTGAGCAGTTGAAATATATTGAGGGGTCAAATATCATCACATCATCACTCTGCTTAAGCCACATCAAACATTACCTCCCCCTCCAAAGATTGATCCGATTAATTTCTTGATTTTTATCTGAAGAAGTAAAAAACTATTTTCAAAGTATTTCCTGGTTTTTTAATCGATCCTTTCAGCACTTGGAACCGGACTCTGTATATTTATAATGGCTATTATTTCTTTATTTTATACGTTAAATTGCTGATGCATATATTTTGAGTATGGACCATCATACAAACTAATAATTCCCTAAAGTCGCTCTCATCCAAATCAATTCTCGTAATTTGCCTTACCATTAAGTCATAAACAACATAGTTCATGAAATCTATACCGCAGAATCGGACGTTTGCCCTATCATTAAGTCATATTACGCGGCGAAAACACAATCGCAATCATCGATCTGATAAGATCAAGCATTTGTATTACCGTACGAATTGTCATCTTGCCAAAACGAATATATATAATACAACATGATTACTGTCGTATATAATTATCCATCTGACTTTTGCTTTAGATATGGAAAATCTTATCCGACTTTTGATATGACTTGAGCGGTTGTTATGTGAATAAAACAAAACAAATAAAAAAACAATTGTCGGCCATTTCTCGACCGTAATTGAAATCGCATCTTATTGTGTCAACATGAAATATAATTTCGAGCAATACCAGCTACCTTATAGAAAATGATAAACACGTTGTCTTATTCTCAGTAGTTCCTAGACCCCACCTGGTTCAATATGCGCCGTGGATTGCAGCCCATGGAAAATTTAGAGGCGGAAAAGTGGATTCAAACTAGGGATGACAATTATACCCGCAAACCCATAAATTCGCCCAAATTCACCCGCTAAAACCCGTCCGTTGCGGGTAATTTTACCCGTTACGGGCGGGTTTAGTATTATAAATTAAAACCCGCATATGAATGCGGGTGGGTTTGGTATTAACCTTATATCCGGTGAATACCCGCATGGATATCCACCAAACCCGCAATATTTTTTTTAAATATTTTTAATTTAATTTTAATCTAAAAATGTATAAAGAAAATAATGTCATTAATTAAATTACCAAATAGCCAAAGGCTCAAAGTTGTGTATGTGTGTATGTGGCCTATATCCTATTCTAAAATCATAATCTAAAGAAAACTAAAAGTATTTTCCTTCGAATTAGTATTTGAAAATATTAATCTTAATTATTATTATAGACATTGTGTTGGATGGGTGCTTATGGTGGTGAATGAAATGAATATCTTCTCTTGGAGCTTGTTTTAAATGATAATATGAAATGTAATTATTATTTTTAGATACTAGTTTGTGTTTTTTAAATGGATTTGTGTAATTTATACTTAAATTTGAGAATTTGTGTCGAATTGATGTGGAAATTTTAATTTTTCATTTACATTATTTAAATATAAAATTGAGTATGTTATATGGAATTTGAGGTTATTATTATTATAAATTTATATATTAAACATTTGTGATTTTAAATAAGGAAACCCGCAAAAAATCCACCGGATACCATTGCGGGTTTGGTAATTGTTAAAACCCATTGCGGGTGGGTTTTTATAAAAAAATTAAAACCCGCTGCGGGTTGCCGGTGGGTTTGATAATTTAAATTTTGTACGGATTTGAGTTTGGTAATGACAAACCCGCTGCGGACGGTGCCCATTGCCATCCCTAATTCAAACCAATAATTCTTTGAAATCGTTCTCAACTTCTCATCATCCAAATCAATCTTCGTACAAGATGCAAACAATAGTAATAAGACACGAGATAAAATGCCCTTAAAATATACACCACATAATCGGACGATGCCTTATCATTCAGTCCTAGTGTGCGGAGAAAACACAATAAACGGACCTGTCATATTGTCAAATGAATGGTCCCAGTAGATTATCATTGATAGAAATAACAAGAAATCATGGGTGAATTTGATGTGTCTTTGGGACTAAACGGTCGATTCAAAAAAGGAACAAATTAAAGTAAACCAGTTGATTTGTGAAATTATAGAAAATTGTTTAATTCAGATGAACTTGACAAGAAAATTAGGACGGTCTTCCAAAATCTATATGCACCGTAGAATGCAACGGTTTGTAATCCTTTGTGGCATTATTATTTAAAAGTTCCATATCTCAAGTGATTAGTTTTCACAAAGAAGATCTCTTGTGAATGGTTTTATTTTTTATTTTCCGGGATGACACTTGGGTAAGATACATATAATCTTGCCATCACAAGAAAAAAGGTCTTTCAATTTTAATTAGATTTTTTTTTAATTACTCGTTACACACCAACATATAGACATAAGGAAAAATCACAACTTATGAGTTATTTTAATTTAATTATTGGAGCTAGAAAATTTCATACTTACGGTATCCATCTTATTTTTAGTTACCCCTATGGGCTATTAAAATTTAGTGTTGATTGATATATATATTTTTAAATCATCCAATAATTTATTGAAAATAAATAAAAAATAGCACAAATTAAAAGAACATAATGAGCCTTATATATCCTTTATTATAAATATACTAAATATTATTCTTTTTTTCCTTGGAATTCCTCTCAATTTTGGCAAAGCTACTTAGGCACTGTTTGTAAATTAAGGTTAAAACTCAATAAGATGTTTATTTCATAATTTTTTACAAAAATAGTGTTTGATAAATTTTGTAAAAATTACTTATTTCGTAATTTTTTTATATTTTAATAACAACTTTTAAAAGTAAGTAAGGATTTACTTTTTATAAGTAGCTTATTAAATAAGCAACCTCAATTTTCCAAAGTTTCTATTATTACCTTTATATTTTAATAAAAAAATTATATCATATTTTTTTCACAAACCTTAATATATGAACCATTAGATATTATATTACTGCCACAATCAAATTACGCTAATAACAATTATGTCATTGTAGCCATGACATTACACAATTATACGAGGAGGCATGCACAATATGATCTTTATTTTGACAACATTGAAAATGATCCTAATTCAATCTTTGATGAAGGAATAGAAAGAGATGGTGACATTCAAGAAGAGTATTACAATATTAATGGTTCTGGATCACCGGATCACAAGAATGAAAAATTTGAGGATTATTATTATAACAAGTTTAATGTAAAAATTATGCATATTTCTTTTTATTTTATTTAGATTATGCATGAGTATGAATTTTTATCATATTTTATATAACAAATTATGAAGTTCATTAGATATTATTCAATTGAGTTTTTTGCACTTTATGTAATTT
Organism: Citrus x clementina; assembly: GCF_000493195.1. NCBI lineage: Eukaryota > Viridiplantae > Streptophyta > Magnoliopsida > Sapindales > Rutaceae > Citrus > Citrus x clementina. The sequence continues at coordinate 31,746,828 of NW_006262339.1, read as the reverse complement.
TATGTGCTTTAAAAAGAAAAAAAGGCATTTCTACACAGTTTATTAAACATACTCTAAAAATAAAAGGTAATTTAAATATTTTTCTATTTTGTTCATTATATAATAAAATAACACTTTTGTAATAAAATTTATTAAACACGTGTATTTTACTTTTCAAACTCACAGCAACCGCAATAGTACAGTTAACCAAACACCAAGTTATTTTTTTAATTAGCAGCTTATTTCATCTATATCAATAGAAGCATTTTATTTTATTAGCCACCACAATCCCAAACTAACCTCTTAGCTTGTTTGATTATAAATCATCCACCTCGATCTTTGATGGATTAAGGCGGATTTAGACGGCTTATCGAAAGGAAACCGTACAATTGGCTTGAGGTGGAGTTTTTAGGAAGGGGAGATTGTTTGGGTGGTTTTGGATTGGCATGAGGTTAAAAATTCAGCATGTTTTTCTGAGCTTTTGGCTGCTTTCATGGTAATTGAATTGGCCTTTGACAGAGGATCGCAAAATATTGGATAATCTTTGGCTTGAGTGATTCGGTTGTGATTGTTAGTTTCCTACATATAGGTGCTTTGGGTTCTCCTTGGTGTCTCAAAAATCATTGGTAGAATTGTAAGGTCAAACTCTTAGATATGAAATTTACGAGATTGTCAATTTTTTCACTTATTGAAATTAATATATACCACTTATACTGAATGATATTTATAATAGCAAAAATTTTCCTACCACCAAATGTTTAAAGGAAAAGAGGTGTAAATGGGTTATTTTCTTGATAATTTAACTTGAAAATATGAAATATATATTTATTATAAGCAAACATTTAAAAAAATAACAAAAAGGATAAGAAAATCATCAAATTATTAATTTTTTGTTCACTTCAAAAAATACATTTTAATTTCTATTTTTATGATTTATTTAATTTCTAGTAAGTATAAATAAAAGTGTATTTAAAAATAAAAATAAAACTATAAAATTATGCTGTATTATTAACTATTATAAAAATTATAAGAAAAAAATAATATATATTAATTTCAGTAAAGGAAAATTAACACTCTCAACTACGAATGCACTCACACTTGCGCCGCCGCAAATAGTACGATGGCCAATCTCCACTGTTCTGATTTTACTTGATAGAAAAGGCCGCCTATTGCTATGCAAGAGTTACTTTGTAATGATGTTAATAGATTCCCAGTTATCAGTTTCTTTGATTTATGCTTCATGCTTTCTTTCAGAGTGCTATTTTATTTATTTATTTATTTTTCTCTTTCTCTTTCGCTTTCGTCTGATGTTATGTTCTTGCTTAGGATAAGCCTCATTTTGTTCCCGTAAATAATTATACCTCTTATTTTATTTCATTAAATTTCTTTGATTCGGCAAGGGCTATTAAAATAAAAAATACTATAAATTAATTTTAAGAGGAATAAAAAATGTAGGCAATGATATTTATAATATAATGTTAAAATTTCTAAGAGTGTAATTGTTAATTTTTTAATACATTAAAATAAAATTTAAAAATTTATAAAAATTATGTTCACAATCATTTTTTATTAAGAAAGACTTTGTCATTTATTTTCATTATCCAAATTCTTTTGGGTGTTGAAATTGTGAAATTATCTAGATAATCGAGAGAGAGGGATGTGTTGAAATATTTTACAAGCTATAGGGATGTAATGTGCTATTGAATCAAACCATAGGGTGCAAAGGGCATGGAGACATTTCCACCCCATTATTTTTGTAATATTTTTTAAAAATAATTACAATGAGTTCACAATATTCTTAAAAAATACAAATTAATGAAAGTTGTATACAGTTAATCAATTAAATCCTTTTATTAATTTTTTTTCTTAGGTTCTTTGACCATCTTTGATCATAAATTTTAATATAAATTTTATTTTACTATTTTATTATTATGATATAAAAAGACAAAATTACCATCATAAAACATAAGTTATTATATCTAATAATTTAGGTATTTAATTTTGTGACTTTAATATTTTTAAATAAAACCTAATTATTATTTCACTACCCTTGCGTGTAAATAACATAAATTTGACAGCCTAATAATTTACATTAAAATTGTGCTATCAAGACACTATGTTAGTTTAATTAAAAAATAATAGTCATACTAATAAAGTAGTATTAGAAACAATGAGTTTGGTAAAAATTAGAAAAATATTGAAGTTAAAGTAAATTCTTGATAATTTTACTTTATAAGAATAAAATAGTCAATTTAAACTTATGTTAAAGCAATCTTTTTAATCAAATATACTAAATAAATCTAAGTCACAAAAAAGTAAATTAATATAGATTTAATTAATTAATTCTTTAAAGCTCTTCTTGATTTGAAAATTTTAAAAATAATGTGCAATTTTTATGATTATTTTTTAAAAATAGGGTGGATTCACACAAAATGTGGGGTGGAAATATCACCACTCTTACCTTTTTGATAATTAAATCTCACGTTGCTTAATAATGTTTTGTCGGTTGAAGCAAATAGTGTTTAATTCATATTCAATACTATTATTTCGAACTTTACTTATAAGTTTTTGGTTACCAAATAGTTTAATCGGAAAATTTTTATATATTGAAAATAAGAGATTCGGAGCTAAAATATCGCTCATATGATGCAAAGGGCGTTCGGTTACTGTTATACTAAATAATAAAATAAATAATTAATTAATTTTTAGAAAAAAAATGAAAAAGTTGGGTGAATGATTATTTTGCCGAATAGTGTTTCATTGGATAGCCACCAACAAACTTTGTGGCAAAGATTGAATCACGAGTTTCTTATTGTTTTTTTTTTTTTTTTGACCATACACACATGCCTTTATCTTTTTGGATATTTACAAAATGAAGACCGTAAACACATGCATCAATCATTTCATCCATAATATCATAATGCATTTATTTATTTTTTCTGCCACACCTACGTAAAAGATTGATCATAAGTTTCTTCTTCTTTTATTTCAGGACTTTAATCTTTACATAATATGTAAATTACATTAATTACAAAGTTCCACTAAACAAGTTAAATATAATTTACTTAATACAATTCTATACTTATTTAATGCAACATTATGATAAATATAACTTAAATTATTATTATGTAAGGAATCTCTTTTTTTTTTCCATCTATAATATCGATCGTGTACGATGGTCTTATATTATTTAATATGTAGGCTCTACATGGATGAGATGAAAGACTATTTTCTGTCAATAAAACTAAACAAATCAAAACATAATGGATAATTATTGTTAGCCATTTCTTATACAGAAAAGTGGGGCACCTGACTACACAAGTTCTGTCATTTAGTGGATCTCATGGGTCTTGTAAGTGGACCCATAAATTAAATGCTGATCGAGGTATCTAATTATTTGAAACAAAAATTTGTGGATCCTACAAACAGAACCTAGGTATATGCCAAATGATAGAGCTCGTGTGTTGAATAGTAAGCCTGTCCCACACCAGTTTATCTCTTTCTCGTAACTGACGTTGCATCTCATTGTATGAACATGACATATAATTTCTAGCATTATTAGCAAAGTTATAAAAATGACAATGTCCAAACTCATTGTCTCATTCTCTGTAACTAGACCACTAGGTCGTGAATTGCATCTAATAGAAAAGGATAAAAACTCATTTAATTTCTATATTATATAATTATTACTATTTTATCTTTATATTTTTTTAAAATATCTTAGAATATTTCCGTCATTAAACTATTAATATCTCCGCTATTATTTTTAATTTTTTTTTTTGCTGGCTTCTACAGTATTATACTCTTATAATAATATTTCTTTTTTGCTTGACATTAATAAAAAGACAAAATTAAATTATCAATTTAATCTCATAAATAAAATTAATATATATATATATATTAATTATCGTAGAAGCTCACATATGTTCAAAAAAATTAATATTTTAAAAAATTAAATTGCCATTTTTTTGGACATTAATAAAAAAATTGATATATTAACTCTTCAGCAGAGTGTCCTACAAAAATCAATATCTATTTTTTGTCTCTATTTTATTTTTTAGATGTTAAATTTGTAATTTAATTTTTTTCTTTTTATTAATGTCCCCAAAAAAAGAAACATTATTGTGAGAGGGTAATATTGTAAAAACAAGTAAAAATGAATAAAAGGTAATGGCATGAGTGTCAATAATTTAACAATAGAAACATTTTGAGATATTTTAAAAATATAAGGACTAAATGAGTACTAACCTCAAAATATAAAGACAAAACAAATTTTTACCCCGTAAAAAATTACATATTGTAGAGTTAGTTGAGTATAAAAAGAAAAGATGTAGAGTTATTTGCACTTTAAAATCTATTTTCAACATTCCTATTGTAATAAAATTTTATATTATTTGAGCGCCCATATCACAAATAAGGACGACTTATTATTATTAATATTTTGAATTTATACTCCTGACGATCCTATTGAGCACTCATTAATTTAACAAGTAAACGAATGTGCAAGGACTTCAATCTTTTTTCCCCTTTAATTAAAACGTTGATTCTCATTACAATTTTCTATTTCTTATTTTCATGTGACATGATGAATTAAATGTTTCCACTTCACCTGGAATAGTGTAAGTACTGTTATAGTATCTTTATATTATTCTCCGCTCACCTTAATTAGCGTTAATGGAGAATTAACAACCTATAGAAACCTTCCTTATGCTTTGAAATTCTAATCATGGCTAGAGAAAAAAAAAACCTTCTTTATTTTCTTTTACAGTAACGAACTGAAAAAAAGTATCGACCATTATTTTTCTAGGAGAAGACGAAGAAGAAGAGAAGGAGAAGAAGAAGAAAGTTATTTAGGGCAGTAAATAATTTTATGGTCATAAAGAGAAAAATAAAATATTTATTGTACATAATTTAATTGAAGACTATTTTGGTACTTGTAAGAGCGTGTAGAGTAAAAACAAAAATTGTGAAATTATTAAATGTTTGAAGAGATATAGAGTGTATAGAGAATAATTTAGAGTGCAAATAGTTCCAGCCAAAGAAAAATGGTATCAACAAAATAATACGGTATATGTAATTCAAAATTTTAAAGTAGGCCAATTTATGAAAGATGAAAAAAAGGGGGAGAGAGAGAGAGAGAGAGAGAGAGAGATGACCGAAAAGGAAAAAAAAAGGAATTTTCCCTAATTTGGAAATAGTGATTAATTAGCAAAAGTGAGTCAATCAATCTTTATGTCCATTGACAATTCATCTTTTTTAATCAATAATCAAATAATGAACAATTAATCTTTTTTAATCAATAATCAAAGTGGAGACAATCTGTTAGGGAAAATGTTAGAGTGCAATTTATGCACTAGTTTTGCATTATTTACTTCCCTTAATATCAATGTTTTGCACTTAATAATAGTGATTTACTTGTGTTTTACTTTTGTAGGTGCAATTCTATTGATTGATGATAAAATTGAGCTATAAGATGATGTTTAAGGATGATTGTTCCCTTGGAGAAATTATGAGCGGCAGAAGAACTTTGTTGATAAGGCATGGGCGCGTGCTGTCAATTGCGGACCTGCAGTTTTTAGTTTAACGTGTTTTATATTTTTGGCTATTTTTGTAATTACGAATTTAATATTTCAGATATTAGGATTTTATTTTAAATAGAATTCTAAAAGAGAAGAGAGAGAAAGTATTTAAGGGAGGAATCTATTGTGAAAAAGGGGGGATTTTTGGGATTGGAGAAAAAGAAAGAAACCCTAGATCTAATTTTTCTCTTCTCTCTATGAAGAGCTAAACCTATTTTTCTGGTTGAAGGATAACGAAGCTTTGATTCATCACTACTGTGAGATCTTTCTTATGCTTTAATTGTTTTATTACTTTTTGGGTATTTGTTTATTCTCTGAATTAGTTTTATGATTATGTTTGTTAATTAGGTAATTGGCCACTATTTAATTATCAACTTAATCTATTGTCAATTAAAGGATTCATCGTATGAAGAATTTAATGTTTGTGACAAATAACATAGCAGAGAGTTGTGTTGTGAGAATAAACAATCTAATTTAAATGAATCATCATATGTGTTGATTAGGATTTGGGTCTCTCTGGTTTTTCAGGCTGTCAATTGATTAAATCCTATGATCGTATCTAGGGTTGTCTATTGATTAGGGAAATATCCAACGGTCGTACCTTGGTTATCAACTAATTAAGGAGAGATTGGCTATTAGAGGGTCTCAGTAGCTATAACCGGTCTATTCATAAGTAATAATAATATATATTTGAATCAATGATCAGTAGTCGAATCAAGCTGAGTTAATTCCTTCAACCAGAGCTTTCTCCAATTTGAATTACAACTTTAATTTGCATTCTTATTATTTTAATTTGATTTTTATTATTGTCAACAAAACCCCCATTTTATGTTTTGCATTTTAAAAGGATTTAAATAATTACCGATCTCTGTGGACACGACCCTGCTCAATCACTATACACAATTTATTTAGAGTAGGAATTTATTTTTGTTGGCTTCGACACCCATCAAATTTTGGCGCCGTTGCCGGGGATTGGTGTCATTTATTTAATCCTTTTTACGTTTTACTTGGTGTATGGTTCGTTCTTCTCGTACAGGTACACTTTCGTTTGATCCTGAAATTGAGAAGACAGCTCGCCAGCTGAGACAGCAGACGAAGCGAGCTAAGCAACGATCCTCGTCGCCTTTGCTTTCTGAAACAGATACGGTGCCTGATTTAGTTGAATCATCTAGCGATTCAGAAGAACAAGTGATGGATAGACCTGCACCTGTAGAAAGAACTCTTAGAGAGTTAGCTGAACCAGACTTGAATCAACAACCACTCTGCATTCAATATGTAGACTTGGAGGTAAATTTTGAATTAAAGTCTGGTCTTATTCATTTATTACCCAAGTTTCATGGTTTTGCAGGTGAAGATCCTCATAAACATCTTAAGGAGTTTCATGTTGTGTGTTCAAGTATGAGACCACAAGGTGTGACTGAAGAGCAGATTAAGCTGCGTGCTTTTCCGTTCTCTGTAGATGGGCTAGCTAAAGATTGGTTGTACTACTTGCCTCCTGGATCAATTACAACGTGGAATGGTTTGAAGAAGCAGTTCCTTGAGAAGTACTTTCCTGCTTCAAGAGCTGCCAACATCAGAAAAGATATTTGTGGGATCAGACAACTTCCTGGGGAGACTTTATATGAGTATTGGGAGCGATTCAAACAATTGTGTGCCAGCTGTCCTCAGCATCAAATTTCTGATCAACTTCTTATTCAATATTTTTACGAAGGACTGTCATTGATGGATAGGAGTATGATAGATGCTGCTAGTGGAGGCGTGTTGGTGAACAAGACCCCTACTCAAGCAAGGGAGTTGATATCAAATATGGCTGCCAATGCACAACAATTTAGCAGCAGGCAAGAGCTCACTTCAAGGAAGGTGAATGAGGTAAATATTTCTTCTGTTGAACAACGTTTAGATAAACTTACTTCTCTTGTGGAAAAGTTTGTTGTAGGTAATGTGCAGCAGGTGAAGACTTGTGGTATATGTTACAATATGGGTCATTCAACTGATATGTGTCCTACACTTCAAGAAGAACCCATTGAACAAGCCAATGCAGTTGGAGGATTTCCAGGCATGCCTCAGAGGAGGTATGATCCTTATGCACAAACATACAATCCGGGATGGAAGGATCATCCCAACTTCAGCTATGGAGTTAGGCCGTCAGGATTCCCACAACAGTATCCACCAAGACAACCAGCACCTCCACAGTCAAACTCCAAGTCAGGTATATCTCTTGAAGAAATTGTTAAATCACTTGCGACTAACACTCAACAATTTCAGCAGGCAACTACAGCAAGCATTCAGAACTTGGAGAACCAAATGAGTCAATTGGCGACTACAGTGAGCCGTCTGGAGTCTCAAGTATTAGGGAGATTGCCTTCACAATCTGAGGTGAATCCAAAGCAAAACGTTAGTGCTGTCATCCTTAGAAGTGGGACGGAGTTGCAAGAGCCTAGTAAGAAAGTGACAAAGCATGTAGAAGATGAGCTTGAGAAGAATGAATTAATGCCTCAATCTCAAGATGCACAACCCACCAAAGCGAAATCCCTACCTATTGTGATACCTCCTCCTTTTCCAAGCCGATTTGCAAAATCCAAGAAGGAGGAACAAGAGAAAGACATCCTTGAGACATTTCGCAAGGTTGAGGTAAATATTCCTTTATTAGATGCTATAAAACAAATACCTCGATATGCTAAAGTCCTTAAGGAACTGTGCACCTCCAAGAGAAAATTAAGAGGAGATGAAAAAGTTCACATGGGGGAGAATGTTTCAGCAGTTCTCCAAAAGAAACTACCTCCTAAGTGCGAGGATCCAGGTATGTTTACTATCCCTTGTAAAATTGGTAGTGTTAGAGTTGAAAAGGCTTTGTTAGATCTAGGAGCTTCTATTAATGTCATGCCTCGTTCCATTTATTCATCTTTGAATATTGGTCCATTAAAAGAAACTGGTGTGATAATTCAACTAGCTGACAGGTCTAATGCATATCCTGATGGGGTATTAGAAGATGTCTTAGTACAAGTTAATGAGTTGGTTTTTCCTGCTGATTTTTATGTACTTGATATGGAAGATGATAACTCCTCTAATTCTGTGCCAATTTTACTAGGAAGACCTTTTCTTAAGACTGCTAGGACTAAAATGGATATACATAAAGGGACTCTCACTATGGAGTTTGATGGAGAGGTTATAGAATTCAATATGAATGATGCCATGAAATATCCTAGTGAGGAACATTCGGTATTTTCTGTGGATGTTATTAACCTTATAGCGCAGGAAATTTTTTACAAGGAAAAGACGAAGACATTTCATGATAGAATGATTTTGAGAAAGGAGTTCTCTGTTGGTCAAAAAGTTCTTCTTTTTCATTCTAAACTTAAACTTTTTCCGGGTAAATTACGTTCTTGTTGGGTTGGACCTTTTATTGTTACTAATGTTTTTCCTCATGGTGCAGTTGAGATTCGGAGCCCGACCTCTGACAGAGTTCTTAAGGTTAATGGTCATCGCTTAAAACCTTTTTATGAAGGTTTTTCGGTGAATATTGTGGAGGATGTGGCTCTCGAAAGTCCAAATTATGGAGATTGATGCATAAATGTGTCTAGCCAAAGACATAAAACAAAGGCGCTTTTTGGGAGGCAACCCAAGTGATTTATTTATTTTGGTTTTTGTTATATCTTCTTTTAATTTTGATTCAAATTTTTTTAAATAATGTGTTTGCTTATTTTGGTCAGAAGAAAATTTTTGATAAGGCGTGCCCACGTCTTAACTAATAAGTACTTCTGTAATTTTTAAAGTAAAATAGTTTTAAGGCGTGCCCACGTGCTTATTAGAAAAGTACTTCTGAAATTTTTAGTGTCTCAAAGTGATTCATCACTAAAAAAAAAAAAAAAAAATAAAAAAATTTAATTTTAATTAATTTAATTTTATTTATTTATTTCTTTTGTTCTTTCTTTTATATATATATATATATATATTTTTTTTTTTTAAAAAAAATCAAAATTTAAAAAAAAATCAAAAAAAATCATTGTTAAAAAAAAAAAATTTATTGTTCACAAAATCCCTAATTTTCCAGAAATTATATATATATTTTTTTTTTATTTAAAAAAAATCAAAAAAAAATCATTGTTAAAAATAAAAAAAAAATTTACTGTTCACAAAATCCCAACGAGCACGCCCCGCAACGCAACTCAGAACCAGCTCTCGCGCGCAACAGTCCCGCAGCAACACAGCCACGCAGCAGCTCTCGCGCGCAACGCAGCCACGCAGACAGCATCCTGCACGCAACCAGCAGTGCGCAACCAGCCCCAAGCCGCGCAGCAAGCTCCAGCCGAGCACGCAACGCAACAAGCGTCACCAGCGCGCGCACCAGCAATCCCCCAGCGCGCAGCAACAGCCGCAGCACGCAGATCCAGCGTCACCAGTTCGCAGCATCAGTCCCATCCGCGCGCAACTGAACCACCAGCCGTGTACCCGTAAGCTCCAGTCGAGCAGCAATAGTCCGCAACCAGCCTACGACCTGCATTCCAGCCGCGTGAATCGAAATCCGTGACAAGATGGAGTAGAATTTGGCCGCATACTTCAAGAGTGTGGGATTTATCCCACCATTCCCGCCAAGCCCATAGACGTTATGAGGATCAAAGCTCACAATTCAGGGAAGTTTTTGCCTTTAATCTTTTATCCTTACGCTTTAATTTTTATGTGAGCTTTGATTATCTTACATTGGGGACAATGTAAGTTATTGGTGTGGGGGAGGGATTTTTGCATTATTGATGCCTGGAATTATTATTTTCACTCTACTCATCTATTTTCATTATACTCATCCTTAAATGATTTTGGAGTTAGTATGCTTCATATATTATTATTTTTCTTTTCTTTTCTTTCTCATTACTTTTTTCCCATCTATCTCAAATTATTTACATCTATTTTTATTCTATCATACTCTCTCATCACTCACATTTTATCTTTCACTTTTCATATTACTACATACATCTTTCTCACTTCTTATCATTTTTACCTTTCCTTCACTCATACCTTCTTCCCATTCTACACCACTATTGATGGTTGATTCATTTGAAGAGTGTACATGATTTGATGGCAAATTTACCAACTTTGTGAGGATTTGAGCCTATGAGCAACCACTTTGCTCTAATTATTTTTATTATGTGAATATCAATCTTAGTTTGTTTATTCTAGAACTTGCTTTGTTATGCATGTTGAAGCCACATTACGGGATTTTTTTCATTAAAATGATAAGGGCAAACCATTTACCATTTTTCTATTCTTGCATTTTCTTTTTTTTTTCTCTACCCGAAGACCTTGATTTACTATCTTTGTTTGAGCCTTAACCATTACCCATCTAATTCTCTCCGTCTACTTAACCATTTTTCTTCTTTTTGAGCCTCAATTTAAGGAGATTTTTGGACTCATTGTGTGGATATATTTTGTATATATTTTGTTGCTCTTTCTACCTTGTATTAAAGTTTCTCAATTAGATCAACAAGCATTATGCTTGAATTAAATTGTGCAAGGTTCATTTCTTTTGTTTGATTCAAAAAAAAAAAAAGGAAAAAGAGAAAAAAAATAGAAAAAGAAAAATCGAAAAAAAAAAATCAAAAAAAAAAGAGAAAAAGAAGAAAAAAAAATTGTTTACATTCGTGGTGACTTGAGTAGAAATAAGCATTTTGATATCATAAGTTCATTCAATGAGTTCATTCTTCTCATTTTGATCTTTTTTTCTTTCATAGACCTTTCTTTTTCATTTAACCTATTTAACCCCATTACAACCCTTTTAAGACCCTTAGATTTTTGCATTTTATTCATGTTTTGTGGATTGAGATGTGATATATGAGCAAGCTTATGGTAATAGCATTCTTTGATTTGATTTGAGTGCATAAATGATACCCTAAACACTTTGAGTGCATGGAGTGAAGTCATTGAGAGGGTTATTAAATCTTGTTGCACTTGAATTTTGAATGGATCTTCTTGGTGGTTGAATGTTCTTATTCTATCTTATGAGATTCTATGCTTTAAAAATCCTTGTCTCTCGAATGTTGATCGACTTAATTTCTTGAGGTATGCTTGCTTAAAATTGTTTTTGGATGAGTTGAGATGAGAATTTAGTGGAGATTTGAGATTAGTCTTGAGTTATATGCTTGAGGACAAGCATCATCTTGGTGTGGGGGAATTTGTTAGAGTGCAATTTATGCACTAGTTTTGCATTATTTACTTCCCTTAATATCAATGTTTTGCACTTAATAATAGTGATTTACTTGTGTTTTACTTTTGTAGGTGCAATTCTATTGATTGATGATAAAATTGAGCTATAAGATGATGTTTAAGGATGATTGTTCCCTTGGAGAAATTATGAGCGTCAGAAGAACTTTGTTGATAAGGCGTGGGCGCGTGCTGTCAACTGCGGACCTGCAGTTTTTAGTTTAACGTGTTTTGTATTTTTGGTTATTTTTGTAATTACGAATTTAATATTTCAGATATTAGGATTTTATTTTAAATAGAATTCTAAAAGAGAAGAGAGAGAAAGTATTTAAGGGAGGAATCTATTGTGAAAAAGGGGGATTTTGGATTGGAGAAAAAGAAACCCTAGATCTAATTTTTCTCTTCTCTCTATGAGGAACTAAACCTATTTTTCTGGTTGAAGGATAACGAAGCTTTGATTCATCACTACTGTGAGATCTTTCTTATGCTTTAATTGTTTTATTACTTTTTGGGTATTTGTTTATTCTCTGAATTAGTTTTATGATTATGTTTGTTAATTAGGTAATTGGCCACTATTTAATTATCAACTTAATCTATTGTCAATTAAAGGATTCATCGTATGAAGAATTTAATGTTTGTGACAAATAACATAGCAGAGAGTTGTGTTGTGAGAATAAACAATCTAATTTAAATGAATCATCATATGTGTTGATTAGGATTTGGGTCTCTCTGGTTTTTCAGGCTGTCAATTGATTAAATCCTATGATCGTATCTAGGGTTGTCTATTGATTAGGGAAATATCCAACGGTCGTACCTTGGTTATCAACTAATTAAGGAGAGATTGGCTATTAGAGGGTCTCAGTAGCTATAACCGGTCTATTCATAAGTAATAATAATATATATTTGAATCAATGATCAGTAGTCGAATCAAGCTGAGTTAATTCCTTCAACCAGAGCTTTCTCCAATTTGAATTACAACTTTAATTTGCATTCTTATTATTTTAATTTGATTTTTATTATTGTCAACAAAACCCCCATTTTATGTTTTGCATTTTAAAAGGATTTAAATAATTACCGATCTCTGTGGACACGACCCTGCTCAATCACTATACACAATTTATTTAGAGTAGGAATTTATTTTTGTTGGCTTCGACACCCATCAAATTTTGGCGCCGTTAACTGAGGATGAGACTTATGTTAAGTATATAATGTTTGCATAACCTACAACTTTTTAACAAGCTTTTAAATATGAGAAAGATTCATGAACTTCCATATGATATTAGAGCCACTGTCATGCACGAATGTACCACGTGACAACAACCAAACTAAAAGACTAGTCAACATGTGATAGGGGAGGGATAATATCCTACATCAACTAAAGGTGAACACTATCTCACCAAGTGATAATGACTAGACTAAAAGACCAATTTATTCGTGACTGAGGGTGTTAGGGGCAATATATCATATCGGCTGATAATGAATACTATCTTATCAGGTGAAAAGGGTCAAACCAAAAAATCAATCTACATGCAACCGGGGTGTTAGGGACAATATCGATCCCACATCGATTGAGGATGAATACTACCTTACCACGTGATAAAGACTAAACAAAAGGACTGGTATGCCCTTGATGGTGATGTTAGAAGCAATATACCACATCGACTAAAGATTATTCACAGGTTAAATATATAAGGTTAGGGTAATCCTCAAATCTTAAGTTAACTTTTGAGTATAAGTTAGGCATATGGGCTTCTATTTAATCAATTTTTTGACAATTATTTTAATTTTCCATCATTGTTTAATTTTTATCAAAATTTTTAGTGTTGGTAGGTTTGGGTAGGACAGATAAAGGGTGCAACATGAGCCTATATGTTTGTATTTGTATTTGACTACATGGTTTGCTCTGTAATTCGGTCGCGATTCAACCTCTGATTAATATGCAATGGCGTATTTGGGCTATTTGACACTCCAGAAATCATTTCAACTTTGAAAAAAAAAAAAAAGGAAGAAGATTCTCAGGTATTAGTGGCTAAAGCTGAAGTAACAGTGGAGTCCTACATAAAAATTAAAGCCCCTCAAATGAAAGCAAGTTCAAGGCAAGTGTCTGCAACTCAGCCAAGCTGGACACCCCGTCTTAAAAGCTGGTTCAAAGTGAACGTGGATGCCACCATCAAGTCTAAAATCAATGCGTAAGCCTGGGAATTATCACCAGGAATCACAAGGGAGAGTTTGTACTTTGTAGCTGCTGAGTGAAGAAGTCAAAATACTATGACAGTGTAGCATCTGTAGAAGCTGAAGCAACTAATTAGGGCTAGGAAATTGCAGAAGAGGCAACAAGTGTACCACTGATACTTGAAACAGATTGGCAAGACGTAATAAATTTAATTGCTAGCAAGAATAACAGCAAGCTGGAGATTTTTTGGGCTATTTCTAAAGTTCAAGAAAAGCTTCGGAGACTAAGGTATGCTATAATTCAACACACTTCTTGAACTTGTAATCGCATTGCTCATGAGTTAGCAAAATTAGCTTTCTGGTGTTTTTTTGGGGACTTGCCCAACTCATCTCTTGTATCTTTTCTCTTAGTATGATTCTGTGAAAGCGTGCTTTCTTATCAAGGGGAAAAAAAAATAAAAATAAAAAGTGTAGACATAAAGGTTGTATTATTGCACTCATTCGTAGAACCCGATTGTTGGATATCACGCACATCCATGCATGCTTTATTAAACAACACTACTTGTTCATTTATTTTACTAATACATAGTTAAGTGATTATAAACAAGCAGTTAATCCTGACCATCCATCCAGCCATAATGATTGCAGATAATCGTCGAAGTTCAGCCAATCCGAGGAACTTGAACCACCTTCTCATATTTTTCCACCACAACTCGAACCCGATCACAACGAAAATCTTGTGTAACTGGAGTTCCCTCAAGTATTATGATTGCATGAACATTAGGATTCTCTTTCTGTATCGTAGCAGCAGCAATCTCCCCGTTTACACCAACCAGTTCTGGCCATGAGCGCTCTTGCCTGCAGTTATATTTCATATAAGAATTACTAAGTGGTTAAAACTTGTTTAACAGCCAATTATGGCCATATTTTAAAAGTCCATGGACCTAACTCATATTAAAAAATTAGCTCAGTTGTATTATTAACCCAGTAATTATTAGGATAATGTCCTCTATAATAATTACGTACCATTACACTCAAATTGAGTTACGATATCGCAATTGCTGGTAGCCGTGAGGAGCTGCTGGCCATCGGAATGAAGCACTAAAGGCTCATGACGAGCAGCCAAAGATGGTTTTGCAGCAAAGGCAAAGAGAAAGACGAAGAATGCTAGTGCTAGGATTGAGTTCTTCATTGTTGATAAATTTTCAATTATCTTGAAGGCTGTTAGACAGGTGGAAATTAAAACACAAGAGCTTGCTATTTATAGAGCTTGAAGGAATAGATAGATGGTCACTGCACTGTTGCATACTTGATCAATCAATTAGGCGCGTGGACATGACTTTCTCATCAAAATATCTTGATTTTCATTTTTTATTTTTATTTTTATTTTTTTAATAACTAGTTACCTATAATTGTTGGATCTTTAATCCAATATTATTGGATTCTTAATCTAATGTTGAACTTATATGTGAATAATTACTCGTTACAAACTATTATATAAAGTTAGTCTAATTAAAAGTGATTTATTAACATTTATAATAATATGAGCTTCAATGTATTTAATAGGGTGTGAACTTTTAATGTGTAGATACTTAAGGATAATTTTTATTTTTATGGTGGGCTGAAATTTGAATACCTAAAGACAACAGAAAATGTTGTCTATATAAGTGGTTATAGTCCCTAGGTCACACGTATTATTTGATTCTTTATGACATCCCATCATCAGGAAGAGAGCACATATAAACTTAAAGGGTTCACTAGGAGAATGTATTGATCTGGAATGCCAACTACACGACTTTAGAGAGTAATTGTACATTATAGATTCAATTACGCTTCCATATATTTTGTTATTGATGCTTAGTATACAACATGAATGTTTCTGGATTATAAGTGATGGCTTTCACCAAAGGATTATTGTTCTAACAAGTGGCATCAAAGCCTCTTCATATGGAATAATTGAGAATCGACTTTATTTTCAATTAATAATTAAAGTTTTGATGTTCTCTAATTTAATAATTTCAGTATTATTGAATTTGAGAACAATTTGTGGTTTTCTTATGGTATTAAGAAAATTAAATCAGTAAATTAAATATATATATATATATATATATATATATATATATATATAAAAGGAAATCATGATAAAATTGGTAGCCATGGCCATGGCCATCATATAAAAACAAAACAAATTGCATGGCTTCCGGCGTTGAGATTTTGTGGCCACTAGAAAAGCGTGGCTATTGGCCATGCCATAAAGCAAGCCGTGGCAAATAAAGTAAAAGTAAATAAGAAAAAGGGTGGCCGTTTTCTGGCCAGGAAGGTGCAACCATCAGGCTGCGTCGGCAAGCGGTTGTATAACTTAGGTGTGCACGGCAGCCATAAGGAAAGAAAAAAAAAAGGAAGAAATTAGGGTTTCAAGATTTGATGCTGGTTTAGAATCTGGTTCAGGTCAACCCCAATTGGTCCAGCCCTAAACCGATCAACAGTTGACCAACTATTGTTCGTTGATATTGACTTTGGCCCAAAATTTTTTTGGGAAATTTTTGGTACAACTTTAAATTCAAATATTATATATATTTTGAGATGAATTAATTGAAGCGACATGTCACCAAAGTGACCTCTGTTGTGGAAATTAATTTGTTTTGGAATTTAAATAGTTTAGTTTATGTAATTTATGTGAATATCAATCGGACCAAAGGAAGATCCATATTTGATAGAATTGCATGTGCATATGTGGCAATAAATATGTGATGATTTTTTGGTTTTGCATGTGAACAATAAATCGGTGCAAAGGAAAATTTATTGTTTGACATGTTCTCATTATCAATTTTTGATTACTACACCAAGATATCACTTATAAGTTAATACTCTGTCCAAAGATAAAATATTAATGGAGCGTCCGGTATCTTGAGATGGAGTTTACCTTTATTTGAATTTATTTTTGTTTTATAACTTATATGAGCTTGTTTTGTTTGTTTGTTGTTCTCTGTTCAGTTATGACTCTTACTAATATCATTGCCAACATCAACTCTATTCCTATGCTAAATAGCTCTAACTTCAAGTCATGTCAAGAGAACCTCTTAATGGATCTCGCACTCATGAATTTTGACATTGCATTAAGAGCTTATTCTCCCCCACCTCTTATGGATGAGAGTACTTCTGATGACAAGAAGGAAATAGAAATGCGGAATAGATCAAATCACATGTGTATCATGATCATGAAGAAGGCCAATCCAAAAGCTTTCAGGGGCTCAATGTTTAGAAAAAAATTACGATTAAAGAATTCCTTGTGGACATTAAAAAGAGATCTCTCAAGAATGAAAAGGTAGAAATAAGTACGCTCTTAATAAATATAATTTCAATAAGGTATAAGGACAAGGACAAGAACAAGAAAAGGAAGAAATATAAGGAAGTTGCAAATACAAAACTTCAAATGAAACAACAAAAAGAAATCAAATGATTTGAAATGTACTAGTTGTTTCTTTTGCAAAGTTGAAGGGCACGGTTCGGTTTGTTCTGAGGTCAATTTAACTTCGGTATCAAGACACACATGACGGATAGATTTTGTTGTAACCACTCACATCAATGTGTCTCGTAGAGTTGCTTGAAATGCCAAATGTTCAATAATGGTGAAAGATACATCTATTTCGGCAATGGAAAGAAGGTTGAAGTTGAAGCAATTAGAAAATTTAGATTATTATTAAAGACCAGATTTTATTTAGATGTTGATGAAACATTTTGTTCTGTCTAAAAGACATAATTTGATTTCCATTTCTCTTTTGGACAAATCTGGTTTTACTTTTTCATTTGGAAATGAAAAATTCAGTTTGTTTCGTGCTTCAAAACTAGTTGGTTTCGGTTTTTTGTCAGGTAATGATAATCTTTATATGCTTGATACAATTGCTTCATTTAATGAATCTATGCAATTTAGTACATGAGATTTAAAAAGAAGATTAACTAATGAGAATTCGGCTGCATTATGGCCTAGAAGATTGGGTCATATCTCCAGACGAAAAATTATTTTCAAAGGCTGCTGGTCCCATAACTTATTACTACCTTTTACATTATTTTCAAAGACTGTAACTTACATGAGCAGTAACTTAGCAAACTAGAATTATAGTATCCTTATATGTAACTTACATATGTACAAGTTTAATTCATACAAACTAGAGTAATAGTATCCTTCAACAATTTGGCCGAATAATTTCAAACAATTTTTTTAACAACTCATTTGACTTCCAGTCCTAAAGAAGTGGGAATTAAATAATTAATTTGGGTTTTCATTATTATCTTCCTTCTAAGACAGAAAAAGAAAAGTAACGTTTAATTTGTGGTACTAGTTTGAAGGGCTCTTTGTCACGTTTTTCTTTTCGCCAGCATCATCTTACATCAATTAATATGTATATTGTTTACATCAATGGATTATTCCTTCGTATATTCCTTTTAGAGCATTAACACATACAAAGACTTAATAGTAATTATATACGTGTGTGTACTAGGATTATTTCAATATAAGATCTTGGATCTGTTAAAGTTTGGGAAAAATATTAAAATGTGTGGCTTAATAGGTTTCCAATATTTTAATAAAATCCAAAATCTTAGACTAAATCAGCACTATATATATGTGTGTATAGTCATTCTCTCATGCGGGAGCTCTCATTTTTTTTTTTTCATACGGACACATTATACTGAATTGAATACTAACTCTAGTAAATCATATGACCTAATAACGTGTCCACTTTAAAAAAAAAAAAGGACGCCCGCACTTAAGAATACACACACACAATACACTCACATACATACATTTACTCATCTTTTGTTCATATATCTATAACAACAATCTATGGCAACATCAACATTAAAAATGATTAACTCAATCTTTGAAAATCTATGAAATTCTAAGAATCCTTATTACAATAGATATTTTTTAAAACATTGTATGGTAATAATAGATTTTAGAGCTAATATATTCAGCATAATAAGATTTAAAAAAAATCAATAGAAACAAAATAATAAATTAAATGATTGATTGTCTCAATTCTTAGTTTTTTTTTATGATATTTTGGTGTACAGCAAAACTTGGGCAGATCATATTTTCCATCTTAAAACAGTTTTGCAGATTTTATCTGATAACTCTCTGTTTAAAAAAAATCAAAGTGTTGTTTTGGAGTTTTGCAGATAGAGTATTTGGGTCATCTTATTTCCCTTGTAGGAGTGGCTGTTGATCCAAAGAAAATTCAAACCGTACTTGAGTGGCCAATTCCATCATCGACTAAAGAAGTAAGGGGCTTTCTTAGATTAGCGAGTTATTACCGCAAGTTCATTCGAGGCTTTGGGGGAACTGCAACACCTTTAACTAGGCTATTAACAAAGGAAGGCTTTCATTGGACCTCAGAAGCAGAATCTGCCTTCACTCAGTTGAAGCACGCATTAACATCTCCTCATGTTCTTCGATTGCAGGACTTTTCACAGCCATTTGTTGTCGAGTGTGATGCTTGTGGAGTCGGTATTGGAGCTATATCATCACAAAATGACAAGCCAGTAGCATTTTTTAGTGAGGCACTCCAGGGTTCTATGTTGGTCTTGCCCACATGCGAGAAAGAGATGCTTGCAATCGTCAAGGCAATTCGCAAATGGCGTCCCTATTTGTTGGGTAAGCCTTTCATTGTTCGTACAGACCAAAAGAGCCTAAAATTTTTAATGGAACAACACATTACAACCGTGGCTCAGACATGATGGTTGCCAAAAATTCTTGGCTATGATTATACAATTCAATGCAAAAAAAGATCAGAAAATCGAGGTGCCGACGCTTTATCACGATTAGTAGAGCTTGAATTTTCAGCAATCTCTTTTCTTTTTGCTGATTAGTGGGCAACTCTACAGAATGAGGTAGCACACGATCTTTTTTATAGTCAGTTGTCTAATTCAACTCAGCCACTTATTCAACGAGATGGAGTTTGGTACAAACATGGAAGCTTTATTTGAGTCCCGCTTCGTCACTTTTACAAGCTATTTTAAAGGAAGCACATTCCTCACCAATTCGAGGACATTTTGGCTATCAAAAAACTCTCAGCCGACTTAAATCTAGTTTTTATTGGCCTAGAATGCGTGCAAAGATCAAGAAATTCATAAGGCATTGTGAAGTTTGTCAGTGATGTAAGGTAGAGAATCTCCAGCTAGCAGGACTTCTTCAACCTTTACAGATTCCAGACAGAATCAGGACCTCAATTTTTATGGATTTCATAGATGGGCTTCCAACACCACAAGGATACACTGTCATCATGGTTGTCGTGGATCGTATGTCAAAATATGCACACTTCGTCGCTTTGAAACATCCATATACAGCTATGACAGTGGCCAAGGTTTTTATGGCTCAAATTGTGCGACTTCACGGGATACCAAGTTCTATCATTACAAGAGAGATTTTTGACAGATAATTCTAAAGCAAATTATAAAGAGGAATTTTATTAATTGATCAAAGGTTAAAATTACAATAAATATTTTTTTTATAATAAAGTAAACCTATGTTTTTAAGTTAACTAAAAAGGAAAGTAAATTCTAATAAAAATAAAAATAAAAAACTAAATACATAGTTAACTCTAATTAAAAATAAAAAATTTTAAAATAATAAAAATCTTATAATTCTAAAATAATGTCCTACGAGATTTAGAGTTTAAATCCTATAGCGTGGAGCGAGTTAGAATAGTGTTACACTAAGTAATAAAATAAATAAATAAAAACTTAATTTTTGGAAAAACTCTAAAGGTTAGATGATTGATTATTTTGCCGACATTGGATAGGCACGGACAAACTTCGTGGCAAAGATTGAATCACGAGTTTCTTATTGCTATTATCTCCTTTTGTCAATTCAATTCTGTGTTTTGTACATTTCCTTGTTCATCTTTTTGGATAATAGCAAAATGTGGACCGTAAACGCATGCATTAATCATTTCATCCATAATATCATAATGCATTTATTTTTTCTACCACACCTACTGAAAAGATTGATCATAAGTGTCTTCTTCTTTTATTTTAGGACTTTGATTCCTCGAATAATGATGTAAGTTATCTAAATTACAAAATTATACCAAATAAAATAAGTGATATAACTTAGTTAGGGATTTCTTAATCTATAATACTAACTTTGTACGATAGTTTTTATATTATTTAATGCGTAGGCTCCACTTGGATGTGATGAGGGACTATTTTCTACGCAAGTGGATCACAATGCGACTTTCACTACATTCTCTTAAGCGTTATGCGTCGAAAACCTTCTTAGACTTTTCTCAGTGGATCCCAATTGACCTGATGGATTGTTATGTGAATAAAACAAAACAAAACAAAACAAAACAAAACAAATAGGATAAGGATCACCCCGGGTAAATACTGTTTATGTAAATAGTTGTAAGTTACATCACATGTAATTTCGGGTTTGCCACAGGATAAATAATTGTTGGCCATTTCTCTGAGGGTCTGCCTACTACGCATCTGGTGTATGTATGGTTGATTTTGCCATGACATGTTGAAGTTACACATGTGCAATAATGATTGTAAAGTAACCGGTTATTCCGGTTGAATTCACAATTCTCACTGTTTGTGTGTTAATGTTCCAAGTTATTTACACCCTGTCACAAGTTCTGTTATTAAGTCTCTTATCATCACAACTGTTGCTTATTAATGTTCAAAAGTGTTATTTTCCATGTCACAAGTAGTCTAATTGGTCTCTTGTTGTCTCAAATACTAAACATTAGGTCACAAATTTATTAAGAAATGTTCCTCATATTTGTACTTTGATATATATATTTAACTGAAGATAAATATAACGTATTAACATGATTTTTTTATATATATATTGTTAATTACAACTAAATATAATAACATTGCAAAGGCAAATAGGATCAAATTTAGTTCTGTCATTACTAAATTATTTAACGATAAAATTCAACAAATTTATTTTCCTATTTTTGAAGTAATACATTTCAAGTCACAACCTAGACTAATATAATTTCTTTTAGTGGATGGTAGTTGAATTGAAATAAATGGAGAGAAACAAATTGGACCAGGTGGAGCATGAGACTGTAGAGTGGGATTTGGATGCAAGAGGCTTGGAGTTGGTATTATGAAACTTGATGAAGAAAATCAAAGTGATGTTAATGAAAATGCTCTAGAGGTAAAAACTGTTAATCTCTTAGTTAGTGTTAGGCATGAATATTATTTATTAATTTAAATGGCCATTGAACAATTGAACCTTAGTACGATTAAATTTATTTTTTGATCTTTTTTTACTGAATTGGTTCAAAAAAATGTTCTTTTGATAATTTCAATACTATACCGATGAATAAATATTCAGTGAGGCTTGGTTCAATGTAGCGTGTGTGGTGATATTGCATAAACGATATAAAATGTTTGAAAAAAGTACATGTGGGTATTGAGATTTGAAAAAAGTTTTCAATCAGCTCGCTCGAAATTAGATGAGGCTTTTGAGTGGGAATGAAGCCCATGATAAGAAAGTGCTTCACTATTATAATTTATATGGAAAAACAACTATCGCCAAAGTAATTGCATTTCCAACTAGTTCTATTTCTATGATCAATTCAACATTGAATAAATTGCTAATTTCATAGTGTAATTAAAGTAACCATATCTGTTTACAAACTATTGTAACCATTCCTTTGGTCATAATAATTTGCTAATTTGGTGTTTGAGACTAGTCATATTGGATCCCGAATAGGCGTTGGGCGAGGCCATAGTGCATATCAAAGTTAAATTATATTACAATGGTATCCTAATTTGATATAGTAATACTGAAATTGAAATCATGCAAAGACGAATTAAACGAGTAAAATGAAGGATAAAAGGTTAATGAAAAAAATTTATGACTGTAAAGAGGAAATAAAATAATTATTTACAATAAATGTACTTTATTTCTAATAAATACAAATAAAAAATATTTGTATAATTAATCTATTAAATCATTCTTATATTTTTTTTCTTTCTTAAGTTTATTTTTACTATTAAAGTTGCTTTAATATAAGTTCTATTTAATTATTTTACTTTATGACATAAAATAACCTAATCGCCCTAAGAAAAATGTGTTCTTCTATGTAATACTTTAGGTACTTAATTTTGTGACATATAATCTAACTTTTTAATTACAGGTAACCTAACTTTTTAATTGCAGCCTAATGATTTTCAATATTTTACTTGTATATAACATAAATTTGATAGTCTAATAATTTACATGAGTATTTTGCATAAAAATATTATCATAGTTTAATTAAAAGTTAATAATCATACTAATAAAGTAGAATTGACCATTTGGAAATAATGAATTTTGTATAAAACAAAAAGAATGTTAAAGTAAACTTTTGGTATGTTTACTTTTTAAGGGTAAAATAATCAATTTCAATTTAGACTAAAGCAATCTTAATAGTCAAATGTAATAAAAAAATCTAAATCATAAAAAAATAAATTAAAATATAAAAAATATATATTAAGATAGATTTAATTGATTAATTCTTTAGAATTCTTCTTTATTTGAAATTTTAAAAAATAATCTGAATCTTTTATAATTAATTTTTAAAAGTGCAGTGGATTTATAGAATTTGTGTGGTGAAAATATCACCACCCTATAAAATATTATAGACAAAAATTCAGTGTCAATAAATGGCATATATATTCTTGTTAAGATTCTTGTTTTTTAATTTTTGCATAGGCCATCACGAGAGCAGGGGTTCCCTTTTTTTTCTTTCTATTCTCTTCATTTCTTTTTTTTTTTCTGATTTCACATAAACATCGCAGACACATTTACAGATTTACTGGGCCGCCATGTCCTAGTTCTCCCATTTTCACTACAACATCAACTGGGCCACCTAGTTCTTGCGATTCCTTTAATCAACATCAACCGTTGATTGTATAGTACTTTATATCCTGCGGTTATTATTTTTTCCATATATTTAATTCCACGCAGTCTGTCAATGGAATTGGTGCATAGCAGTCGTATCCTTTCTTCTGTAGACAAACTTGTGTGAGGGCACGTGCAAACCCCAATTATGTTGGGGAGTCAACATTCCATGCATCTCTGTATGTCATACAGCACATGCAGAAAGCCGGTATAACCGGTTTTAACCGGTTAATGTAATAAAATTACAATTTCATTTATTTTTAATGTGAAAAAATTATAAAAAAAGGAAAAAAAAGATAAATATGGAATTAAATGAGGCAAAAGATTGTAATAATTTTAAATTTATAAATAATACAAGAGACTATAAAAATATTATAGTTTATGTCAAAAAAGAGATATATTCCTACTTATTTTGTCACACTCTAATATTTGCGGTGCATGTTTCAAGTTTATTTTTTAAATTCTTATTTTTCGTTAAGATTTATCTAAATTTTGGTAACTTATTTTAACTCATTTTTCCACCAACATTTGGTTCCATATTTTCACTTTTTTCATTAAATTCCAACTTTTTAAGTGGATATTTAGGTTTATTTTTTATATCTCTACATTCCATTAGACTTTATCTAGTTTTTGGTCAATTGTTCCAGCTTATTTTTCCACCACCTTTTGGTACTACATTCTTACTCTTTTTATCGAATTGCAACATTTTGCGTAAATATATTAGGTTCGGGTTTTAGATCCTTACTTTCCATTAAAAGTAACCTGGGGGTTAACCTCTTCAGCTCTTATTCCTGCTAAATTTTGGTTTGATATTCCTATTCTTTTCACTAAATTCCAATATTTGCATGAATGTTTCAGGTTTATTTTTCAAATATCCATTTTTCATTGGAATTTATCAAATTCTCAGCATGTCGTTCCAACTTCTGGGTTATGCTCTTCCACTCATTTTCCCACCATTTATTGGTTTTATATTCCCCCTCATTTTATTGGATTCCAACATTTGGGTAAATATATCAAGTTTTATTTTTAGATCCCAACTTTTCATTAAAATTTATCAAATTCTTTGTAAGTTGTTCCAACTTTTGGGTTAATCTCTTCAACTCTTTTTTTACCAAATTTTGCTTGACAGTTGAGAGATATTAGTAGTGCTAGTGAATAATTCAGCGCTGAATGAAAAAAATTAACTTTGTATATAGTTACAAATAGGTTGCGGAATGAAGAATCTAAAAGAAAGAGTGTTGAAGCAGTTCCCTCTGAGTCAGATGCACTTGTTTCAAAAAAGCAAGAAAGGCGGGGAAGGAACTAAAGTAGAAATTCCAGCCATAGTTGATGGTGATTTAGATATTGTTTATGATGAGAGCTCAGTAAATCTCACTTTCCATACTAGTGATTGGTAATTAATTCGAGTGCTTCATTTCATGTTACTGCACATCGCGATTATGGGCATGTTCAGATGGAAAATGAGGGGGCATCCATAATTGTGGGCATAGAAGATATTTGCTTAGAGACCAGCATTGGCTATAAGTTATTACTTAAAGATGTTCGACATGTACCAAATATTCGCCTTAATTTGATCTCTACAGGCAAGTTTGATGATGATGGTTATACTAACCAATTTGGTGAAGGAAAATGGAAGCTCGCCAAAGGCTCCCTAGTGTTAGCTAAGGAGAGGAAAGTAAACGCTTTCTATCTTATAGATGCCAAGATCAAGAAAGAAAATGTGAATGTGGCTGTAAAAGATTCTGACATTGAGATATGACATAAAAGGATTGATCATATTGGTGAGAAAGGGTTGGAAACTCTTGCTAGAAAATGATTTCTACCTAGATTTGCAGGTATATTGTTGAGTATTAGAAAGTGTATATTTCTAAAGGAGAAAATCGTCATTTTATATTTCAAGTCTTACTAACACTTCTATGTATTTTAGTCTCTTGTAATTTAATTATGTGTGTTTTATTTTAATTAAGTATTTTATGTATTTTAGGGGCATCATGGTCATTTTACAATGAACAAGAATTCAGACAGTAAAACGGACATCACTTTTGAACTCAGGACAGTCGAAAACCTTAGGAGGAGCATAAAAAGAAAAATAATATTGTTCACATGTACGGTACTATCCATGTTACTGTTCACGATACTGTTCACACATACAGAATGATGACGTGGCATTGACTGACGATGTGGCATTGACTGATGAGGTGTCACGATTCCATTAGAGAAAATTCTTATGCACTGTTGATCGGTGGCGTGGTAGCATGTTAGTGGACCAAAAATCGCGCGTATGGTACATGCATATACATAGGATTATTTTCAACCAAACCGCGTCACTGTTCAAGCCGGTTGACTGTTCAAACCACGTGGTCAAACTGCGTACTGTTGACTGATGATGTGGCACAATCCTAAGCGTCCAAATTATTTTTAATCCGATTGCCATGATTTACTCAATGTATCTATAAAAAGGGGTCTCTCCCCCCCTAATTTGGCATCCCTGAATCCATTTTTGAGCTCCATTTTCTGTAATTCATTCTCCATCTTGTATTTTCTATGTATTTTAATAAATTCTCATTTTGCCCCTAGTTCAATTATGAGTAGCTAATTTTTTTTCAAGCTTGGGTTGAAGGTGAAGTCTCAACATGTGTCATGGGCTTTATTTGGTAAATTTACTTTCTCTTCCCCTCTAATTATTGTAGATGTTTTGACTTTTCGTCGACAAATAATAATAATCTTGTCTAGATACCGCTCTAGTTTCACCGGCTCCCTAGTACAAGGTTATTATTATTTGGCACGATAAGCCCTAAATACCATATTGATTAGAGTGTGGTTCATGAGGAGTGGAAATCCCCCCTCATGATTTAATTGGCATTAATAAGGAATATTTAGCCCATGGTGTATATTGATGCGGATCCAGATACCCAAGTACGTCATTTCAATAGATCTTCACTTCAATTTATTATCGTCATTTTAATTTAAATTTTAGAATATTTCAAATCATCTTTACCACAAATCCAACCACCCATTTAGAAAAATTAATTCTACATACAATTAAAATCTACCTCCTCGTGGGATCGACACTCGTCATCATTAATCTATATTACAATAGATTCGTGCACTTGCGAGTTCAATAAAATTTACACAATAAGTTTTTGGCGCCGTTGCCGGGGAGGTAAGTTATTTTAATTTGTAGAATTAATTTTTGTAAATAATTTCTTTTAGTTATTTAGTGGTCAATGATAGTTTTTATTAAAAATTATAAAATTATTTTAATTGGTAAATTTCTAAAAGTTATGTTATAGAAAGAATAAAATAAGATTATCAAATAAGTAGAAGATATTTTAGATATTTTAACATTTAAAAAATTATTTAATCTCTATTCTAAAAAACCCAAAATTTAAGCTTTTACTAGTAAAGGTGAGATAACTTTTTAAGCTTTAAAAGCTTTACCAAAAAAAAAAAAAATCAAACAACAAAATAAATTTTAATAAGAGTTTACAAGATTAAATAAGTATTTATAATCTTTAGATAAGTCATACCAAATACACATTTATTTATCCTTAACTATAATTTTATTTGAGGTGGGTTTTATAAAGATAATGAGGGGGCGCCAATGGCTTCACTCTTTTTTAAGGAAATAGTGATATTTCACCTCCAAAACTTATCTCATTAAGTCATATTTAACTCAAAATGTCTAAAATACTTACTAAAATAATTTTTATTTTCAAAAAGTACCCATTTTTTTTTCCCTCCCCTATCTCTCGTTCTCCTCCACCTCTTTCATTTCCTTTCCTGCCAAACACCCATCACAACAATTGACTTTTATATTAAAGATTGAAAATTAGCGCGTTTGCTTTACGAAGACAATACTGATACCAACAATCCAATGACTCAACCATCATTCTCCAAGGTTTCTAATAGTTTCTGTGTTTTTTTTTTTTTTTTCGTTTGCAATTTGTATTGATCTATTTATTTTAGTGAGTTAATGCTTTTAATATAAGTACTATGTGCCTACAATAACTTATAAAAAGTCATATTTTCAGTTCCAAGACCATTGTTGGCCAACATGTGACTTGAAATTCAATGAGTTTGGAGCTGCAGAGTTAAATTAAATGAATAAGACCAAAAAAAAAAAAAAAACTAAATGAATAAGGGTATTTTGAAAATTAATAGAGATAACTAAGAAGTGGGCTGTTGAAATATATTGAGAGGTCAAATATCATCACTTTTCTTAAGCCACATCAAACATTACCGCCCCCACCAAAGATTGATCCGATTAATTTCTTGATTTTTATCTGAAGAAGTAAAAAACTATTTTCAAAGTATTTCCTGGTTGTTTAATCGATCCTTTCAGCACTTGGAACCGGACTCTGTATATTTATAATGGCTATTATTTCTTTATTTTATACGTTAAATTGCTGATGCATATATTTTCAGTATGGACCATCACACAAACTAATAATTCCCTAAAGTCGCTCTCATCCAAATCAATTCTGGTAATTGTCATAGGAAACGCATGATGAACATAGTTCATGAAATCTATACCGCAGAATCGGACGTTTGCCTTGTCATTAGGTCATATTACGCGGCGAAAACACAATCGCAATCATCGATCTGATAAGATCAAGCATTTGTATTGCCGTACGAATTGTCATCTTGCCAAAACCAATATAGATAGGCTAATACAACAGGATCACTGTCGTATATAATTATCCATCTGGCTTTTGCTTTAGATATGGAAAATCTTATCCGACTTTTGATTTGACTTGAGCGGTTGTTATGTGAATAAAACAAAACAAATAAAAAAATATTGTCGGCCATTTCTCGACCGTAATTGAAATCGCATCTGTAAACATGAAATATGATTTCGACCAATACCAGCTACCTTATAGAAAATAAAAAATAATACGAATATGATTTTGTTGGAGCCCACTTACTGTAAAGTATGAATTTTAATTATATATAAAAAATTAATTATAATTTATAATTTATTATTTATCATTTTAAATGTGTGGTTGAGATTCATGTTTTATGTAAGTGAATTCTAATATAACCGAACCCAAATAATAAACACATCATCTTATTCTCAGTAGTTATTAGACCCCACCTGGTTCAATATGCGCCGTGGATTGCAGCCCATGGAAAATTTAGAGGTAGAAAAGTGGATTCAAACTAATAATTCTTTGAAATCTTTCTCATCATCCAAATCAATCTTGTACAAGATGCAAACAATAGTAATAAGACACGAGATAAAATGCCCTTAAAATCCACACCACATAATCGGACGATGCCTTATCATTCAGTCCTAGTGTGCGGAGAAAACGCAATAAACGGACCTGTCATATTGTCAAATGAATGGTCCCAGTAGATTATCATTGATAGAAATAACAAGAAATCATGGGTGAATTTGCTGTGTCTTTGGGACTAAACGGTCGATTCAAAAAAGGAACAAATTAAAGTAAACCAGTTGATTTGTGAAATTATAGAAAATTGTTTAATTCAGATGAACTTGACAAGAAAATTAGGACGGTCTTCCAAAATCTATATGCACCGTAGAATGCAACGGTTTTTAATCCTTTGTGGCATGATTATTTAAAAGTTCCATATCTCAAGTGATTTAGTTTTCAAAAAGAAGATCTCTTGTGAATGGTTTTATTTTTTATTTTCCGGGATGACACTTGGGTAATATACATATAATCTTGCCATCACAACAAAAAAGGTCTTTCAATTTTAATTAGATTTTTTTAATTACTCGTTACACACCAACATATAGACATAAGGAAAAAATCACAACTTATTAGTTATTTTAATTTAATTATTGGAGCTAGAAAAATTTCATACTTGCGTTATCCATCTTATTTTTAGTTACCCCTAGGGGCTATTAAAATTTAGTGTTGATTGATATATATATTTTTAAATGATCCAAGGAATTTATTGAAAACTAATAAAAAATAGCACAAATTAAGGGAACATAACGAGCCTTGTCCTTTATTATAAATATACTAAGCATTATTCTTTTTTTCCTCGGAATTCCTCTCAATTTTGGCAAAGTTACTTAGGCACTATTTGTAAATTAAGGTTGAAACTCAATAAGATGCTTATTTCATAATTTTTACAAAAATAGTGTTTGATAAATTTTATAAAAATTACTTATTTCGTAATTTTTTATATTTTGATAACAACTTTTAAAAGCAAGTAAGGATTTATTTTTTATAAGCAACTTATTAAATAAGCAACCACAATTTTCTAATATATGAACCATTAGATATTATATTACTGCCACAATCAAATTACACTAATAACAATTATGTCATTGCAGCCATGACATTACACAATTATACGAGGAGGCATGCACAATATGGTCTTTATTTTGACAACATTGAAAATGATCCTAATTCAATCTTTGATAAAGGAATAGAAAGAGATGATGACATTCAAGAAGAGTATTACAATATTAATGGTTCTGGATCACAAGAATGAAAAATATGAGGATTATTATTATAACAAGTTTAATGTGAAAGTATGCATATTTCTTTTTATTTTATTTAGATTATGTATGAGTATGAATTTTTATTATATTTTATATGACAGATTATGAAGTTCATTAGATATTATTCAATTGAGTTTTTTGCACTTTTTGTAATTTTATGTGCTTTAAAAAGAAAAAAAGGCATGTCTACACAGTTTATTAAACATACTAAAGTAAAAGGCAATTTAAACTTTTGTCTATTTTATTCATTATATAATAAAATAAAACTTTTGTAATAAAATTTATTAAACACGTGTATTTTACTTTTCAAACTCACAGCAACCGTAATAACACAGTTAACCAAACACCAAGCTATTTTTCTAATCAACTGCTTATTTCATCTGTATCAATAGAAGTAGTTTATTTTATCAGCCACCACAATCCCAAACTATCCTCTTAGTTTGTTTGATTATAAATCTTCCACCTCAATCTTTGATGGATTAAGTCGGATTCAGACGGCTTATCGAAAGAAAACCGTACAATTGGCTTGAGGTGGAGCTTTTAGGAATCATTTGAGTGATTTTGGATTGGCATGAGGTTAAAAATTCAGCATATTTTTCTGAGCTTTTGGCTGCTTTCATGGTAATTGAATTGGCCTTTGATAGAGGATCGCAAAATATCGTATAATCTTTGGGTTGAGTGATTCAGTTGTGATTGTTAGTTTCCTACATATAGGTTCTTTGGGTTCTCCTTGGTGTCTCAAAAATCATTGGTAGAATTGAAGGTCAAACTCTTAGATATGAAATTTAAGAGATTGTCAATTTTTTCGTTTATTGAAATTAACATGTATCACTTACACTGTATGATATTTATAATAGCCAAAATTTTCCTACCACCAAATGTTTAAAGGAAAAGAGGTATAAATGGGTTATTTTCTTGATAATTTAACTTGAAAATATAAAAGTTATATTTATTATAACCAAACATTTAAAAAACGTATAAGAAAATCGTCAATTTATTAATTTTTTGTTCACTTCAAAAAATACATTTTAATTTCTATTTTTATGATTTATTTAATTTATAATAAGTATAAAAAAATGTATTTAAAAAATAAGAATAATACTGTAAAATTATACTGTCAGAAAAATT
This sequence comes from Citrus x clementina, assembly GCF_000493195.1. NCBI lineage: Eukaryota > Viridiplantae > Streptophyta > Magnoliopsida > Sapindales > Rutaceae > Citrus > Citrus x clementina. The sequence goes on along the minus strand of NW_006262339.1, from coordinate 31,715,393 downwards.
ATTAACTATTATAAAAATTGTAAGAAAATAAATAATATATATTAATTTCAGTGAAGGAAAATTAACATCTCAACCGCGAATTTTTGATGCACTCACACTTGCGCAGCAAATAGTACGATGGCCGATCTCACTGTTCTGATTTTACTTGATAGAAAAGGCCCGCCTATTGCTATGCAAGAGTTACTTTGTAATGATGTTAATAGATTCCCAGTTATCAGTTTCTTTGATTTATGCTTCATGCTTTCTTTCAGAGTGCTATTTTATTTATTTATTTACTTTTCTCTTTCTCTTTCGCTTTCGTCTGATGTTGTGTTCTTGCTTAGGATAAGCCTCATATTGTTCCCGTAAATAATTGTACCTCTTATACTAAATAATAAAATATTAATTAATTAATTTTTAGAAAAAATGAAAAAGTTGGGTGAATGATTATTTTGCCGAATAGTGTTTCATTGGATAGCCACCAACAAACTTTGTGGCAAAGATTGAATCACGAGTTTCATATTGTTTTTTTTTTTTTTGGACCATAAACACATGCATTTATCTTTTTGGAATTTACAAAATGTAGACCGTAGACACATGCATCAATCATTTCATCCATAATATCATAATGCATTTATTTTTTTTTTCTGCCACACCTACGTAAAAGATTCATCATAAGTTTCTTCTTCTTTTATTTCAGGACTTTAATCCTTACATAATATGTAAATTACATTAATTACAAAGTTCCACTAAACAAGTTAAATATAATTTATTTAATACAATTTTATACTTATTTAATGCAACATTATGATAAATATAACTTACATTATTATTATGTAAGGAATCTCTTAATTTTTTTTCATCTATAATATCGATCGTGTATGATGGTTTTATATTATTTAATATGTAGGCTCTACATGGATGTGATGAAAGACTATTTTCTACGTTAATGTAGAGTTATTTGCACTTTAAAATTTATTTTGAACATTTCTATTGTAATAAAATTTACTATTATTTGAGCGCCCATATCACAAATAAGGATGACTTATTATTAATTAGCAAAAGTGAGTCAATCAATTTTTATGTTTATTGACAATTAATCTTTTTTAATCAATAATCAAAGTGGAGATAATTTGTTAGGGAAAATATTTTACATCGACTGAGGATGAGACTTGTGTTAAGTATATAATGTTTGGGTAACCTTCATCTATTGAAAAAGTTTTTAAGTATGAGAAAGATTTATGAACTTCCATATGATATTAGAGCCACTGTCATGCACGAATGTACCATGTGACAACAACCAAACTAAAAGACTAGTCTACATGTGATAGGGGAGGGACAATATCCTACATCGATTAAAGGTGAACACTATCTCACCAAGTGACAAGGACTGGAGTAAAAGACCAATTTGCTCGTGACTGAGGGTCTTAGGGGCAATATATCATATCGGTTGATAATGAATACTATCTTATCAGGTGACAAGGGCCAAACCAAAAAACCAATCTACTTGCAACCAGGGTGTTAGGGACAATATTGATCCCACATCGATTGAGGATGAATACTACCTTACCACGTGATAAAGACTAAACAAAAGGACTGGTATGCCCTTGATGAGTGATGTTAGAAGCAATATACCACATCGACTGAAGATTATTCGCGGGTTAAATATATAAGGTTTGGGTAACCCTCAAATTTTAAGTTAACTTTTGAGTATAAGTTAGGCATATGGCCTTCTATATAATCAATTTTTTGACAATTATTTAAATTTTCCATCATTGTTTAATTTTTATCAAAATTTTTAGTATTGGTAGGTTTGGGCAAACCCAACTCCTAAGCTAGTTTTTTAGTATGAATTAGGCCGATATACTTCTACAAAATCATTAATTTAATTATTGAATAATTTTATTTTCGCCATCGTCTAAATCTTATCAAGAAATTTTAGTGTTGGCATGTTATAGTAACACATAGTCTTCATTCATTTGTCAGAAATGACGTCATTAGTGCGTAGGACAGATAAAGGGTGCAACATGAGCCTTCATGTTTGTATTTGTATTTGACTACGTGGTTTGCTTTGTAATTCTGTCGCGATTCAACCTCTGATTAATATGCAATGGCCTATTTGGGCTATTTGGCACTCCAGAAATCTTTTCATCTTTGGAAAAAAAAGAAGAAGAAGAAGATTCTCAGGTATTAGTGGCTAAAGCTGAAGTAACAGTTGAGTCCTACATAAAAATTAAAGCCCCTCAAATGAAAGCAAGTTCAAGGCAAGTGTGTGCAACTCAGCCAAGCTGGACACTTCCTCTTAAAAGCTGGTTCAAAGTGAACGTGGATGCCACCATCAAGTCTAAAAATCAATGCTAAGCCTGGGATTGTCACCAGGAATCACAAGGGAGAGTTTGTAGCTGCTGAGTGAAGAAGTCAAAATACTATGACAGTGTAGCATCTGCAGAAGCTGAAGCAACTAATTAGGGCTAGGAAATTGCAGAAGAGGCAACAAGTGTACCACTGATACTTGAAATAGATTGGCAAGACGTAATAAATTTAATTGCTAACAAGAAGAACAGCAAGCTGGAGATTTTTTGGGCTATTTCTGAAGTTCAAGAAAAGCTTCGGAGACTAAGTTATGCTATAATTCAACATACTTCTAGAACTTGTAATCGCAAAATTAGCTTTCTGGTGTTTTTTTGGGGACTTGCCCAACTCATCTCTTGTATCCTTTTTCTTAGTATGATTCTGTGAAAGCGTGCTTTCTTATCAAGGGGAAAAAAAAACTAAATAAAAAAAGTGTAGACATAAAGGTTGTATTATTACACTCATTCGTAGAACCCGATTGTTGGATATCACGCACATCCATGCATGCTCTATTAAACAACACTACTTGTTCATTTATTTTACTAATACATAGTTAAGTGATTATAAACAAGCAGTTAATCCTGACCATCCATCCAGCCATGATGATTGCAGATAATCGTCGAAGTTCAGCCAATCCGAGGAACTTGAACCACCTTCTCATATTTGTCAACCACAACTCGAACCCGATCACAACGAAAATCTTGTGTAACTGGAGTTCCCTCAAGTATTATGATTGCATGAACATTAGGATTCTCTTTCTGTATCGTAGCAGCAGCAATCTCCCCGTTTACACCAACCAGTTCTGGCCATGAACTCTTGCCTGCAGTTATATTTCATATAAGAATTACTAAGTTGTTAAAACTTGTTCAACAGCCAATTATGGCCATATTTTAAAAGTCCATGGACCTAACTCATATTAAAAAATTAGCTCAGTTGTATTATTAACCCAGTAATTATTAGGATAATGTCCTCAATAATAATTACGTACCATTACACTCAAATTGAGTTACGATATCGCAATTGCTGGTAGCCGTGAGGAGCTGCTGGCCATCGGAATGAAGCACTAACGGCTCATGACGAGCAGCCAAAGATGGTTTTGCAGCAAAGGCAAAGAGAAATACGAAGAAAGCTAGTGCTAGTACTGTGTTCTTCATTGTTGATTAATTTTCAATTATTTTGAAGGCTGTTAGACAGGTGGAAATTAAAGCACAAGAGCTTGCTATTTATAGAGCTTGAAGGAATAGATAGATGGTCACTGCACTGTTGCATACTGATCAATCAATTAGGCGTGTGGACATGACTTTCTCATAAAAATATCTTGATTTTCATTTTTTATTTCTTTTTTTAGTAACTAGTCACCTCTAATTGTTGGATCTTTAATTCAACATTATTGGATCCTTAATCTAATGTTGATCTTATATGTAAATAATTACTCGTTACAAACTATCATATAAAGTTAGTCCAATTAAAAGGGATCTATTAACATTTACAATAATATGAGCTTCAATGTATTTAATAGGGTGCGAGCTTCAATTTATTTAATAGGGTGTGAGCTTTTAATGTGTAGATACTTACGGATAATTTCTATTTTTATGGTTGGCTGAAATTGGAATACCTAAAGACAGCAGAAAAAGTTGTCTATATAAGTGGTTATAGTCCCTAGGTCACATATATTATTTGATTCTTTATGACATCCCATCATTAGGAAGAGAGTATAGATAAACTTAAAGGGTTCTTTAAGAGAATGTATTGATCTGGAATGTCAACTACACAACTCTAGAGAGTAATTGTACAATATAGATTCAATTACACTTCTGTATATTTTGTTATTGATGCTTAGTATACAACATGAATGTTTCTGAATTATAAGTGATGGCTTTCACCAAAGGATTATTGTTCTAACAAGTGAAATCAAAGCCTCTTCATATTGAATAATTGAGAATTGACTTTATTTTCAATTAATAATTAAAGTTTTGATGTTCTCTACTTTAATAATTTCAGTATTGTTGAATTTGAGAACAATGTGTGGTTGTCTTATGGTATTGAGGAAATTAAATCAGTAAATTAATATATATATATATATATATAGTTGGATTTATGTAATTTCTGTGGATATCAATCGGCCCAAAGGAAGATCCATATTTGATAGAATTGCATGTGCATTTGTGGCAATAAATACATGATGATTTTTTGATTTTGCATGTGAACAATAAATTGGTGTAAAGGAAAATTATTGTTTGACGTGTTCTCATTATCAATGTTTGATTACTGCACCGAGATATCACTTATATGTTAATACTCTGTCCAAAGATAAAATATTAATGGAGCGTCCAGTATCTTGAGATGGAGTTTACCTTTATTTGAATTTATTTTTGTTTTATGACTTTATTTGAATTTATTTCTACAATTATAATAGAAATAAAAGACTAAACACATACCATAGTTAATTCTAATTAAAATAGAAAATCTTAAAATAATAAAAATCTTATAATTCTAAAATAATGTCCTACATCATAAGAGATTTAGAGTTTAAATTCTGTAACGTGGAGGGAGTTAGATTAGTGTTAGACTAAGTAATAAAATAAATAAATAAAAACTTAATTTTTGGAAAAACTCCAAAGGTTAGATGATTGATTATTTTGCCGAATGCTGTTTCATTGGAGAGGCACCGACAAACTTCATGGCAAAGATTGAATCACGAGTTTCTTATTGCTATTATCTCCTTTTGTCAATTCAATTCTGTGTTTTGTACATTTCCTTGTTCACCTTTTTGGATAATCGCAAAATGTGGACCGTAAACGCATGCATTAATCATTTCATCCATAGTATCATAATGCATTTATTTTTTCTACCACACCTACTGAAAAGATTGATCATAAGTGTCTTCTTCTTTTATTTTAGGACTTTGATTCCTCGAATAATGATGTAAGTTATCTAAATTACAAAATTATACCAAATAGGCGGCCCCCAACAAGTGATATAAATTAGTTAGGGATCTCTTCATCTATAATATTAACTTTGTACGATAGTTTTTGCATTATTTAATACGTAGGCTCCATATGGATGTGATGAGGGACTAATTTCTACGCAAGTGGGTCCCAATGCGACTTTCACTACATCACGTGATTCTCTTAAGCGTTACGCGTCGAAAACCTTCTTGGACTTTTCTCAGTGGGTCCCAATTGATATTTGTACTTTATTTCTAATAAATACAAATAAAAAATATTTGTATAATTAATCTATTAAATCATTCTTATATTTTTTTCTTTCTTAGGTTTATTTTTACTATTAAAGTTGCTTTAATATAAGTTCTATTTAATTATTTTACTTTATGACATAAAATGACCTAATCGCCCTAAGAAAAATGTGTTCTTCTATGTAATACTTTAGGTACTTAATTTTGTGACATATAATCTAACTTTTTAATTGCAGCCTAATGATTTTCAATATTTTACTTGTATATAATAGTCTAATAGTTTACATGAGTATTTTGCATAAAAATATTACCATAGTTTAATTAAAAGTTAATAATCATACTAATAAAGTAGAGTTGACCATTGGGAAATAATGAATTTTGTATAAAACAAAAAGAATGTTAAAGTAAACTTTTGGTATGTTTATTTTTTAAGGGTAAAATAATCAATTTCGATTTAGACTAAAGCAATCTTAATAGTCAAATGTAATAAAAAAATCTAAATCACAAAAAAATAAATTAAAATATAAAAAATATATATTAAGATAGATTTAATTGATTAATTCTTTAGAATTCTTCTTTATTTGAAATTTTTAAAAATAATGTGAATCTTTTATAATTAATTTTTAAAAGTACAGTGGATTTATAGAATTTGTGTGGTAAAAATATCACCACCCTATAAACTATTATAGACAAAAATTCAGTGTCAATAAATGGCATATATATTTTTGTTAAGATTTTTGTTTTTTAATTTTTGCATAGGCCATCACGAGAGCAGGGGTTGCCTTTTTTTTTTCTTTCTATTCTCTTCATTTCAATTTTTTTTTTCCGATTTCACATAAACATCGCAGACACATTTACAGATTTACTGGGCCGCCATGTCCTAGTTCTCCCATTTTCACTACAACATCAACTGGGCCACCTAGTTCTTGCGATTCCTTTAATCAACATCAACCGTTGATTGTATAGTACTTTATATCCTACGGTTATTATTTTTTCCATATATTAAATTCCGCGCAGTCTGTCAATGGAACTGGTGCATAGCAGTCGTATCCTTTCTTCTGTAGACAAACTTGTGTGAGGGCACGTGCAACCCCTAATTATGTTGGGGAGTCAACATTCCATGCATCTCTGTATGTTATACAGCGCACGCAGAAAATCGGTATAACCGGTTTTAACCAGTTAATATAATAAAATTACAATTTCATTTATTTTTAATGTGAAAAAATTATAAAAAAGGAAAAAAAAAGATAAATATGGAATTAAATGAGGCAAAAGATTGTAATAATTTTAAATTTATAAATAATACAAGAGACTATAAAAATATTATAGTTTATGTCAAAAAAGAGATATATTCCTACTTATTTTGTAACATTCCAATATTTGTGGTGCATGTTTCAAGTTTACTTTTTAAATTCTTATTTTTCGTTAAGATTTATCTAAATTTTGGTAACTTATTTTAACTCATTTTTCCACCAACATTTGGTTCCATATTTTCACTTTTTTCATTAAATTCCAACTTTTTAAGTAGATATTTAGGTTTATTTTTCATATCTCTACATTCCATTAGACTTTATCTAGTTTTTGGTCAGTTATTCCAACTTATTTTCCACCACCTTTTGGTACTACATTCTTACTCTTTTTATCGAATTCCAACATTTTGCGTAAATATATTAGGTTCGGTTTTTAGATCCTTACTTTCCATTAAAATTTATCAAATTCTTTATAACTTGTTGCAACCTAGGGGTTAACCTCTTCAGCTCTTATTCCCGCCAAATTTTGGTTTGATATTCATACTCTTTTTACTGAATTCCAATATTTGCATGAATGTTTCAGGTTTATTTTTCAAATATCCATTTTTCATTGGAATTTATCAAATTCTCATCATGTCATTCCAACTTCTGGGTTATGCTCTTCCACTCCTTTTCCCACAATTTATTGGTTTTATATTCCCCCTCATTTTATTGGATTCCAACATTTGGGTAAATATATCAAGTTTTGTTTTTATATCCCAACTTTTCATTAAAATTTATCAAATTCTTTGTAAGTTGTTCCAACTTTTGGGTTAATCTCTTCAACTCTTTTTTTACCAAATTTTGCTTGACAGTTGAGAGATATTAGTAGTGCTAGTGAATAATTCAGCGCTGAATGGAAAATTAACTTTGGATATAGTTACAGATAGGTTGTGGAATGAAGAATCTAAAAGAAAGAGTGTTGAAGCAGTTCCCTCAAAGTCAGATGCACTTGTTTCAAAAAAGCAAGAAAGGCGAGGAAGGAACTAAAGTAGAAATTCCAGCCATAGTTGATGGTGATTTAGATATTATTTATGATGAGAGCTCAGTAAATCTCACTTTCCATACTAGTGATTGGTAATTAATTCGAGTGCTTCATTTCATGTTACTGCACATCGTGATTACTTCACATCTAATGATGATTATGGACATGTTCGGATGGGAAATGAGGGGGCATCCATAATTGTGGGCATAGAAGATATTTGCTTAGAGACCAGCATTGGCTATAAGTTATTACTTAAAGATGTCAGACATGTACCAGATATTCGCCTTAATTTGATCTCTACAGGCAAGTTTGATGATGATGGTTATACTAACCAATTTGGTGAAGGAAAATGGAAGCTCGCCAAAGGCTCCCTAATGTTAGCTAAGGAGAGGAAAGTAAACACTGTCTATCTTATAGAAGCCAAGATTAAGAAAGAAGATGTGAATGTGGCTGTAAAAGATTCTGACATTGAGATATGGAATAAAAGGATTGATCATATTGGTGAGAAAGGGTTGGAAACTCTTGCCAGAAAATGATTTCTACCCAGATTTGCAGGTATATTGTTGAGTATTAGAAAGTGTATATTTCTAAAGGAGAAAATCGTCATTTTATATTTCAAGTCTTACTAACACTTCTATGTATTTTAGTCTCTTGTAATTTAATTATGTGTGTTTTATTTTAATTAAGTATTTTATGTATTTTAGGGGCATCATGGTCATTTTACAATGAACAAGAATTCAGACAGTAAAACGGACATCACTTTTGAACTCAGGACAGTCGAAAACCTTAGGAGGAGCATAAAAGGAAAAATAATATTGTTCACATGTACGGTACTGTCCATGTTACTGTTCACGACACTGTTCACACATACGGAATGCTGACGTGGCATTGACTGACGATGTGGCATTGACTGATGAGGTGTCACGATTCCATTGGAGAAAATTCTTATGCACTGTTGATCGGTGGCGTGGTAGCATGTTAGTGGACCAAAAATCGCGCGTATGGTACATGCATATACATAGGATTATTTTCAACCAAACCGCGTCACTGTTCAAGCCGGTTGACTGTTCAAACCACGTGGTCAAACTGCGTACTGTTGACTGATGATGTGGCACAATCCTAAGCGTCCAAATTGTTTTTAATCCAATTGCCATGATTTACTCAATATATCTATAAAAAGGGGTCTCTCCCCCCTAATTTGGCATCCCTGAATCCATTTTTTAGCTCCATTTTCTGTAATTCATTCTCCATCTTGTATTTTCTATGTATTTTAATAAATTCTCATTTTGCCCCTAGTTCAATTATGAGTAGCTAATTTTTTTCAAGCTTGGGTTGAAGGTGAAGTCTCAACATATGTCATGGGCTTTATTTGGTAAATTTACTTTCTCTTCCCCTCTAATTATTGTAGATGTTTTGACTTTTCGTCGATAAATAATAATAATCTTGTCTAGATACCGCTCTAGTTTCACCGGCTCCCTAGTACAAGGTTATTATTATTTGGCACGATAAGCCCTAAATACCATATTGATTAGAGTGTGGTTCATGAGGAGTGGAAATCCCCCCTCATGATTTAATTGGCATTAATAAGGAATATTTAGCCCATGGTGTATGTTGATGCGGATCCAGATACCCAAGTACGTCATTTCAATAGATCTTCACTTCAATTTATTATCGTCATTTTAATTTAAATTTTAGAATATTTCAAATCATCTTTACCACAAATCCAACCACCCATTTAGAAAAATTAATTCTACATACAATTAAAATCTACCTCCTCGTGGGATCGACACTCGTCATCATTAATCTATATTACAATAGATTCGTGCACTTGCGAGTTCAATAAAATTTACACAATAAGTTTTTGGCGCCGTTGCCGGGGAGGTAAGTTATTTTAATTTGTAGAATTAATTTTTGTAAATAATTTCTTTTAGTTATTTAGTGGTCAATGATAGTTTTTATTAAAAATTATAAAATTATTTTAATTGGTAAATTTCTAAAAGTTATGTTATAGAAAGAATAAAATAAGATTATCAAATAAGTAGAAGATATTTTAGATATTTTAACATTTAAAAAATTATTTAATCTCTATTCTAAAAAACCCAAAATTTAAGCTTTTACTAGTAAAGGTGAGATAACTTTTTAAGCTTTAAAAGCTTTACCAAAAAAAAAAAAAAAATCAAACAACAAAATAAATTTTAATAAGAGTTTACAAGATTAAATAAGTATTTATAATCTTTAGATAAGTCATACCAAATACACATTTATTTATCCTTAACTATAATTTTATTTGAGGTGGGTTTTATAAAGATAATGAGGGGGCGCCAATGGCTTCACTCTTTTTTAAGGAAATAGTGATATTTCACCTCCAAAACTTATCTCATTAAGTCATATTTAACTCAAAATGTCTAAAATACTTACTAAAATAATTTTTATTTTCAAAAAGTACCCATTTTTTTTTCCCTCCCCTATCTCTCGTTCTCCTCCACCTCTTTCATTTCCTTTCCTGCCAAACACCCATCACAACAATTGACTTTTATATTAAAGATTGAAAATTAGCGCGTTTGCTTTACGAAGACAATACTGATACCAACAATCCAATGACTCAACCATCATTCTCCAAGGTTTCTAATAGTTTCTGTGTTTTTTTTTTTTTTTCGTTTGCAATTTGTATTGATTTATTTATTTTAGTGAGTTAATGCTTTTAATATAAGTACTATGTGTCTACAATTACTTATGAAAAGTCATATTTTCAGTTCCAAGACCATTGCTGGCCAACATGTGACTTGAAATTCAATGAGTTTGGAGCTGCAGAGTTAAATTAAATGAATAAGACCGAAAAAAAAAAACTAAATGAATAAGGGTATTTTGAAAATTAATAGAGAAAACTAAGAAGTGGGCTGTTGAAATATATTGAAGGGTCAAATCTCATCACTTTTCTTAAGCCACATCAAACAAAACAAATAAAAAAAAAAATTGTCGGCCATTTCTCGACCGTAATTGAAGTCGCATCTGTAAACATGAGATTTTTTGGGCTATTTCTGAAGTTCAAGAAAAGCTTCGGAGACTAAGTTATGCTATAATTCAACATACTTCTAGAACTTGTAATCGCAAAATTAGCTTTCTGGTGTTTTTTTGGGGACTTGCCCAACTCATCTCTTGTATTCTTTTTCTTAGTATGATTATGTGAAAGCGTGCTTTCTTATCAAGGGTAAAAAAAACTAAATAAAAAAAGTGTAGACATAAAGGTTGTATTATTACACTCATTCGTAGAACCCGATTATTGGATATCACGCGCATCCATGCATGCTTTATTAAACAACACTACTTGTTCATTTATTTTACTAATACATAGTTAAGTGATTATAAACAAGCAGTTAATCCTGACCATCCATCCAGCCATGATGATTGCAGATAATCGGCGAAGTTCAGCCAATCCGAGGAACTTGAACCACCTTCTCATATTTGTCAACCACAACTCGAACCCGATCACAACGAAAATCTTGTGTAACTGGAGTTCCCTCAAGTATTATGATTGCATGAACATTAGGATTCTCTTTCTGTATCGTAGCAGTAGCAATCTCCCCGTTTACACCAACCAGTTCTGGCCATGAGCTCTTGCCTGCAGTTATATTTCATATATGAATTACTAAGTGGTTAAAACTTGTTCAACAGCAAATTATGGCCATATTTTAAAAGTACATGGACCTAACTCATATTAAAAAATTAGCTCAGTTGTATTATTAACCCAGTAATTGTTAGGATAATGTCCTCAATAATAATTACGTACCATTACACTCAAATTGAGTTACGATATCGCAATTGCTGGTAGCCGTGAGGAGCTCCTGGCCATCGGAATGAAGCACTAACGGCTCATGACGAGTGTAATCACATAATTTCTTTTAGTTGTTTTCTTGTAATTGTTTTTTCTCTTATTTAAAAAAAAAAAGTGAATCAGCATTTAGAGGTAAGAATTTCTTTTCTTTTTCTTTTCTTTAAAATTATGTAATTTAATTTTTAAGTTATTTTTCTTTGCAATTTTTTTTTGTTTATCTTACTAATTTATTTTTAGTTAATTTTTTTTTCTTTTCACGTATTTATTTTTTAGTGTGTTATAGTAAGGTTGTAACAACGCGATAAGGTTAGTACCGTAATTTTTCCTTCTTCTTTATTTTTATTCGTTTTGTTCCTATTTATTTTTGTATTCTTTGCATGCATGGTCGAAGATCACTATTACCTAATCTTGAGCCTATAGATCTTGAATTAGAAAAAACACTGCGCACACACAAACACGTTAAAAAATAAAATGGATTTGCAACAACAAGCACCACCACAGGAGAGGCCATTTAAGGACTGCTTTAGCCCCTTAGCTAATTTGAGTACATCATGCATAAGATACCCAAATGTAGCTGCTAGGAGTTTTGAGTTAAAATCTAGTGTGCTAAATTGTCTGCCAACATTTTATGGCCTAGAAAATGAGGACCCATATAATCATCTAAATGATTTTCATGCTGTTTGTCAAACTTTTAAATATGAGAATTTTTCAGACGATGATGTTAAACTCAAATTATTCCCATTTTCTTTAAAGGATAGAGCTCGTTCATGGCTCGATACATTGCCTGCTAATAGCATTACATCATAGGAACAAATGGTAACAAATTTTTGAATAAATACTTCCCAGTGCATAAAACTAATGCTATTCGCAGGGAAATCTCAGAGTTTACCCAGAGAGAAGACGAGCAGTTTTTCGAAATATGGGAGCGATTCAATAGGTTACTCTTGAAGTGTCCACATCATGGGTACAAGAATGACACCAATGTCAATATTTTTTGGAGGGATTATTGTCATATGTGAAAGAATGGCTAATGGAAACAAGTAGAGGAGAGATAATGTCAAAAAGTGCATCAGAGATTTGGGAATTCTTCCAGCGACAAGTGGATAATTCCCAACAACGGAGTAGATCACTCAGGGATACTAAAAGAATTAAGAGAGTGAATGAGGTTCACATTAGCGAGTCAAGTTTGGGAATTAAGAAGTCAAAGAGATAATTGAAGGTCTTTCTCGACAAATAGCATAATTAACGACAGCTAAATCAACAGAACCACATGACTATGACTCATATTCAGATCAAGCCAATACCATAAGTGTCATGAGAAAACCATCAAATTACAATCCGTACTCCAACACATATAACCCTGGATGGAGAGATTACCCCAATTTTTCATGGTCTCAAGGATTCCAACAGAATGGACCAGCAGCTCCAGCTCCACCAATGCAACAAATTCCTCAAGTTTCTCAAGCCTCTCAACCACTATTTAGACTATACAATCAGAACCAGAACTACCCTCAACCCAGACCATGGGAGGATTCATTCCAGAATTTCAAGAATCTTACTCACTCCACGATTGAGCAACAGAACTGCACCATTGATGAAATACGAAATGAGATGAGAGCAGGCTTCAACTTACAAGCCCAATCAGTTTCAAGCCTCGAGAAGATGGTGAGATAGCTTGCTTCTTCAGTTTAGACCTTGGCAATGACTGTGCCTAATCCTAAAGGAGTGCATGAAGTAAGTACCAGTTCCCCTCAGCAGTACAGAGAGGTCAAAGCCGTCATGACCTTGCGAAAAGGAAAAGAAGTCGACAATAAAGTGGAGATGCCAGTGACAAAAACAAATCAAATTGTACTTGAAAATACTGAGGATTCACCATCAGAGGAAAAAGAAGAAACAGACCCACGAGAATATGTTCCTAAAGCTCCATTTCTCCAGAGGTTAGCTAAAGGAAAGAAAGGAAAATCCACAGGTGAGATTTTTGAAATCTTCAAACAGGTAAGTGTTAACATTCCTTTATTTGATGCTATAAAACAAGTGTCATCTTATGTCAAGTTTCTTAAAGACCTTTGTATTAAAAAGATAAACATTCACGTTCAAAAGAAGGCATTTTTAACAGAAAATGTTAGTTCTATACTCTAACATAAAATTCCTCTAAAATACAAATACCCAGGCTCCCCCACTATCTCATGTAGTATAGGGAACCACACAATTGAGAATGCTTTGTTGGATTTAGGAGCTAGTGTAAATCTGTTGCATTATTCAGTATTTGTGAAACTTGGACTGGGAGAATTACACCCAACTCCAGTAGTGTTACAGCTTGCAGATCGATCCACGAAAATACCTCGTGGAATTGTGGAAGACATGCTTATCCAGGTAGACAAATTTTATTTTTCTGTTGATTTTATTGTAATTGACACTAAACCAATCTAGGATTCAAGGAAGCACATCCCCATTATTCTAAGCCGACCATTCTTGGCAACTGCTGATGCTCACATTCAATGCAGGACTGAAAATATGCAGTTGTCCTTTGGCAACATGACTATGGAGCTAAACATCTTCAACATTACCAAGCAACCTCACAATACAGATAATGGAATTGTTGATGTGGATTTAATTGAAACATTAGTTGATGACACTTTTGTTTCAAACCTTAGTGATGACCCTTTACAAACATGCTTAACTCACTTTGGTTTGGACTTTGATATTGACAGATCGGTCGATGCCCTGCTTGACTCAGCACCATCTATGGACACTAATAAATAGAAGTCAAGAGTTGAACAACTAGCACCATCAGAGAAAAAACTCATCCCATCATCAGAATCACCACCGAAACTCGAGCTCAAACCATTACCCAACACTTTGGAATATGCATTTTTGGGAGAAGAAAGTACTCTGCCGGTAATCATCTTATCATCCTTAAATGACGAACAAAAAGGTAAGTTGTTAGATGTTTTAAAAGAGCACAAAGGAGCATTAGGATGGACTATAACTGACATAAAAAGGTATAAATCCAGTAGACTGCATGCATTACATTCACCTTGGTGAAAATGCTAAACCTACTAGGGAAATGCAACGTCGGTTAAATTCTATTATGAAAGAAGATGTTAGAACTGAAGTCCTTAAGCTATTAGACGCATGTATTATTTATCTAATTTCTGATAGTTCATGGGTCAGTTCTATACAAGTTGTCCCCAAAAAGTCAGGAGTCACAGTAGTTACCAATGCTGATAATGAATTGATACCCACTAGAGTGACTACAGGATGACGTGTATGCATTGATTATAGAAAGTTAAACTCTGTCACATGTAAAGACCATTTTCCTTTACCATTTATCGATCAAATGCTTGATAGATTAGCAGATCATGAATTTTATTGCTTTCTAGATGGCTACTCAGGATATAATCAGATTCCCATAACACCAAAAGATCAAGAGAAAACTACTTTCACTTGCCCTTTTGGCACTTTTGCATATACGAGGATGCCATTTGGATTATGTAATGCACCTGCTACATTTCAACGATGCATGTTGAATATTTTTTCTGATATGGTTGAACAATTCCTTGAAGTCTTTATAGATGACTTTTCTATTTTTGGTGACTCATTTGATCAATGTTTACATCATCTAACACTAGTTCTGCAGAGATGTATCGAGAAAAACTTAGTCTTAAATTGGGAGAAGTGTCATTTTATAGTAAAACAAGGTATTGCTTTTGGTCATATCATTTCAAGCAAATGTATTGAGGTTGACAAAGCAAAGGTGAATCTCATTTCCAATCTACCTCCACCTAAAACAGTCAGAGAAGTAAGATCTTTCCTTGGACATGCTGGTTTTTATCGACGTTTCATTCTAGACCCTTATGCAATCTACTTGCTAAGGATGTACCTTTTATCTTTGATGATTCATGTCTTGTGGCATTTGAAAAATTAAAGCAGTTATTGACATCATCACCCATCATTCAGCCCTCAAACTGAAGCTTACCATTCGAGCTCATGTGTGATGCATCTGATTATGCAGTAGGAGCAGTTTTAGGACAAAAAGTTGATCGAATTCCTCATGTTATTTTCTATACTAGTATGACATTGAATGATGCACAGTTGAACTATTCAACTACTGAAAAAGAAATGCTAGCAGTAGTGTTTGTATTAGAGAAATTTTGATCTTATCTCATTGGTTGTAAAATAATTGTATTCATAGATCATGCTGCTCTTAAATATCTTCTCACAAAGAAAGATGCAAAAGTTAGGCTAATTCGTTGGGTGTTACTTTTGCAGGAATTAGACTTGGAATTTAAAGATAAGAAAGATACAGAAAATGTTGTAGCTGACCATCTCTCTCGTTTCTATTTTGACACAATTATAGAGCCATTAACATTGAATGAGTCATTTCCAGATGAATAATTAATGAGTGTGGAAGTATTACCGTGGTATGCTGATATCGTTAATTATCTTGTTATAGGTCAACTTCCAGAGTATTGGACTAAGTAGGACAAAGCCAAATTTTTCGCAGAAATAAAGAATTTCTTTTGGGATGACCCTTATTTGTTCAAGTATTGTGTAGATCAAATTGTTAGACGATGTGTCCCAGAAAATAAAATTCAGAATATTATTTCATTTTGCCATGAACAAGCTTGTGGAGGCCATTTCAGTGCTAAGAAAACAACGACTAAAGTTTTATAATGTGATTTTTATTGGCCAACTATATTTCAAGATGCTTACACATTTTGCTCTTCATGTGATAGGTGTCAACGAATAGGGAGCATTACACGAAGGAACATGATGCCATTAAATCTAATTTTAGTGGTTGAGATTTTTTATGTGTGGGGTATCGACTTCATGGGTCCCTTTCCCCCTTCTTTTGGCCATCAATACATATTGGTTACTGTTGACTACGTATCAAAATTGGTAAAAGTAATTCTATATAGAACCAATGATTACAAGGTGGTGATAGGATTTTTGGAAAGCAATATTGTTTCACGCTTTGGATTCCCTCGAGCAATAATCAGTGATGGTGGTGCCCACTTTTGTAACAAAGCATTCAAGGCTCTTTTGACGAAGTATTCAATCACTCATAAAGTGGCGATCCCATATCATCCGTAAACTGGTGGCCAAGTTGAGATCTCCAATCGAGAAATAAAGCACATATTAGAAAAGACGGTGAGCCCGGACAGAAAAGATTGGTCATTAAGACTCGATGATGCATTATGGGCATATAGAATGGCTTTCAAGACCCTGATTGGGATGTCACGCTACAGGCTAGTGTATGAAAAACTTGCCACCCACCTATGGAACTCGAGCATCGTTCGTATTGGGCCATCAAGAAATTCAACTTTGACATGCAGCAAGCTAGCTCAGAAAGAAGATTACAGCTGGCAAAACTTGAAGAAATTCGCAATAATGCATACGAAAATTCCAAGATTTACAAGCAGCGAATGAAAATCTTTCATGACAAGCAAATTATGAGAAACTCTTTCACTCTAGGTCAGAAAGTACTTTTATTCAATTCTTGTTTACACCTATTCTCAGGTAAGTTACGCTCTTGATGGTCTGGCCTATTTATTGTTCATATTGTTTTGCCACATAGGGCAATTGAAATTAAGGACTCAAAGAACGGTGTCACGTTTAAAGTTAATGGTCAAAGATTAAAGCCATATCTAGAGTACCAATCACATGGAGAGGACACCGAAATAAATTTGCATGACCCACCAGATTTGAATTGAGATTTTTCTTTCTTTTTGGTGATTTGATTTTTTCTTTCTTTTTACTATTCTTTTGCTGATTGAAATTATTTTTGCATAAGTGTGTTTGTTTAACCATTAAGTTTTCTCTTATCATTGTTAATCATGAGTGCCATAACTAAACAGTTCCTCCTGGACATTCTTAGACTACTTCAATGTAGAAAATCTCATCTAAAAAGGCAGATTTGATTTTGTAAAACACATCATATTTGGGCTATGCAACCACCAAAGTTAGTATCCCATGTTGAGGATTTAGAAAGCCAATTCAGAGACATTGAGAGAGGTGTCTACAACATCCAGTTGGAGCTTGAGGTAAATTCAATAAGAGGATGATTGTAATTTTCTTTATGTGTTTTAGTTTATTTTTCTTTGTTTGTGTGCTTTAGTTTGTTACCCCAGTGAAGTGGCGGATAACAGTACTCCGTGACACTCAAGTCGGTTACTTCAGTTTCCCATAATAACTGATATTCTGAGGCGAAGGTATGGACAGAAACGAGATTTTAGCAAAGCTTCACAATCGATTCCCTTCACTTCCTCATAATGCCCTCTTTATAATCTATAAAGCTCGGTCCGAACGCATGCGATTGCTCATGAGGAATAAAATACCTGCTGACATCCGCTGGTTAATCGAGGCCAAAGTACGTTTGGCAGGTGAGTTGCCTCTAAAATTTACTGCATACATGCTTGGTTGTGGTAAAAGAAATTATGTAAGAAAACGAAGAGCTCGAAGAATTTCTGTTGTTGTCATAAGTGTGCCAGAATGAGATGCGATAAAAAACCATGATATTTAGGAGTGGTGTTTGATAACAGGGAAGATAAGATTAAATTTATTAGGGATGACTTGAATAAAGAGTCATTGGATGATATCTTTTTGTCTCTTGAAACGCATCCCAGTGGATATGTACAAGGAGTGATTCTCCAATTATGACCATTATTCCAGAAAGAGCATGCACGATATAGTCTCGGGAATCTGACGACCCTGTTTGTCAGTTTATAAGAAAATTGGATGGGAAGCCTATCCTCGACCCATAGAGGGCGTTCAAGCCGTTTCTGGACATAAAACCAGAGGAAGATGTGATCCATAGTCGCAACTACCTGTAAATACTTCACTGTTGTTTTATCATTTGCATTATTGTCTTTAATAATTTTATTTTATCATTGTTTTTTTTTCTTTTTACTGTTTCCTTTTTGACTCTCGAGCCATGTGCTTTACACGTTAATTGACACTGACATGCTACCTCATACACAGCTGTGACCCACTGTCACCAAGATTCTTAAATATGATTTTTTGTCAAGCACTCACAAATTATTTTTGAAAAGTATCCCAATGGCAGCTACTCCAAAGAAACAATTCAAGAATATTTGTGTGCTTTCTGGATTTAAGTATGACAAACATAAAGAGTTCATTGAGGCAGTCATAAATCTTGGTCGAAATATAGTAGAGAGAAAATTACAGTTGGTGTATGGAGGAGGTAACCGAAGGTTATCAAAATTGGTCTCAGAAGCTGCTTTTGTCAGAGGAAGTCAAGTGTTAGGCATTATCCCAAGAGCCTTAAAACCTTTGGGCAGTTTGTTTGACTCATCGACTAGAAAAGAGTTAATCGTCTCAGGTATGCAAGAAAGAATAACTGAAATGCTTAATCATGCTGATGCTTGTATTTTCCTTCCAGAAGATCTTGTAACTCTAGAGGCACTTATCATATTAGCATCTTGGGCCCATCTGCATATTCACCAGAAACCCATCGGTTTGTTAAATGTTAATAATTTTTATGATGACTTCATCTCATTTCTTAACCATGCAATAAAAAACTATTTCATTCATTCCACAGCGAAAAAGCTTTTTATTTGTGCTCACACTGTTAATGAGTTACTTGATCTATTACAAGCTTATAGACCGAAACCAGACCCCTGGACCTTTGTGTTGGAGCGTCCAAATAATGATGGTAATAGTAGCCGCAGTAAGAAGTACAAATTATATTTAACTCTCCACTTGTAAATATTTTCTTCTGTGTTACACCACTTAGATGATCTTTTCTAAACTCTACTTCTTTCCTTTAAAACATTGAGGACAATGTTTTGTCCTGGTTGGGGGGAGGGAATAGTCGATAATTGTGGAATCTGGTTAAGTTTTTACTAATTTTTTGTTATAGAGACTAACCGTGGCTAACTTTTTATGTTGAAGATGGCTGAATATGGAGTATAGTGACTCTACAAACACATCTTTTTCGTTTGAAAAAAACAAAAAAAAAATTCCAGACATTTTCTTTTTCTTTATTAAGTTTTGACAATCATTTTTCTTCTTCTTTCTAATTTCTCCTTTATAAATATACATTTTCAAATTTTTAAGTTGAAGATGGCTGAATATGTAGTGTAGTGCCTTTAGAAACGCATGCTCTTAGTAAAAAAAAAAACCATTTTCTTTTTCTATTATTTTAAGTGTAACTTTTCTAATTAGTTTTTCTGCATCATTTTTCACCTTTCATGTTTGGAATAGGTTGGGAGATAGATTGTAGTTCAAAAAAAAAATTGTGTGATTTGTTTTAACATTGGATGACATGATGACTTTTAAATTTTAGTATTTGTATTATCTTTGGTCTTAAGTGATGTTACGCCATGTTTGCTACTCTACATGTTGATGTCAGAGACAAATATGAGTTGTTTGAAGGAATGCACATGTTATAATGAATACCAAGTGAGTTTTTGAGCCTATTATTTTTCTTGGAGAATAACCTTTTTTGCCCATTCTTCATACATCTTAGTAGTTTATTATTTTATACATGATCTCTAGATTTCCTTTGAGTCAATCTTAAAAAAAAAAGTTAAATAAAATTAAAAAAAAAGAAAAAATTGTGTGTTGCTACATCTTGAGGTCCATCGAACTAGTAGATATGGAAGATTATTTAGAACCCTAAAAGACTATAGAAATGCCATCTTTGACCCGTTTGAGCCTTTCTAGCCATTCCTTTTGTGAAAAATTCATAGTTAACCCTTTTGAGCCTTTAAAAAAAAAAATTTTCTTTGTCAAACTATCATCTTGACCCACTCCAATTTGGAGTATTACCCGATATCTTACAAATTTCATCACCTATTTATGTTTGAGAAAAATGTAAATAATTATTTTATTCAGTGAAGTTGTGCCAAACAAAAGAAAAAAAACAATAGAAAACCAAAAACAAATTGTTGTTTAAAAAAAAGAAAAAAAAATAATAAATAAGCAAAATGCATCTTGTAATTTCCAAAATATCTCTATTTTTTCTCAAACATATATTTTGTTTTTCCTATTTTCCTTCATTTGTCAGCCATGTCCCTAGCCTACGTTACGTCTTAATAAAAGTCCTTCTTGATTTTAGAAATCTATAGTCTGAAGTAGAAGCTAGTTTTATAGGCTAAAAAGATGTAGTGATACATATAAAAAAAGAAACAGATAAATATTTGTTTGACTTGAGATCGTATTATTTCTAAGCTGAGGGCATATTTCTTTCATCTTGGTAAGAGCGTGTGATATTACTTCTTTATTATTTTCTCTCAATTACCATTCATTTTAGTGACTATTTTTATTGGGTTTAATTTCTTTGTGAGAGTGTCACTACTACAGGTGAGATTTTGGGGTTTGACATGTCATTCTTGAAAGTAGCTGTGATAAAGTCTATTGGGCTGATTCATATGGATGGTTGGTGTGGGTGTGATGCTTCTGTAGACTGAAGATAATGCTTATATTTTTATTTGATTGCTATCATTAGTTTGATTGAATAAACATGAGTGTTTAAAAAAAAACATTTTGGATTTGAATTTTATTTTTGATTTATTTGCTAGGGACTAGTAATAAGCTGGTTGGGGGGTGTGTTGAGTGTTAGAAAGTGTATATTTATAAAGGAGAAAATCGTCATTTTATATTTCAAGTCTTACTAACACTTCTACTTTTATGTATTTTAGTCTCTTGTAATTTAATTATGTGTGTTTTATTTTAATTAAATATTTTATGTATTTTAGGGGCATCATGGTCATTTTACAATGAACGAGAATTCATATAGTAAAACGGACATCACTTTTGAACTCAGGATAGTCGAAAACCTTAGGATGAGCATAAAAGGAAAAATGACATTGTTCACATGTACAGTACTATCCATGTTACTGTTCACGACACTGTTTACACATACGGAACGATGACGTGGCATTAATCGATGATGTGGCATTGACTGATGAGGTGTCACGATTCCATTGGAGAAAATTCTTATGCATTGTTGATCGGTGACGTGATAACATGTTAGTGGACCAAAAATCACGTGTACGGTACATGCATATACACATGATTATTTTCAACAAAACCACGTCTCTGTTCAAGCCGGTTGACTGTTCAAACCGTGTCACTGTTCAAACTGCGTGGTCAAACTGCGTACTGTTGACTGATGACGTGACACAATCCTAAGCGTCCAAACTATTTTTAATCCGATGGCTATGATTTACTCAATGTATCTATAAAAAGAGGGTCTCTCCCCCTTAATTTGGCATCCCTGAATCCATTTTTGGGCTCCATTTTTTGTAATTCCTTCTCCATCTTATATTTTCTATATATGTTAATAAATTCCTATTTTGCCCCTAGTTCAATTATGAGTAGCTAATTTTCTTTCAAGCTTGGGTTGAAGGTGGAGTCTCAACATATGTCATGGGTTTTATTTGGTAAATTTACTTCCTCTTCCCCTCTAATTATTGTGGATGTTTTGACTTTTCGTCGATAAATAATAATAATCTTGTTTAGATACCGCCCTACTTTCACCGGCTTCCTAGTACAAGGTTATTATTATTTAGCACAATAAGCCCTTAGTACCATATTGATTAGAGTGTGGTTCATGAGGAGTGGAAACCCCCCCTCATGATTTAATTGGTATTAATAAAGAATATTTAGCCCGTGGGGCATGTTGATGCGGATCTAGATACCTAAGTACGTCATTTCAATAGATCTTCACTTCAATTTTTTCTCGTCATTTTAATTTAAAATTTAGAATATTCCAAATCATCTTTACCACAAATCCAACCACCCATTTAGAAAAATTAATTCTACACCCATTTAGAAAAATTAATTCTACACACAATTAAAATCCACCTCCTCGTGGGATCGACACTCATCACCATTAATCTATATTACAATAGATTCGTGCACTTACGAGTTCAATAAAATTTTCACAATATATATCCCTCAAAACTTGTGTTAATTGCTTAGCTGGAAAGACACACGGAGTAGTTTTTAAAAGCTTTTCTCTATTTAGAAAGCCACAAATACTTGATTTGATTCACACTGATATTTGCATGATACAAAGTAGATCAATAGGAGGTGCATTTTACTTTGTGACTTTTATTGATGATTATTCTAAAAAAAGTGTGGGCTTTTTCTTTGAAATCTAAAGACCAAGTACTTGATATATTTAAGTTATTCCATTCTTGTGTTGAGAGAGGGACATGAAGAAAATTAAAATGTGTTGGGGCAAATAATGGTAGTGAGTATAGAAGACAATTTAAGATTAAGACTTGAGAAGACTGTACTAAAAACCCCTTAACAAAATGGTGTTGCAAAAAGGATGAATAGAACAATTGAAGAGAGAGTCATGTGTATGCTTTATGATGCCAAGCTTCCTAAATCTTTATGGGCAGAGGCTATATGTACTGCAGTTAACTTGATTAACATTTCTCCTTTAGCTTCATTAGATGGCAATGTACCTGAGAGAGTTTAGACTGGAAAATATGTCTCTTATAAACACTTGAGAATGTTTGGTTGCAGAGCATATGTTCACATCCATAAAGATGACAGATCGAAGCTTGATGGTAAAGCCAAGGAATGCATTTTCTTAGGCTATGGGCATAAAGAATTTGGGTACAGATTATGGGATCCAATGGCAAGAAAATTGATCAGAATGAGAGATGTCGTGTTTCTAGAAAATCATATAGTTGGTGATGTAAAAAAGAGTGATGAGTCTCAGTCATCTCTAAAGATTCCTATTATTCCAACTTCAGTTTCTCTACCTTAGTTTATGATGATCATGAGGGAGCTGGAGAGGATAATAATGATGGTCTAGTAGAACTAGTTAAGCAAGCACCTACAGAACCACTTGCACTACCAGTTGAGTCAGAATTGAGGAGATCCACCAGAGAATGGCAACCTTCCACTAGATATCCTCCAAATGAGTATGTGATGCTTATAGATGGAGGGGAGCCAGAATGTTTTGAAGAAACTATGAAATTCTTGAATGAGAACCACATTTATGACTTAGTGAAGCTGCTTAAAGGAAATAGGGCATTGAAGAACAAATGGGTTTACAGGTTGAAGACAGAAAATAACTCATAACAGCAGTATAAGACTAGATTAGTTGTGAAGAGTTTCAATTAGAAAAAGTTTGGTGATAATGATTTCATCATTATTTTTTTTTATGTAGATGACGTGTTAATTATTGGCTAGGATTTCAGTAAGATTAACAATCTAAAAAGAGAGCTTAGCAAGTGTTTTGCAATAAAGGATTTTGGATCGGCGAAATAGATTCTTAGAATGAAGATTTCTCGCGATAGAAAATCTGGAAAGTTATAGTTATCTCAAGAAGCATATGTTGAAAGAGTTCTTGAAAGATTTAACATGAGCAAGGCAAAATTTGTTTGTTCTCCACTTGCAGGCCATTTTAAGCTTAGTTCCGAGCATTGCCCCACAAGTGAGAAATAAACGCAAGAGATCAGAGGAGTTCCTTATGCTTCAGTATTTGGTAGTTTGGTGAACGTCATGGTTTGTACAAGACCAGATATTATTCATGTAGTTGGTGTAGTTAGTCAGTTTCTCTCCAATCCAGGCAATGAACATTGGACAACGGTAATTTAACAGAATATCCTAATTAAATAGCCTCTCCATTCTTTCACCATGCCCTCAATTGTTGGCCTGAAAAAACTAGTCTCGTAACTCCACCTCTTATTCCTGTTGAAGAAAAGGAGAGCAATAACCAATGTAACTATGAACAAACATGCACACCTTAAAAATAGTTTATAGTCTAATAATTGCATATAGCTATTCTTTTATAAGTTGAACTATCCAAATGAAAATATATATCGTGCCTCCAAAGAAAAAGAGAACATAGAAGCTAAAGAAAGCAAAACTGACAATTCGACTGTATAATTTAATAGAAGGAGAAAAAAGAAATCCAGCTCTGATACCAATTGTAGAGATTTACAAGCTCATAGAAACAACTTGAACAATCTCTCCCAAGATCCCAAGATCAGAATTCCAAGATGAACCAAAGAAGATTCGAAAGTTACAATGATAGAAAACAACCCAAAAGCAGATTAAACCAACAGTAAGCAATCAAAGAATCTAAAAGAAACTCAAGAACAACTCAAACACAGCAAGTTACGTGGTTCAGTCAATTCACATTGACTTACATCCACGGAGGAAGAAATTAATCAGCTTTATTGACAGAACAAAGTCTCTTTTACAACCAGATTTACAGAGCCCTTTTCATGGAACAAGAACGCTCCTTTTACACAAGCACTCTCTCTCCTTGATCCTCTGAAATCCTCTCAGTTTGTTGTACCAGAATCAGCTCCAGCCTCTGTGTTTATAACGACCCAGAAACAATCCCAGCTAGGCACGTGAGCTGCAGATGACAATAACGGCTTTTAACAGCCTTCACACGTCATTTAAAATGTCACGTGCGTTGCTCATGATTCTAATAACCAAAACGGTAGAATCCTAGGTCGTTTTGTGAAGATAATCAAAGGTAGCAAGAAACGCCGATAACTGTGTCGTTTTGCTTTATTGTTTACAGAGCCAAAACGCCAAGCTTCCTGTCGTTTCATTAACCTTTTTGATTTGTTTCATTTTGGTTCAACATAACTCCACCTTGAAGCAAATCAACCCTGACCAACTTTCTCCTCATCTCTCTGATTTATCAGAGGCTTTCAACACCAGCCATGTTTAAGCAAGCTTTGAACTTGGCTATAGGAACAACTTTAGTAATAAAGAAGTTATAACAACAGTCAAATTCTGTCAGTTGCCATAGGGGTATCCATCTCAAAACTAGTTCTGAAATAGAAGAAAATAAGCATTAGAAAGAATATAACTTAATGAAACCCATAAAAACATATCTAAACATTTATTCAAATACCTAATTATGAATTTCTAAAGGAATCAAATTTGGGCGCCACCTTGAACAAAATCATTAATGGCGCTACACTATGTAAAATGAAACACTTCATAATTAGTGGACCAAATGTGTAGCAAGGGCATTTACCCTACTTTGATCAATCATAAAAAACCACAACACCAAATTCTCAATTCTCAACAATATTTACCAACAATCCATTCATCATTTCAGTTTTAGTACTGACGAGATGCCTACTGGAAAATTAGTATCAACAAAACTCAAACATACACAAAACAATCTAGTTTTTTCCAGTTAAAGCAATATTTTTTTTAAAAAAAAATTCTATGAAAGTGTGAGGTACAATTTTCACACTTAAATATAATAGAATTTATTTTAAGCTAACAAGCTCCCTTAAGTATTAAAATAATAATAATATAAAATATTTAATTTTAAGTAATGATGACATAAACAATGACACAAGTAATGATGACATAAGTAATGACATAAGTGATGATGATGTAAGAGAAGTATGTAGTAAAAGTTTAGAATTCTAGAATTTAGTAAGTTATTTATGAAAGTTAATCTCAACCATTGATCAAGATTTATGGTGGCAAAATTCTAACCATCTATTAGCCCTGAGAAATCCTATAAATACCCCCTACCCCTTTTCATTTTCAATGCAACCTAGAAATTTTACTCTTTTCTATTCTAAGTCATAACATCAAGACTAGGGAAATCCTCAATTTAGAAAGGTCTAGAGAAGTTAAGGTCAAGAGGTAAATAACACTTCAACTGCAATGTAGGGAAATTTTTTTTTTTCATACTTAACTTCAGTTTTAACCATTCTTTTATGTTGTGATGGCTATTATGATGTGATTAATTATAATCTAAATTCTTATATGGTCGGCTCTGCTACCTAATCTATGATACTTAATTATGTTATGGTCAGCTCTGTCACCTAATCTATGATACTTAGTTACGTTATAGTCGGCTCTGCCGCCCAAGCTATAATACTTAGTTACGTTATGGTCGGCTCTGCTACCTAAGGTATGATACTTAATTACGTTATGGTCAGTTCTGCCGCCCAATCTATGATACTTAGTTATGTTACGGTCGGCTCTACCGCCTAATCTGTGATACTTATACTTAATTATGCTATAGTCGATTATGCCGCCTGTATTAAAGAATTTTGTAATAAAATAGTGTTGTGAGTTTATTCTGTTATACATTTGGGAACTTCAAATGTTATGACATAAGTTGCATTGGATACATGCATATCATGGATTACATTATAAAGAAGATGTTTAAGAAAATGAATTTATGAAAAATAGGTGGTTGTACTGCCAAGTGGCAAAGTTTCTAAGGAGGGCAAGCCCTCAAAGTTAAGTAAAAAGAAATCTTTTCGGGACGGCGATACGTAACGCCCAAAAGATCAACTAATGAGGCCCAAGGGCATATTGTTTAAAGAGTAAAAGTGTCAGCCTTGTAGTGCAACATACCTAAGGCCCTAATGAAGTTGTTTTGTATTTTCTAAGTTTGTTTTGAAAACTTAATATGATCATCCATATGCATAATAAGTTATACATGCGTCCAAGTGTTATTTTACTGGGCATTAGCTCATAAAGTCCTTACATTGCAGGCAACGATGAGTAAGGCAAGCTGGCGCCAAGTCCTAAGCAAGACGAAGTGCATATGGGCATAACAAAACTTGGCATTTTATGATTGGCTTAGCTTTATTTCAATAAAAAATAAATATCTTAGCTTTATGTAATAATCAAGTTTTAAAATAAATTATGAAATCTCTGTATGACTTTTACTTTATGTAAGAAAGTTTTGTTTGTTATGTTAAACTTTTAGAATTCGTATTTATATTAAAAGTAACCGTGTTTTAAACATTTTTAAATAAATATTTTAGTGGAGTGTTACATAAAGATAAAAGACTTACAAGCTCTGTAGACTTAATTCTTTATGCCAACTAGACCGAGGCCATTCGCAGCAAACAAGTTTTCTAAAACAAAAGTCAAAGCAATAAAGAAATCATTAACTAGCGAACTTGGGAATTAAGAATTCTTGGTAGGAGAAAATCCTGTCATTGAGTAAGTTTTAATTTAGCAACGAAAATTCACAAAAATTAAGAAATTTACAGGCTTTTAACGACATGTTACTATTTTCTAATTCTCTCACCAACCTATACATACTACAATAAACATCAACTAATAACACCCTAGGAATGGAAAAAAAAAATATTAAATGAATCATATAAACTTTCAGTCTTTCAATAGTATATTTATCTCCTGTTCTCACCTTATTTGGGTCCTAAAATATTTACTTCTAGATCTTTATCCTTGAGAAGTCTCTATATTGAACCAAGATGATTCTTAGATAAAACTAACAAATATTAGATAAATTAAAAAAAAAGAGAGAGAGAGAGAAGGTTTTTTAGGCTATTAAGTAAAGAGAAAACAAAATAGACAAATGCATGAGATCGAGAAAAAAAAACAAGTAAATCAAACAACCGGTGAGTTAGATGAACTGACGTTCCTTCAAATTACAAGCCAACAATCATCTCTATTATTGTGCCTTGCCAACTCTTGAAACTCATGAACTTTGGCCACTCTTTTCTGGCTTTGAAGCTACTGTTCACACAAAACAAATTTATTTGGAAAAAAAAATTAACATACGAATTTACTTTCAAATAAGTAATTACCAAAGTGCAAAATCATTACAAAAAAAAAATTATCATTCCTTACCCATACTTCACTAGATTTCTAATTAAAGGAAAAAAACTCAAAATTCTGACTAACAATCCATATTTTACCAAAGATCAACTTCCGGGTCCAATGTGGAATACAAATTTCCCATCAACAATCTTTAAGAAAGATCATTTATGTGATTTTATCAATTAATCAACAGTCAATTTAAAAGAAAAATCCCAAAAATTAATCAAGAAAGCCTTAGATACAAAACCAAGATCCCTAAACACAAATTAAAATGAAACAATCAATAATTAAAAAAATAGGAAAAGGCCAAACTGACAAGCATGAGATTAAAAAGAGCGGCCTAATCGACTTTGACGAAATCAGCATCCCAAGCCTTAAAGATCATCATCGATGCCAGTAGTGGCGAGGTCGTCGGACTTAGATGCCCCATCATGCTTATTTCAATGGCCTTAAAGGATCTTACTTGTGACGTTGGGCAAAAAGATATCGTCATTGGCGCAATTACCCTCGAACGTGTGCTTGACAACAGTTAATTAGGGTTTAATTGGGAAATTTTGAAAGGAAGTGAAAGAGACAGAGAGTAACGAGGGACAAAATAAAACTGAGGACGTTGAAGGCTTAATAGGCAACAATAGTATGTGACTGGTAGGATAGCAATAAGAATGAGGGTTTCAGACAGAGTGTATATCAATGGCAAGAACGATAGAAGCAACATTTAGGGATTTTAATTTCTGTCTTTGTGTGTGTGTGTTTAGCACTTAGAAAAGGAAAAAGAATGTTAAAGATAAAACAAAATGGTAGCATTTTGCTAGCATTTTCTTTTCAGTTTTTTCAATTATTAAAATGTACCTATAATACATCAAATTTGGGTTAAACATGGTCAAAATCATTTTACTATCACAATTTTTTGATAGATCAAATTTTTATCACGATTCTATCATAAATTTGTGATATACGATAATTTTATCACAAAGCCATCATAAATCCATGATAGAAAATATTTCTATCACAAAACCATCATTATTCTATGATACATTGAAATTTTTATCACAAGTTCGTCATATTATTATGATGCAAATCATTTTGTCTATAATCCGTTACAAACTGTCTATCATCTATTGCCTATTTTCTTGTAGTGGATTCTTGATATTGTTTGCCTCTAACATTATCTAGAGAAGAATTTGTGCTGTAATCCCATTAATATAATGGAAGATTATATCAGACTATGGTCCTGTGGTTTTGTCCATTTTGGGTTTTCTACGTAAAGATCTGTGTCTCGTATGGTTGGTTTCTGCTTTAGATTTTGTTGGTTAATTTTTCTGTTTATTTATTTATGGTACACATCCTATTTTAATCACACAAAGAGGGAAAGAGTGTTATTTTCGCTTAATTTACAATTGGTTGTGGTAGTCCTTTCCCAACATAGCTAAAGTAAATTTGAAAAATGAAAAAGAAAATATATTTAGACTCTATGTGTCTTAGTTTATAAGTGTTCTCCATTTGCACTAACTTTGTCCACTACACCAAATTATTTAATCCCAAGTTCTTTAAGATTCAGTAAGAAAGATTAAGGATCTTGGAAAACCCCGCAATTGAAAATAAGGACATTACGTGTACAATCATGAATTGCACCAAATTTTGCTTAAAAATTAAATAATAAAATATAAAATAAGAAGAAGCAATCAAAATATCCAATCGAGCAATTTTCAGACCACGTTCATTTTGGTGAGATGTGGATAAGATTGTGATTTTCACCACTAATTTTTATTATTCCTATTATCCCTTAATGGCAGCATTTAGAATAAGTTAAAAATAAAATTTGGTAAATGAGTTTTCATTAGACATTTTTTTTTAACTAGCTAAATGAAATCTAATTCTTTAAAATTATTTTAATATAATTAACTCAATAATAAGACTTTTATAAATTTGTTAAAATTAAAATTTAGTTGAACACCAAAATAAAATTATATTAAACATATTTCATGCCACATAAGATTATAGTGGTCTTGTTGTGTTGCATCATCTACAACTTACATCAACTTAAAATTTATTTTTTTTAATGACTCAATTGTTGCTTGTCAAACAACTAAAAGGTTGTCGAAAACTACTTTTGGATCAATTGTAAGTTATATGTAATGTAGTTAATGTAACTTCGTAGTTGCCAAGATTATAATAAACTCAAGGCATATAAATGAAAGCAAATTCATAAGGATATACTTCTCTCCAATAGCACAAAACTAAAAAGCTTCAAAAGTCTTAAATTTAGTGAAGTGAACTCTCCTTTATCTGAAAATAGGAGATTAGAGAATATATCTAATAGGTAAAAGAATATTTAAAAGAGCGACGATGATAATTGATAATACATATCATAATTGAGTTTAACTTAAATTGAGCACATTTGTGAGCAATTATAATTATTAAAAACATAATAATAACAAACTTAGTAGTTCAAATCATTATTTGTATCATTAGTTGTGTCACGCATAATTAATTGTTGCGTGCAAGGTGCTAGCTGACTTTGTTATTTAATATTTATGTGCTAATTTTTATAACCTCTATCAATGAGTGACTTGTCATTTACGATACAAACTATGTAAAGTGTAATATAACTCTTGATAGTATTCATACCAATTATAATATTATATGTGAAAAATAACGGGTACAATGTTTAAGCCCCACTCACATTGATTGGGAGGGAATTATGTTGCTGTTAGGTTATAGTTAAAGAAAAATTAATTATAATAACGTTGAGTGTTGTTAGAACATTAATCACAACTCCATATCTATAATATTTATTATGTAATTAACATTCAAGGCTACATGAAATAATTTTTAACATTACTTTAATTTCTATAAGATAAATTGCATAATAAGTTGTATGCATATTGCTCAAAGTATCAAATTAATATTCCACATGACGATGATATATATTTGCATAAAAAATTAATTTTGTTAAATTAATATCAATATAATTTGATGAGTAATTTTTTGAAAAAAAAATTAACGTTTCCAATTTAACATTGTTCGTGTTAAATTGAGGGGGTCTTTGATAATTTTCTAATTTAAATAGCTATATTTTAAATTTATGTAAAGCACAAGTATCCAATTGATAATTATTGTTGATATTTGCCATCTATCAATAGTTCACCGCCGGTTTCGGTAGCCAGATTTAATTACAAAATGTCTCAACCGTGGGATGGCCTCGTAAAAAAGCTAACGGTTTACGAATTTTAAATAAAAAATTCAAAAACCGCTACATGTGATGCAGCGTTATATTACTGGCGGAGCCTTTTGTTGGGATGATATATTCGATCACCCAAGTTCTGTCTTTTCACAGATCATATGGATCCTGTCAATGGGATCCATAAACTAAATGCTGAGATGTCAAATAATGCTGAGATATTAAATTATTTGAAGCAAAAAAATTGTGGTCTGCCAAATTGCCCACGTAAATTTCTCTCTTTCTCGTAATGGACATCGCATCCCGTGATGTTTGGTATCATCATAAAATATAATTTCCAACAATATTGGCAAACTCAGAGAAAATGAAAATATTATCCAAACTTATTATCTCATTCTCAGTTACTAGACCACTTGGCTCAACATGCGACGCGAATTGCATCCCTTCGAAAATGCATATTCTAGAGGTAGTTGCGTATAAAAAGCAAAAAAAGATAAGCGTTATTTTGTATTATTAAATGCCCATAACGTGATTAAGAAAAACTTACTATTATTAATTTATATTGAATTTATACTCTTGACACCCATGTTGAACACTCATTAAAAATTATCAACTCAAGTAAACGAATGTTTTTAAGGATTATAATTTTTTTCTTTTAATTAGAACGTTGGTTCTTAGCACAATTTTCTAATTCTTAGTTTCATATGTAATGATAAATTAAGTGTTTCCACTTCACCTAGAATCCCGTAAATACTGTCATAGTATCTTTATATTCTTCTCTACTCATCTTCAATAGCATTAATGGAGAATTAACAAGCTAAAAACAGTTTTTTGAAATTCTAACCGTGACTAGATATAAAAAAAAAATTTTAAAAAAAACCTTCTTCATTATTTTTATAGTAATGAACTAGAAAAATTTGTCGACCGTTATTTAGGGGCAGTAATTAATTTTTTGGCTATAGAGGAAATTAAAATATTTACTACATTGTTTGGGGAATAGATAGAAAATTAAAAATAAAACACCACGTGTCGATGAAAAGGTTTTTCTGACTACAAGTGATCTCTATTGGGTACCCGATTTACACCAACTACATATAATAATTGAACTGAAACGTAGTGTACACCATGACAGAATTAAGGTATTTAAAAAAAATCCAATTATATCCAGCACACGTGATATCTCTATCGCCTAAAAAGAATATTCGATTTGGCAAAATCAAATAAGGAATATATTGTTAGAAAATAAGGGCTAGCTAGCTGTCATACCTGCAAAAGCGACAAGCAGCACACTAAGGACGGTGGTCCTCATCTGTCACACCTACAACTGTCCAGACAGCTTCTATAGAGGCATCTAGGACCAGCTACAGCGTATGCCATGTACACAAAACAATAAATCTGCTAAAAAACCGCTTTCTTGCACCTCAAGCATGCTCCTAACAACTCAAAAATCATCATAAAGGTAAAAATGATGAGAGAATCTTAGAAAGAACAATAGAATCACCACCAGAGATGTGCCACATGGTAAGGTACCAAGGACATACTATATAAAGGCAATAAGGTTCTATATTTCTTATACATATAAAAAACACACACACACACATCGAAAAGGGCTGAGGTCTTCTTTTACCTCTAGCCTCCATTTTGGAGAGCTTGCAAGCTCTTAACTCTACAAAAGTTCAAGTAGTTGACTTGAGCATCGGAGTGTGATCGTCGAACACTGCCAACTCCATCTCTAACCTCGTTTTGTTGTTTTCCAGATCTAAAGGCGCCATTTCAAGCCCTCTCGCCCCACACCTAACTTCTTGCCATTATCAGCCATTCTTTCATTCTTATTCACCCCCTTTAAAGCTTAAAACAACCCACATATCGTGATTATGTGAGGTATCCTGAATCGTAAAAAATAAATTCATTATTTTGGTGAGGTATTGTCTCTTTATCTTGCACCCAAAATCCACTTAAAACAATTGGCGCCATCTATATGGAAAGCACAAAAGGCTTTCACGGCGGTTGCTAAATTGATCGTGATGTGTGCTTATAAATCATGGCACCCAATGTACCTTCTGATGCGATGATGTCAAATTCTATGTAAATGAGAGGTGACAACAGTGAGGAGGTTAGTGATCCAGTAGAGAGAACGGCTCAGCCTAACAAGGGCAAGTCCATTAAACAATCTACTGTATTCACCTAAATGAGGAGCTCGTTTCCCAACAATCTTTAAAGAACTTACTCATGTCATTCTTTGGGTTGTGGGCTCGTAAATACATGAATCAACAGTCCCTTTTACCACTTAGGAAGCCCTATTAACACAGAAGAAAAACAAATAGTCCTATAATTTTGAGATACTCGAAGGTGACAAACAAAAGCGAGATCCATCGAGTACCCGTCTTAAGTCACAACCCCCATCCTCTATAGAGGAATCCTATACAGCCTGTAGTTACTCGTGCAGTAGCCGAGGTACTAAATGCAACACACGAGCTTGTGAGGATCTTTGCCATAAGTTGAATGCCAAACGAGCTTCTCAAATGAAAATGGTATCTTAAGGTGAACTGTGATCTCCTTAAAAGAATGGAACACCTGGAAGACTAAGTAAAGTTGTTTTCTGAAAAACAAAATGTCCCTAGTGCTCTAACATTTGTAGGGTACAACTTGCCATCCACTATGGAAAATCAGACAGCAGTTCTCCCGAACACTTCCGCCATGCCTTAGGTATCCTAGTACTCAGGTACCTCAGATCTAACAGAGCATGTCGAGTTGTATTGCGATCATATCCTTATCAAGGGAATTGTCAACAAGGCTACACACACACACACACACACACACAGAGAGAACCTGCCAAATCTTGGTTTAAACCTTTGAAGGTAGGTAGTGTATCCTTTATTGATCAGCTCCTCGCGAAGTTCATTCACGAATTTAGCTACGTCATTTCCCAAGAATAGGCAGCATCCAAGTTGGCCTTCATTAAGCAAGGGCAGTCCAAGCCCTTAGTTGATTATATAGCCCGCTTCCACCAAGAAGTCTTGCGAATAGGCATATTCGGGGCCTAGTGCATGTTGACTTACTTTAAGAAAAACATGTGTTTGGAAAAGCTATGGCACTCCTTTCAAAAGCGTTATCCTCTCTCTTATGGAGAAGCCCACTCTCAAGCCTTGCAACAAATCGAGAGAGATGAGAAATGCCATTTGAAACAAGAAGATGACAAAGCAGAAGCCACAAAAAGCAAAGAAAAACCAAAGAAATTAGAGGTACCCCAACCCAGTTCGCCAGTGCCAGCTAAATGAGGATGAGGTTTCAACATCTTCAAAGTACCCTCGATAACCCCAATCACCAAGCCACCATCGATAGAATAAAGTGAGCAGCCATAGAGGCCTATGTGTGATTCTTATCATCTTCTGAATCAATCTCCAAAACAAACTTTCTATTAGATCAGGGATACTATCCTACTTCGCCCACCTAAGTCAATGCAGAAGTACCCCAATATGAAGCGAAGCTTCAAGTACTGTGAGTTTCATCAGGATTTTGGCCATAGCACTGCCAATTATTTATGCTTATGGGATGAAATCGAGTCTTTGATCTTGAGTGGGTACATTAAGGATTTTCTAGCTGATATGTGGCAGGCTAGGAAAACTGTAGAGCAAGACAATGGTAAACAAGTCGCTGACTCAAGTACTAACTAGGGGGCACCCTAAGAATCTAAGAAATGGGTGTCTGTTCGAATGATAGTCAACATGCCTACCTTTGCCAGTGAATCCAGGCAGGCCATCAATTGTTACAATAGAACACTGACCCTAAATGTTCATATTAGTAAAAAAGTTAACTTTGCTAGTCAAAATTGGCATGGGATACCCCAGGCACTTGACCATCCCATTTTGATTCTCTTAACAGAAAAAGATGCCAAAGGCATCTTATACACCCATGACGATGCTTTAATCATTACATTGAAAGTTGCCACTGGCGAAGTGGCGAGAGCACATATGGATATTTGTAGCTCTATAGACATCATCCTCAAAAGTGTATTAGATTAATTACTTATCGAGTCATCGAAGATCGCCCTTTGTAACATGGCACTTGTTGGTTTTATTGGGGATATGGTCATCCCTAGGAGCATCATCACACTGCCTGTAACCATCGGTAAGGTACCTTACCAAGTCATCCACATGATTGATTTTCTTATCGCGGACCACTTGGGTGCATACAATATTATTTTGGGAAGGTCATTCTTAGTAATAACAAAATAGCAGTGTCCATGCATTACCTTACCAAGAAGATTTTAACCTATGAGGATGTTATCACCACCAAAGGGGATCGATAGTCAAGTTGAGGATGTTGTTTTGTCACCTCTAAGGCAAATTATTAAATTGTTTCTAACACTCTTTTATAGGGGTACCCTACTAGTGCAAGGCCAGATATTTGCCCCACTAAGTGAGCACTTACTGGATAACGGAGAGCTGGGCATAAGAAAGCCTTGTAGACAAATGGTCGTCCAAAAGAATAAGTTGTCTGGCCCATGGAGTTGGATATAATGCAGTAGAAAACCTAGGGTATCCTATAAACTTAGTTCGGAGCTAATTGGAGGGTTGGCGGCGCCTTTGGATGCCTGTGTACCTAATGATGAAAAATGAAGTACACTAGTAGAAGACCTTATTTTTGATAAAATTTGTAGTGATGACCTTACCAAAAAGGTAAAAATTAGATCCAGCCTCCCAGATCAGCGTCGAGAGCAACATGTCACCTTCTTAGAGGAAAATTATGACATGTTTGCCTGGTTTATTGCAGATATGCTAGATATCTACCTTCAACTTCCTGCCAATATCTCAATACCAACCCTCATCACAAGCTTGTCAAATAGAACCGCCAAACTTTCAACCAAGAATGTTATGACGCCATGGAGCAAAAAGTAGACCGTCTGCTGGTAACTGGGTTCATCGGGGACGCAGTATACCCCGATTGGGTATCGAATGTCATCTTAGTGAAAAAGTCCAATGGAAAATGAAGCATGTGCATGGACTTCATAGACTTGAACAATTCATGCCCCAAGGATAACTTTCCATTTCTCATGAAAGACCAGCTAGTCGACACCATGGCGGATATGAAATGTTTAACTTCATGGACACTTTCTCTAGCTATAACCAAATCTTCGTGTATGAACCCGATCAAGAAAACACGGCCTTCATCACCAATTGTGGGTTGTATTGTTATAAGGTTATGTCATTTGGTTTAAAAAATATCAGGGCCATTTATCAACAATTGGTGAACAAAATTTTTAAGGAGCGAATTAGGCGCACCATGAAGGTGTACGTTGATGATATGATCATCATGTCAGTGCACGCTAGTGACCATGCGGGGCACCTCACAGACACCTTCAATGTTATCAAACAGCACCAGATGAGGCTCAACCCTGAAAAATGCGCATTTGGGGTTACCTCGAGTAAATTTCTTAATTTCATGGTAAAGCATCGAGGAATTGATTCTAACCTTAATAAATCTTTGCAATCATTAAAATGAAGTCGCTACAAACCATTAAGGAAGTTAAGAGTTTGGTAGGCCAGTTAGCCGCCTTAAGTTGTTTTATCTTCAAGGGCACCGATCATTGTAAGCCTCTTTTTTAAAGCCTTGAAAGCTAGCAAGAAGCTCCAGTGGACCTCTGAATGTATAAATGCCTTTCAATAACTCAATGATTACCTCGTTAATCCACCGCTACTCACCAAACCCACGGTGGGGGATGTGTTATTGTTGTTCATCACCATCTCCAAACACACCACTAGTTTTTTTTTCGCTCAGGGAAGATAATGAAGGCGTACAATATATCACACCAGTAACGCCTTTGCAAATTTGGTTCTGGCACTGGTTGTCTCTGTAAGTAGTCTCAGGCTATATTTTTAGGACCACACTATAGCTGTTGTCACGATTCTTCCCCTCCGATAAATCCTCTAGAAATTGTATATGCTCGTAAAGTTCCTTCAATGTTCCTTTAAATTGAGTAAGTTCAATAACATCTTCAAACCACATTCGGACATTAAAGCTCATGCCATCGATGACTTCATTGTAGAATTTGTCGATGACTCTGAGGGCGAAGGGTTCTTAGGGTACCCAAGCGAAACTACACCAGAAATAAAAGAAGAACAAGTTTGGGAGATACATGTGGATGGCTCCCCCAACTCACACGGAAGCAGTGCTGGTGTAATCATCATTGACTAAGATAGAGTGAAGTTGTGCTAAGCATTGTAATTTGGATTTAAGGCTTCAAATAACGAAGTCAAATATGAAGTCATCATAGCAGGGTTGAGGATGTCAAAGGCTTTGGGAGCAAAAACAGTCCACATTAAAAGTGACTCCCATCTAGTGGTTCAGCCAAATCGCCTTGAGTATTAGGCTAAGGAAGAAAATATGAAGGGGTACCTTGAGAAAACCAAATAGCTGGTTTGCCAGTTTGCCAAGGTTAATGTGGAAAGATTATCGTGGATGAAGAATTGTGAAGCCAACAAATTGGCCAAAACGACCTCTTTTGTCATAGCCTAATCAGCTGGTCCCGTCGCGATTAAACACATACCTACCCCAGTATTGGTCTTGTAGAACAAATAGAAGTGGGATCGTTGTTTGTAAGGGTACCTTGGATGAAGCCGATCATAAGGTACATCAGGGATAGAGATCTCCCTTCAAATAAAAGTAAAGTCAGAAAGTTGAACTACAAAGCTGCACGATACTGCCTCATCCATGATACCCTATATATATAAGGGTTCACTCTCCCTTACCTAAAATATTTGGAAAGTGATCAAGTTGAATATGTTATGAGGGATATGCACAAAGAATTTGAGGCAATCACTTTAAAACACAATCATGAGCAAAAAAAGCCCTTCGCTAAGGGTACTACTAGCTTATGTTGCCAAAAAATGCCAAGAATATGGTCAGAAACTGTAATAAATGTCAGAGATTCGCCAAGGTACCCCATTTACCCATAGAAAAATTAATGGCTATATCTTCTCCTTGACCCTTTGCCATTTAGGATGTGGATCTCATTAGCCCATTGCTAGTCGGGAAAGGATAGGCAAAATTTGCGATTTTGGCAATGGTCTATTTCACAAAGTAGCCGAAAGTGGAGTCACTGACGAGTATTACATAATGGAAGACCACTGAATTCATTTGGAGGAACCCTCTTTTGCAAGTATGGTATCCCTAATGCTATAGTAACTGACAACGAGAAGCAATTTAACAATGATTAAATCAATTGAAAGTATCTACCTTGCAACTGTTGCAAGGCAACACCTATTTTGTCTTTTGTGATGTTAAATTTTATTTAACTCCTTAACTTTTTTTTTTAGTATATTTATAAGTTTATGTGCTTTGATTGATAACCTTTTAAAATGTAATTTCATTTCATTTAATATTACATACTTTTTTTTTCATTTACAGTTTATTTATAAGTTTATGTGCTTTTGCTAGCGACCTTCTTAAATGTAATTTTATTTTATTTAATATTATTAATTTTTTTGAAGAATAAATATAATACTAAGCCTATGACTAAATAATATTAAATAAAGTAAAATAAATTATATTTATTTTTGACTAAATAATATTTATATAAATAATATTAAAAATAATATTTATTTTTTAAGACCCATTGCTGATTGACAATATAAATTTGAAATAATTCAATTTATGTGTTAAAAATTTTAACTGTTTAATTTTTTTTGAGTCTTTAACATATACTAGGGAATATAATGTTAATTATCAAATAAACAAATCTCTAATTTTTTTATTAAATCCAAGGTGAAGACTGAAATCACAAAGAAAACAAAATTTTTTATACCTTGCAACTGTTGCAAGGTAACTAGAGCCCCTCGATGAAGTTTACCTTGAAAATTAATAGATTTTTATTTATTATAGTTTTTTTAAAATAAATTATTCGGTTTAATAGATTCTATAATTAACAAAATATATCTTATGTACTAATATAAATAAATTATTTTTCTACAACACTCAAAATAATTTAAATGTTTTGTATCTTTAATTTAATATTATGCTTCTGTTTATTCTAAAATTTACTTTAATATATAATAAAATATATTTAATAAATTGTAAATATTAAATTAAATCGGACGGTTAAGAGCTGTAGTGGACAAAAGTAGTGGTGCCTTGCAGCTGTTGGAAGTTAGCTGGATCCAAATTATTCAGTGGAAAAGTAACAATTATGCTAAGCTTATTAAAGAAAAGAAAAGGAAAGAAAGCAAGACACCCATCATTAAATAAATTGAAAGCGTCGACTGGAATTGAACAACTAGTCTCTTTTTTCAATGCACGATGGCCTCACACTGAATTATCATTTATAATTCGCAACAAATAAAATTCTCCCACGCACTTTATCATGAAGTCAAAGCAAAGACGACCATTACCATCTTCATTTTAATCGTCTTCGATTAAATTTACTTTGAAAAATGATATATTTATTTTGGGATATTATTATTTTACTACCAAATTTATTTTGATATATCACATCAATAACATGGTTTGTTAAAAATTGTATTTCACCACTAAACATTTGCGTTATTATCAATTTACTATTTTTTCATTAAAAAAAGTTAATATTTAACAAAAAATTAGTTAAAAGTCGATTTTACCTAGGAGAATAAAAGATAATTTTATCCTTTAAAAAGAAAGAAACAATGAACAATAATAAAATTTAGAAAACAAGTAAAAATTGTAATGAATAAAAAATAATGAATAATATGCAAAATTACGATAAACGGCAAAGAAAACAATTAATAAAAAAATTATGCTTCAAAATTAATATTATAACCTATGAAATTCAAGTATTAACCACAACTAAAAATAATAACAATTTTATAATAATTTATAATAACAATAACAATTAATAAGATTTAGAAAACAACTGAAAATTCTAATTAATAAAAATAACGAACAATATGCAGAATTACAACAAACAGTAAAAAGGTTAATAAAAAATTCTGCTTCAAAATTAATGTTATAATCTATGAAATTCAAGTATTAATCACAACTAAAAACAAAAACAATTTAATTAAGGAAAAATATTAATGAGAGAGAGGGGTCGATTTTAGGGTTATCAATTTCCTAATTCTCTAATAATTTCCCTTGAAATTTTTTTACTTTGTTTTATTGTTTATTTTACACTTACAATGCAGTGTTTTGGCTTCAATAGGAAATGTCTTTGATGCCCTTATGACATCAGTAAATTTTTAACATTTTTAACAGAAGGGTGATAAAGTGATAACGACGAAAATGTTTGGTGGTAAAATGCACCTTTTGGCAAACCGTGGTACTGACATAATATGTCATAATATTTTTTGTGGTAAAATGATAATATCCTTATTTGTTTTTATTATAAATTTTTTTAAATAAATCATTGGGTTTAAACACATCTTATGTAC
The DNA here is from genome assembly GCF_000493195.1 of Citrus x clementina. Lineage (NCBI taxonomy): Eukaryota > Viridiplantae > Streptophyta > Magnoliopsida > Sapindales > Rutaceae > Citrus > Citrus x clementina. The sequence goes on along the minus strand of NW_006262339.1, from coordinate 31,674,609 downwards.
TAATATTAATTAATTAATTTTATATGACGTTCAAAATAATTTCAATTTTTTTATATTTAATTTAATATTATGTTTCTATTTATTTTAAAATTTACTTTAATATAATAAAATATGTTCAATAAATTGTAAATATTAAAATTGTTTTAAAAAATGCCTAATAGTAGTTTGCCTGTTCGCTTGTTTAAAAAATATAATTGTCTACTTATCACTTGATTTTTTTAAAAAATTAAATTGTGTTACCCAATCTCAACGAAATAAATTTTCGACTGATCTGTGGCCTATTCGCTTGTTTAAACATGATCTAGTTGCTAATAATATGGTTTTATCGAACGCATGAAATGAAAACAAATTATTCAATTTTATAAGAAAGCAACTTGGTTTGGTTGGTTTTTTTTTTAAAAAAAAAATCTTTTGAGTTTTGTCCTAAAATTATGCTTAACAAGAGTATACAATCGGTTTATTAAAATTAAACTGAACAATATAGTGTGTTACATTCAGGGGATCGAGGATCATGGTAGCAATGAGCACGTTTAAACAAATCCAACAGCAATAGGCCTTCTCATAAAATAAAAATTGAAAAAAAAAATCAGCCAATTTCCTTTGAAATATAAAAAGACGTAATGGCTTGTTGGTCGTGGTCCGCTCATAAATAATTTCTTATTAGGAGAACTTGTTTTTTAATAAATTTAATATGAAAGAAGAGCAAAGTCCTCGTAAATATAGAAAGACCAAGTTCTCATTTAAAGGAATATTTTTTATTTTATTTTATTTTATTTTATTTTATTGGGTGAGGAGCTTCTAATCTGTTGACTACAAAAGTGGGTTGTTCGGGTATGTGGGGCACTGGCCATAGGCAAAGCAATGTAAGTTTTCTCGTTCTTTTATTATTATTTTTTCTTAATTTTGATCTTTTGTATCTCGAATCATTTGATGTTTTTAATGCTATTTATATACCTAAATTTTCTGATAATTTAATCTTTTTTTTTTTATTAATAAGGGCTCTGTAAAAAGAGCTAAATCGGAACAATACGGGGTTTAGCAACCCCAATCATGTCCTGCAAAATAGTTGAATAAATGCCCACAGGCGGGCTAGTAAATAAATGCATCCCATTAGGGAGAGAAAGAGCCATATTGGCCATGAAATCTGCAACTGAATTCGCTTCACGATAGATGTGGGTTAGACAGACTTGCCAGTTCCTATTAAGAAGATCCCGTACTGCAACCACTAAAGCATAGGAAACATTGGGCACGACTACCTGCTTAGAAATCATTTGTGTAACACACAGACTATCCACTTCCACTAATAGCCATTTTATGCCAGCCTCCCATGCCAAGAGTAGCCCTTGATAAAGACCCCATAGCTCCGCCATAACCACCGTACACTCCCCAATATTCATACAAAATCCCGAAATCCAATTTCCAACATAGTCACGAATAACACCACCAACTCCTGCATCACTTGAATTTCGAACGAAACCATCCGTATTTAATTTGCACCAAGGCCATGTAGGAACCTGCCAGCCGACAAACATCTCTCTTCTCCTTGGTTGCTGACTCATATGAGAAAAATTAATTCTATGAATTTCATTTGCTTTGACCATAACATCCATAATGATTGCTGAGCTATCCACCAATTTTCCTTCGACCATGAAATGATTTCTCCAGAACCATAATCTCCAAACGGCCACCCCAAAAACACACTCCCAAGGAATGTGAGAAGCAGGCTTTGACTTGTTCTGAAGATTTGCTATAATCCAGTCTCGGAGATTATCGTGAAAGAAAGAGTTATAGTCACCCTCTAAAACAAGACGCAACCATACCCGTTTGATACACGGGCAATCTCTCAAAGCATGAAGAATATCTTCAACCGGAGCCCCACACCTATCACATGCCATTGACACGGGAATATGACGTCGAACTAATTCGCCATGAGTTTTTAAGCTGCCATGCATAATCTGCCAGAGGAAAAGCCGAACCGACTGTGGTCCCTTCCACGACCATGCAAGGCTCCACATTTCTTCTTTGATGGCGGGGTTATGGCTGCAGATGGAGTCATATGCTGAACGGACAGTAAAGATGCCTCTGTGATCAAAACTCCAAAAAATTTTATCAACACCTAGTTCAGGCGCGGGAGGCATAACTGATGCAATTTTCATAAGGATAAAGTTAGGTAGCAAGTGCTCAAAACTCGGCCAGTTCCAGCCCCCATTTTCAGTGACATACTCACTCACCGAATCATTGATGCGCTCGTGCGGGATTGGCAGGATGGCAAGATTTATCAAGGGTTCGTGCTTTGTTACCCAACAGTCAGACCAGAACCGAACTCTCTCCCCGTTACAAACTGACCAGCGAGCTCCATGCATGGTGTCTGCCCATGGTTTCCTTATAGCCATCCAAATTCGAGATCCTTGTTTCTCCGGAAGAGTAAGCGGTAAGTTTCCAAGATCCAAGCCATATTTAGAACAAAACACCTTTACCCATAATTTGTCTGAATTCGAAACAACTTCCCACGTTAGCTTCATCAACAACGCCTGATTCATCACATCCAACTTTTTAAATCCCAAACCTCCGTGAGTCTTTGGCTTACAAATTCTGTCCCAGCCCACCATAATAAGCTTATGCCTCTTCGATTTCCCATCCCAAATAAACCGGCGACATGTCGTGTTAATTTTCTGGCGCACTGGGGGGGGAAGTAAAGCTGTTTGCATTGCATAAATAGGCATTGCCTGAACCACTGATTGCGCCAAAGTTACTCTTCCAGCAAAAGATAAATGTGCGGCATTCCATCCAGTAAGCCTCATGTCCACCTTATCCAAAATGGACTGATATGTAGCTTTATTCACCTGCGAGTGGATTAAAGGCATGCCAAGGTAAGAACCCAAATCCTTAGTAGCCGAAAAACCCAATGTGTCACCAATAAGCTGGCCATCTCTAATTGATACATTTTTAGAGAAAAAAACTTTGGTTTTCGATTTATTAACCTTTGCTTCAGAGCTTCGGCAATAATTCTCCAAAACTTCATCAATGATATAGGCTTGATCAATTTTGTTGCTACTGCAGCGAGTAATTAACATTTAATAGAAGATGGTGAACAGTGAGCATCATGCATCGATAGAAATGGAGAAGTTGGCAGAATATTTGGGTGGGAAGTTGGAGACTTTCCAGCCCTTAACCAGAGAGTGTTCCATCTACAGAGTTCCTGAGCAGAAGCGGTGTTTACATCCAAGTGATTACACTGATAAGTCCTAGTCAGATGCTTGCTAACAATGATTAAAAGATGATAATGTTGTTAAGCTTTTGGTGAGAACGACCAGAGATAATTTAGTTTGATAATTGCTCACTCCCTTTATTCGCAGCGGGAAACTTATTTATAATAGCTAACATCACAAGTCTTTGGTTCTTAGCCAACAATATCAGCTAGAATATAGTAAAATAAAACAAGAAAAAATATCTAAAGATAAACCTAGTGACCGAATCCAAATCAAACATGACAACCACAATTTGATTCTCTTCCAAACCGGCAACAAATAGTTTGACGTAGTGATTCTCCCGCTATTGCTTCGACACTCAAACAAATTCATCCCGCACGTGAAACATGGTCTGCATGAAGTTGCATGAGCACCTCCTTGGCTCCTTATCAATACCCCCTCGTGGAAGAGGACCCTTGTCCTCAAGGGTCAGCAAAGGAATTATTGTTGTAGCAATGCTGTAGCTTCCCAAGTTGTTCTCCTTTGTTTTCTTCTCCATGTAGTTCCTCTGCAACTTCTTCACAAGTGATCTTGTTGGTGTCGTTGTAGCTCTCGAGCAGTAGAAGTTGGGGCCCTTGACATTTATGACCCGCAGTGAACCGTTCGTTGCAAGTGAAACACAGTCCATGAGCTCGTCGTCATTGCATTTCATCACACGATAATCTTTTGACAGGCACGGTTGGTGATGCTTGAGTAGGTGGCAATGTTGGCGGTGCGCGATTGGAGGGTGGCTGGAATAATCTCCGTTGGCGTGTTATCTGGTCGTCTTTCATACGAGCAAGGCTGATGGCTGCCTTTAACGTACGTGGCCTGAACATCCGTATATCCTCCGCAATCTCCGGTTTCAATCCTCCTATGAAAGTGCCTACTAACGCTTTCTGTGACCACCCATGAACTCGGTTTCCCAACCTCTCGAATTCTTTCTGGTATTCTCTCAGAGAACCTGTTTGTTCGACCCGAGACAGTGCTTCATCAAAGTCTTCACAATTTGTTGGTCCGAAGCGCGTCAACAACTCGTCAACAAATGTTTCCCACATAACCGGTCAGCCTTCTCCTTGGTAAGCCTTGCACATCCACTGCCACCATTGATTTGCTTCGCCCTCCAAGTGATATGACGCTAAGACTACTTTATGCTCATCCGTGGTTTCTTGGTACTCAAAATACTGCGTCGCCCGATTGAACCACTTCATTGGGTCGTCGCCGGCATAGCGAGGAAACTCCAACTTAGCAATTCTTGTCGGCAGCGGTGGTCGACCTCCTTCACTTTCCTCGCGGAATGGTCGTGAAGATCCAATGTGCTCGTTAGTGCTGCGACTGGCAGTGCCTCTGGTTGCACTAAAAGATTCCGGCAATTTGCTCAGGGTGTCCTCCAGACGCTGCAGCTTGTCATTGATACCAATTTCTATTTGTTTCATCTTGTTCTGTAAGTTCCCGGTGTCAGCTTCAATTCGTTCGATGCACTCCTTGTTGGTTGCCATTAATAGCTAGCTCTGATACCAATTGATAGGTCCCAGTCAGATGCTTGCTAACAATGATTAAAAGATGATGGGAAATTTACAAAACAAGCCAAAAAAAGAAGGCATTTTTCAACTTTAACCCCTCAAATTTTTTTCTTTCAACATTAGCCAAATCACCACATTTTGGACGAAATTACCCTCCTCATTCTCACGTTTCCCTCAAGCAAATTCCTTCCCCTCTCACCAAAATCTCATCACCAGAAGTTCTATAGATTGTCGGCGGCAGCGTACATCGGCAGCGGAGGAAGTTGTTGGCACTTGAAAGAAGCTAAATCACGTTGAAAATCTTCGGAGATCTCCAAAATCAAAGAAAAAAATTGAAAACCCTAGGTGAGTTGTTATTGCCGTTTTTCTTGTTGTTGTTGTTGCTGTTGTTGTTTGGGATGTTGTTGTTGTTTGGGTTGTTGTTGTTGTTTGGGATGTTGTTGTTGTTGGTGGTGTTTTAATGGCGGTGGTGGGTGAGATGCATGTGGGAAAGGGAAGAGAAGAGAAAGGGGGGAAGCCAACTCGCGCTGCGTCGCTCGCGAGATGCGCACGTTGCGCCCATCTCGCGCGCGAGGGCGCGGCCTCGCGCGAGCGAGTTGCTCTAGGCTCGCGCGAGTTCGCGCCCTCGCGCGCAGAATATGAGCCA